>NC_088330.1:9124166-9725000 GCF_036884655.1 Musa acuminata AAA Group
AGTCGTGGCCTCGGGGCCGACGCGGCTTGGTTCGGGTCGGGTTGTTGAGGGGATCTTTCAGGGGTGGGCTTCGCGTCGGTCTGGGTGGATGTGTGCGGTGTCGTTGGATCCCCCTAGGGCTTGGCGGGGGCTGTCATCTTTGTACCTGCACGAAGGTCGGGTCGGAAGCTCGGCCCGACCCCTCCGACGATCAAGTTAGCTGATGTGGAAGGGAGTTTTTCTAGTGAAGAAGCGTAAGTCTTTCCCCCCCCTCCCATTCGGGGTGTAAGGGTATTTATAGGTGCGTTTGATGTTACCTGATGTGGCTACTTGCAGGGGCAGGACAGTGTCCCGCGTGGCGCCTGACATGGCCACTGGGGCTGCGTGGAGGACCGGGCTATCGCAAGGTATGGGCATGCCTCGATCGACGTGTTCCTTAACCTCGATCGAACGCACAAGGTCAAATGCTGAGGTTGTTGGTTGAGAGCTGATGGCGTCGACGTGACGGATTGAGTCCAGGCAAGACGTTAATGTGCCTTGGTCGGCGTCCCGGTCCGCGTTGACCTGGGGGTGTGAGGCGTTTGTTTAGGACAACTGACGTCACTCAAGTCTTGTCGCCATTATTATCCTCATCAAGAGAGTTAAACAACCACAAGCTAATCTATTGTTAAGAATGTTTAGTGAGTTCCTACATGTAAGTAAGACACTAATCATCAAAGCAACAAATGTTCTCGACTCAGATGAATACATACACACGGTTGTTCATCAAGAAATAACAAACAAATACAAGCTAATCGAATGTTAAGAATCGTATAGAAACATCAGTTCTTGGCTCTCAAACAAGAGATTTCTGGCACAACACCATCATCCTCGGTCGTCAGCAGTGCATTGAAGCAGAAGGCTGCTGCTGCTGCCTTCGTCGAGGCCTTTACAGGTCGCATGTCGACTCCATCCATGGTGGTTTGGCTCTAGGTTGGATGTTGGCTCCATCCACGGTGACCGGCCGATGTCTTCATCACCATGCAAGCAAAAGAGCTGAGGCAAACGAAAGCTTTTGGTAGATTCAAAACTATCCGTTTAAGCTGCTGCAGACATCTGCATAGTAACAACTATTCTTGTGATCAAATTGTTAGAACAAATATATGAGGAGTCGTGGGGATATAGGGAGAGTCAATGTGTTCGAAGCTTCCTTCACTCCACCCAAGAAGGAAGGATGATGTCGTCTCCACCTCTCCTCGGGTGGAGAGAAGGCATCTCCTATCACCCCTACCTTCTTTCTCCACCTTCAGAAATGGGGCGAGCGGCATTGATTTTTGGGTTTGCCAAACATCCAAAGACCACCATCTCCAGAGGGAGAAGCTACTACCGGAGAAGGATGTGGTCATCTATTTCAAAACGTGACACGTATGGGTATAGCCGCACGTGTGTCACGTATTTGGTAACACGACACACACGTATATGTGTCACGCATCACGTTGCTTGATCCGACACGCGTAGCTTCGCACACATTTTTTTAAGAAAAAAATATTATTCAATTGGGATAGATAAAAACAGTAAAATCCTATTTGATATTTCTATAGAAATGAAAAAAAATTATTACAATGGATCAATTTGTTTTCTCGGTAGGTATTAGAAAAAAATATCAATGACGTCAGATATGAGACTTAGGTTCCCCCTCCACCCATTGGCTATGACTGGTCTACAATAGTAAAGGATCTCATCTTCTTAGACATCGTTCAACTCATGATACTATCTTATAGTGTTCATCCAGAAATTTTATCATGCTAATATCACCACAAACCATAAACTCTTCTATGTCTACTTTCGATTGTATAAGGGATGAAGTGGATGTTACTTGACTACTTTGGAGGGCTTCAAAATTAATGGTGCTCCAACCAACAACACTATCTGACTAGCTGGTGATGCATTATTGGGCCTCGTCTAACTATCTTACTAATTTGTCCCCTCGAGCTTCCACCTTAATAACAAAGGTCGAATCTCTTCTCTTCCTCCTCAGCCTCTCCACTTTCTCATGACAGTGACAATGATAACTCATCTGCCCAAGTGTTTCTTAGAAAATATACCATTGATCTTCAGGGATATCTTGATGGTACTTCGATATTTCTACACACAAAGATTAGAATCATATTGAACTAATCAGGACATCATTAATAATTGTTTTAATACCTATAGAGAAAACAAATTGATCCATTGTAATAATTTTGTTTAAATATCGGATCAAGCAACGTGTTGCGTGACACATATTTTCCATGTACATGTGTGTCACGTTACCAAATACGTGACACATGCGCAGGCATACCTATACATGTCACGTTTTGAATGAGATGACCACATGCTTCTCCGGTAGTAGCTTCTATCGCCCCATTTATAATTGCATATAATACGTTGTATGCATGTTTTTAAAATGTACCAATTAGATCATATGGAAAAAAATAAATATTATTAATTTTTTTTTTCTTTTTTCGTAATTTTATTTTATTAGTATTTTATTTATTGATTTTCTTTTCTCTTTTTTTTTTTTGTAATTTTCTCTCATTGACCACAAGTTGAATGTTTGGTAACTATAATCAATGGTTGGTTAGATGGTGTGTACAAATTCTTTGTTTGCTAAGATTTTACTTTATGATTTGGTTAAAATTTATTGTTGTTGTTGTTGTTGTTGTTAATTAAAATTAAAATTCGAGCTGCATTGAATATATCATTGTATATGTCATTTGAATTTCCATTAAAATTCAAGCCTCATTTTGCAAACGAAAGATATGGGGTCTCCTATATTAATTTTCAGTGTTTGTTTCTGCTAGTGACTTATTCGTGGTCTTTTTTTTTCTTTAAACTAAAATCAAGATATTAGCAGAATCATAAATGACAAAATTGTACCTTTGGTTTTATATGATTTCAAGTTGTTTTATTTATTATTGGAATTTATAAAAATATTATCATCATATTTTATATATCATTGTATAGAAACTTGTTGATGGTCAAAAATAATTTTTTTAATTCATATGTCAAATTATATATATATATATATATATATATATAATTTGACTTATTTAATGTTCACATAAGATTTTATCATAATGGATGATTGATAATAGAATAGTATTACTAATATATAATCTTAAACTATAATGATATCTAAAATAGTATTGTAACCCATCATATTATTTTAGAAGTATATTTTAATTTAAGATTATCTAAATCTTTTAATACGAGTGTTATTATGAATATTATTTTATAAATATTTTTTAAAATTATTTTTAATATAATTTCATAAATTTCTTAGTTTAAATCATTGTGATAATTATAAAAGTAATATAATAATTTAAAATATAATTTAAAATATTTTTAAAATGATAAGATATTTATTATAATTTATATCTCATAAGGTCATTGATCATTTTGATAGCTACTCGTTAGATAAAATTTAAATAATCATAATAATGATTAAATATTAATCAATATAAAAAAAATTCGTATGCTAACTATAATCATGATAAAATATAAATCATATATTTTCTTTAAAAATAATATAATTTTATAATATATATATATAAATAATTACATAAAATATTTAAAAATAATAATTAAAATTTAAAAATCAAAGTAAGAAATTTTTGTTAATATGTCATATGAATAAATTATAAAAAATTTATAATTTATAGGTTTTAAAAATTCAGTATGGAACCTTAAATTAGACTAATAAATTTTATTTAATTGTAAGGTCCAAAATTAGACTACCTAAAAATAAGCTAGTAGATTTGGGCTAAATATCAGCCTCAATTAGGTCAGTTTAAATTAAAATTATATCAAAATAAAAAATAATCAAAATTTAACTTTTCTTAAATTCGATTGAAGATCAAATCTAAATTTAGTAAGTAGTTAAAATATAGTAAAAATTAAATTCAATCAAAATATTTGATTAAAATAAGTCAAATTAGTTAATTTCATAGTTGAAGGCATAAGTAAGAATATTTAATTTTTGAAGGATAAAATTATAATTTTATAGGGATATATTGAAAATATTTGATTTCTGAAGGGGAGAAATATCAAGGGCAAAATAATTTTTAATATGTGAAAACTCTTAATTTTTTTCTTAATTGTTGTAGTGCCTATGTGATACCTACGGTCATTGCGATGCATAGTTGTTCGTCGACTATGAGTCCCTTTCGATCATCCTCACGTGGTCAACCGATGACTTTTACGGTCACTATGGTGTGTGATTATCCTCATGCTGCTAATCGGTAGCCCCTACGATCATCGCGACATTTTACCATGCCCATGCACAACTGTTCTCATACGCCATCATCGATGGTCATTGCTAGAAACAGCACCACAAGCCACCATCGTGCCTCATCCCATAGCCCAAACACTACGACGCCATCAACATTAAAACCCATCACATGGAACAAGTGGCCTCTAGTGACTCCAACAATCTCGATCACAACCTACAACTATCGAGTACCACGGTGGTGACCCACTATGTAATCGTTATATAGATCAGCACCATGACACTCAGCCATCATATGTCGTCACACCTCTTCCGTGATAACCCATTGATGTTGCGCGCCACCCTCTACAACTCCTTGATAAGGGCCATTGCACCTTATTGTATCGACAACTATAGTAGCATCCCGCAACAGTTGTAGCGATCATAGCAAGCTATCGCCCTTCGTAGTGTCATTATCAATAATAAACTTCCACGATAACCCATTGATGCCCGAACATAATGACTTTGCCTCTTGTAAATCATTAGAGCAAAATCTCCATCACCCACGAGTAAGCGAATAGTTTGAGAAGAGAAGACTCAAATGGATCTTGTAAGTCTCATACAATCGAAATAGAAATAATAATTCGACATAATCAAAATAGATTTAATGCATAAATTGATAAAAAATAGATCTAATACACAAATAGATCTAGATATTTTAAAAATCTACATAATCTATATTTCAATCATATAGCTTTATACCAATTGTAAAAAATAAATTTATTATAAGAATATTTTATGTCAAAATTGAAATCAAGTATCATAGATTCAAGATTGAAGATATCTAGTTTTTAAACATGATATAAATAAAGTATCTTAAATATCGTGAAGCAACACCATGATTTATAGGCACCGTGAATTGGCATAGGACAGAAGTTAGATTTTTTTTTTTTTTTTTAAAGACTACTGTGATTGATAAAGTAGGGATTTATTAGGAGGTGAGAGAAGAGATTTTAATGATCATTCTTAAAAGGCCTTACTTATATATAGACAAACGAGAGCAAATGACCTATAAAAAGATAATTAGGAGTCCTTCCCATAAAGATTTATCTAATATAAAGTAGATTTTTTTTATTAACCGATGAAATTAATCAAAATCTAATAAATCTTAATCTCATATATTTTATTGATCCGAATATATCTTAACCAATTATTCAGTGTTATAAAATCTAAAAATAGACAGATCGAATGTCTTTATAAAAATATTATCTTTAAGTATCATTCTAATTTTATCGGATGTCTTCGTAAAAATAAAAATAAAAATTATTTTAAGCTCTCTAACTTTTGATAAATAGATTTGTTATATCATTACTATATCAATTACTAAACCAATATGAATTGACTATAGCCAAAATGATTCATCTCCCCTTTTTCAATAATTTCACTTTCCAAATAAAAGTTTCATTTAAGAAGGAACATCTAATTGAAAGCAAAATCCTTGGAGGCTTGTATTATGTCAAAACAGGATATCATCAATTGAAACCTAATATTCTAATAAAATTATTTACTAAAATTTAATTTTTAAATGGATCTATTAGCAATTAAGTAAACATAATTCAATTGAATTTAATACATTAAATATTAAGGACTAATATAAATTAGTGGATCAAGGCGATCAAAATTAGCAGACTCTTTTCTTGGACTTATAATTCAAATTCAAAACCTCAAATAAATCTGAAATTTGATATATAATCATAATCATTATCCCTTTATTTTGTTCATAATTAGAGTGATTAAGGATTCGAGTCACCAATATAATTTCTCCATTTGTGATCGTCCTCAGGTTCTCTAATGATATTATTGCATGTGACATTGACTCTCTCCACATTCGATATGATCATATCTTTTGAGATTTAGTGAGATCATCACATGCATTAAGTCTTTATATAACTCGTTTATTTTATGTTTCCTTACAAGAAGATTACAGGTGAACGAAGACAGCGTGGCCGGGCCCCATACATGTATGGCCCCACATCTGTGAATGAATCTGTCCCCCCTCATCCACTCTATGACGGAGACATCAGTGTCGAAGCGCACTCGACCCCTAATTCCGTCTCCGCCCGTCTCCTCGTTCGCCGGCTGCTTCCGGGTCGTCGCCACTTCCTCTCCGGCCTCTCTTCGCCCTTCCCCTCGTTCGCCGTCTGCTTCGGGGCCGTCGCCATTTCCTCTCCGGCCTATAGGTAACTCTCTCCCGCCGTCTCTCTCCTTTGCTTTCTGATGTATGTTTTCATGATTTATTGAGGGTTTTCATCTGGCTGGAGCCGAAAGCCCCTTTTTCGCTTGCTTGCTTTCTTCTTCTGCTTTTTGGGAGTGGCATCCGTCTTTGTTTTGGCGTGATCGAGCACGGAACCTATTTGCTTGAATGCATGCTTGAATGCATGCACGGAACCAACGCACTACGCACCTTGATCTCAGCAAGCCAAGCTCCAAGATTGTGGTAGGATGAACGGCTTCTTCTTTATCTGAGAGGAGCGAAGAAGGTGGCAGAGATGGAGAGAGACCACGACGAGACCGATCTTAAAAATCCAGATCTGGATCGTACGATCTTGCGATCCTACGGCCTGGATCGAAGTGGTTGTTGAACCAGATAGAAGCATGGGCTCGGGCTGACCAAACGGAGTCGCTGTCCCTCTTTCTCTTGGCTGACCAAATCTCTCTGCTTCTTCCCTTCTCCCTCCGATGGCCACCCTTCTCTATTCCACCAAACAGAGTTGCTGCCACGAGCTCCTCTCCTCTCTGTTTCTTACACAGTCCCGCCGCGACCATCCTCCCTTCTCTTCTCCTTTCCCGCCTCTGCTTATATCGTCCAACCGCAGGCCCTCCTATGCTTCTTTCGTCGAACATCACTACCCTCCTCTATTTCTTTGGTCGAGAGGCAATTTCCCCCTTTTTCGTCGAACAACACCCCTTCTCTCTCTCTCTCTCTCTCTCTCTCTCTCTCTCTCTGCTCTGCGCTCGTCCTCGGCTTGCTCCACCAAGAGAGCCGCGCCGTCACCGAGCTCTCCGCAGGTCCCTTCCTTCTCTCTGCATCTTCACACCCCCCACCCTTCTCTCACTTACCGACAGCTCCCTCCCCCAAGCTTTCCCCTCTTCTTCTTGTTAAGAAGGGTTATCTTTTGTTAATATTAATTTATGAATTGTTTAAAGGGCTGAATTTGACATTGCTGGTAGTTTGGGTTGTTTTGGATTGCCTCAGATGAATTATCGGCAAGAAGTGGACCTTGATAATCGTTGATTTTCTTGATGAAATTCTTGGAATTTTGATGTTAACATTCTTTTGTTTTGTCATTTTCATTGTTATATATGGACAATGGAGCACATTAATGTGTTATAGATGGTTAAATGAATTAAGTCGGTGGTTTAGTAGTGACATTTTGAATAGGAAACGTTATGAAACTTATGTATTGACTACTTTATATTCTAATAATTGTATTACTCCTTAATGATATTTTTCACCTATGTTTGTTTCGGCAAGCACTTAGCGGCCCGAGCATTTTGGAACTTTGGCACTTTTTGCGCCTACCACCTTTGACAACACTGGTTTGATCATGAATGAAAGTAAATATGCTTGGTGAAAATTATTCCTAGTATATATTTTTGCAAGTTTGTTTGTCGTACAATTCCTACAATCGAATATCGTTGTAATCTTGATACGTTAAAGGACTTGTAACTTTGTTGATGAAAAATATATTGGTGCACTTTTTGGGCATGCAAATGCTTTCTTGCTATTTTGCTTCTATGTAGATAAACAATATGCCTAGACAAAATTGATTTTGCAACCAATATGTTGTATTCTTTGAGGCACCTTTTTCCCTTGCATGACTTTATAATTTTATCAAACTAAGTTTAGCATTATGATGTCATGAATATGGACCTAAAAATAATGTGATGAGGTTCAAAGGTAGAATATGGTAAGAGCTGAAGTTCGATGAACTGCTTGGTAATTTCTTGAGTTTGTCCTTAAGGAAGCCACTGGTAGAGTAATGTTTTAATGAGCTTGATTGTCTGTTATGGTGTAAATAACATGTTAAAATTGTTTGGATCCAAATAATTGGATTGGTGGATTGTGCTGCTCTCAAACTCAGTTGGTGATGATTTGGTAAGATTAGGTTGGATATGCTTTTGGTTTGGTTTCATGCAACCAGAATTGAGTTAATTTTTATCTATATAGATAGATAGATAGATAGATAGATAGATATAGATATAGATATATGTTTTGAAACTTGCCACTAGAAACCAGATATTTTTTTTTTAATAGCTGGAATTGCATTCTGTTCCTATCTGCATTTGGCCTAACATACATTTGACTCTTGTTTCTTGTCTCTAAATGATTTTATGGTGGAACTCTTTCTTTTTCACTTGCTGCTTAACTTTAGTATACATGTAGCAAATGTGATCTTAGCCTTTGAGATTTACTGACATTTGTATTGCTTTTTCATGCATTTCTGCCTCTGTTGGTTCTTTGTAGGTGAAGAGATCCTTTTTAGTCCTAAGAAGAAGAAAGGATGGACCAATTTGACGATTCTAAACTCTTCTGGGCAGCTCTAGTGTCTCTGTATGTCATATGCCCGCTCACTATTGCATCCCTCCAGTTCCTAGTCGCGCCCTATGGGAGGCATGCCCAGCCTGGATGGGGGCCTCCTTTGCCTGCAGCACTCGCCTGGTTCCTTATGGAGAGCCCTACCCTCTGGCTCACGCTCATCCTCTACCCCCGTGGCCATTATTGCTCCCACCCTATTCCCCTCATTATCCTCACCCTCGATCTCCTCCACTACACAAACCGCACCGTCATCTACCCCCTCCGCCTCCACTTCTCCAAGTCGAAAAAAATGAAGCCTAAAGACTTTCCCCTCTACATTGCCCTCATCGCATTTGCCTTCAACCTCCTTAACGCCTACCTCCAGTCCCGCTCCATATCTCATTACACTGACTATCCCACCACCTTCTCTAATGGATGGTGGTGGATTTGCTTGCAGGTGGCAGCAGGGATGTTGCTGTTTTTTTGGGGCATGGCCGTGAACATATCTTCAGATTCGGTATTGCTGAGGTTGAAGTCAGAGGGAGGAGGATACAAGATACCCAGGGGAGGGTGGTTTGAGTTGGTGAGCTGCCCCAACTACATGGGTGAGATGATGGAGTGGCTCGGTTGGGCAATTATGGCGTGGTCGCCAGCATCCCTGGGCTTCTTCCTATACACCTGCTCCAATCTGGGGCCTCGAGCAAAGGCACACCTTCAGTGGTACCGGCAGAAGTTTGGGGATGAATACCCCAAGTCAAGGAAGGCATTCATACCCTTTGTCTATTGAGCTGCCTCTCAGTTTGATCTCTGCATCTTGAATATCAGGATTTATACAAGAAACATTTACCAGCCTTTTTAACTGAATGCTGACTGCAAATACTTGCCTAAACAATATCAGGGTTTAAATAAGAAACATTTAGAAGCCCCTTTTTTAGTCAATACTGACTGATGGTTCTTCATTGTCACCTCCATTCTGTTCTGATTAATAACTTATCATGTTTGTTTCACTGCAAATACTTGCCTAGTAGTGATTTAGCTTCTAATTTTGACATTGAAAATATTATGTTGCAGATCCATTGTTCCTATGCTTTTATTGGATTGCTGGATGTCAATTTATCGATTTCTTATATATATTGAAGACAAATTTGAACCATATTGTATAAAGAAAATGCATCCTGTAAATTCATAGATGTAGCCAGTTCAGTACTATGAATAAATACCCAGCCTAAATCTGCAAACTACCTGAACCATTATGATTCTTAACACACTTGGATTTACATTTATCAAGGAGTTATTGCTGTCATGTCACCAAAATGATATGCCACAACTTGAAACCTTTTGGATCTGCAAAGCTCTAACTACAGGTAAAGAACCAATTTCATTCTGATATCCAAACAACAATGGAAGATCAGAGCCTAAAAGCTGTGCAAGTGACATCTATTGTTGGGTGCAACTGGATTTGTTGCACTCATTCCACATTCTTATTTCATTTAAAGAACCTCTCAATTACTCTGTTAAATTTCAAATTTTCAATCTAAGTACCTTTGTGAATGTTGGTTGTCTGCCTTGGAGTTTGCTGGCTTTATTAATACAAGGGGTATACTTTTCATGGTGTTTGGATTCTTAATTTCCATTAGGGTTGAACTATGCTGTTAGTAATGAACCATCTAAGGCCTGATGTAGGTAGAGGATATAGCATCATGTAAATCTTCTATGGGTTATTTTTGTTGTATTTTATATATTGTTGATTCTCTTAAATCTTTTTGGTATCAGAGCATATCTTGTACAACTACACAATGAGCACCAATATACTGCTGTTTCCAAATGAATTAAACTGACATTTTCATGAAAATTTTTTGTAACTGCTTGTCTCTCAAAAGGGAAATGAGATTAAAGTAAGTAACTACTGTGGTAAATGGGAGATGATCACCAAAAGAGACTGAATGGAAGCAGTACATGAGACGTATTGTGTGGTGAACAAGAGATGCACCTGCTGCAGTCTTCACCAAGAGGGACTCAGGTTGGAAGTAGTACATGAGAACTACTGTGGGTGGTGGAAGAGAGATGCATCTGCTGCAGCCTGAGATTGCAAGTACATCGTAGCTACTGCATGGTGAAATGGAGAATTACTAAGGTTTATTTCAGCCGATTTATGATTTTTGTCATGAATCTCTTATGCCCTTATTTTTATATTTTTTAAAACGTGATATATAAATTTTTTCTGTCAAGTTTGAGTTATAGCTTTTTATAAAAAGACAGCTTTTTATAAAAAGACATGTATTATATTTACGACTTTTTCAGCTTTTAAAACATCTAATGTGACTGAATATATTAGTTTAGATTCAAACCACTTGATCTGCACAACATCCAGCTGGTCAGAAAGCAAGTTGAAGGTTGGACGCATACTATGTAGCCTCACACAAGGCTTCATATTGAGAACCACACAAGTGTGATAGGCTGCCAAAGGGAGGAGACTGGAGCTCCATTTTCCGGGTCCCACAAGCTAGGGACTTCAAGACAAGGAAAAAGGTCAGGATC
The DNA here is from genome assembly GCF_036884655.1 of Musa acuminata AAA Group. Lineage (NCBI taxonomy): Eukaryota > Viridiplantae > Streptophyta > Magnoliopsida > Zingiberales > Musaceae > Musa > Musa acuminata. The sequence continues at coordinate 9,135,491 of NC_088330.1, forward strand.
CTTCCCTGAAACCCATAACTTCTTCCACCAAAGATCGGAGATTCATGGATTCTTTGTCAAGAGAATAACTGCTCTTGCATTTATTGATAAGTCGACTCGAAGCTTGACTATACTGCTCCAATAAAGTTGCAATTGTGGGTACCCCACCTGGCATGGCATGCAGATTATGCACACATGGTCCAATACTGGCACCTTGCGAATATTGAATCTTGGATTTTGACGATGAAACAAATTGATAGTGTTTGTAATTTAATGTGTGTTTAAGTGACAAGGACTAACGTCGATCAGAAAAGGCAAATTGATTAAAGCAAGAGGAATCAGACGATGGGCCGGAACAAACATGTCAGAAGATTGGACGTCGGGCTGGAGGAACGGTTGATGTATCGATAGAAGGCTTCGAGCTGTGAATTCGGGCATCGGGCCAAGAAGATCGGATATTGTGCCAAGAAGATCTGATGTTGCGAGAAGACAATGTGCCGATTGGGTAATACACCATCGAAGGAGAATATGAAGCGCCGAAGGATCGAACGAAGCGTCGGATGAACCAATGACATGCCGGACAACAAGGATTCGCTTGTAATCGATTATGTCTAGATCGAGTCAGTTTAGAGTCTAATTGAGTCGGTTTAGAATGTAATTAAGCCAACTCAATTAGGGGCCAACTGAGCCCAAAATATGATTGTTTTGGGCCAAGAAAAAGGCTCATTCAATGACCCAAGTATGGGCTATGTTGGGCCAAGTGAAAGGCCTAAACAGTGACCAAACAGGTGAAACCATCGTGACACAATCTCCGAGACTGTGTCAAGCGATGGTACCGCCCAATGGCAGGGTGTCAGGCGATGGTACCGCCCAGCACAGGCGGTGGTACCGCTAGGACTCGGGAAACCAGGGATGAGACTCTTTTAGGCTCGAAATTTGAATCCACTTGAGGCCTATAAATATCCCTCTCATCTCTGGTTAAAAAACACAAGAATTAAGAGTTAAAAAGAAAGAAAACACTACTGTAATCCTATGTGAACTCCTATCAAAAATCTAAGTGTTAGAATAGTTTGAGAGATGAGTAAGTGGGGGTGTAAGGGTTATCTCCTAAACCCGGTAAAAGGAGAAAGAGCTGTAAAATATGGTTGGTCTTCGCCTATTGAAGGAAGACCGTTAGTGGATACCGGTGGCTTCGACGGAAGACAAATCGGTAGAGTGAATGTAGGTCACGACGACCGAACCACTATAACTCGGTTTGCATTTAATTCTTGTAATTTACATTTACTACAAACTACCATTCTTTACTTGCTTTATATCCACTACACACTTCCGTATGCTTTCAAGTTAACATCTTTCCGATCGGTTTTATTGTACGAAGATTTTTAAACTAATGATTTTACCGCTGCACTAATTCACTCTCCCTTTTAATGCCGACTCGTTCCTAATAGCGAAGCTTCCCAGTTTAAAACCCAAAATTTATTGGGAGGTCATAAAGTCATAAGAAGTTCATCTTAGTTAGGAATGCAACCTAAAATAACTTTTATAAGCCCTCCATTAACATAAATTTTACAACACAAGAAATTTAAAGAAGTTTTGACAAGTATTATCGCTTAACAAGGATCTTACTTTGTGCATCAGTGTTCTGCAGGTATATTGGTTGGCATGTATCCATTGACGTACAAGCCAAAGACATTGCCAAGTTTGTGTTAACACGCTCAACATAGCATATGAAACAGACAATACCATGGTACACTGGTACATGGCAACCGGTAAAAATCGTTGAACAAACAAGTCCATTGGTGCTTCAGTAACAAGTTTTTAGGTAAAAAATAAAAGGGTTTGCTTGACTTTCCACTTAGGAATCTCATGAGCAGCATTATTGTGTCTCATAGTAAAGTTAACAAAATAAGAAGAGAGAAAATATCCAACCAATATCAATCGAATTCAAAATTTTAACACTTCCAAAGGTAGTCGGATGAGGACAATAGTCCAGTACTGTGTGTTTTATATCACCATGTCTCAGCAACATAAGAAAGAGCACCAACCCTACTTGCACATGGCAATAGTACATTATCAGTTCTCTCCATACTCAATTTGTTACCAGATAATATTGAACAAAACAAATATAAATATAGCAGATATGACATCAACACCATGCTCTCATTGCTAATTTCTTGGTAAGTGACATGGATCCTTTACCACTATTTAGATATCTTTGAAGACTGATTTGACACCAATGTTATGGAGATTGAAGTCTCTAGTATCAACTAGATAATTTTGAATCACTGCTAACAATGGATTCTACTATTCGTATTTTCTTACTTGATAATGCTATGGAAGCAAGATAAATTAACCAGGGAAAACAGTATAAATTTAATTATCTCAAACCCACATTCTGTGCAAAACGAGGATCAAACATTCTCTTGCACTCTTCATGTCAAAAATTCAAGTTCATGAGAACCCTTTAATTTGATGTAGATAGAGAAAATGCTAATCAACTTAGATCATATAATGGCTAATATGGCAGATTAATCATCTGATCTAGCAACGACGTGCCATACTAAATGACCTTTGAGCTCAGATCACTAATAATATTATCTCAACTTGATTGTACGTAGAACAGTCAAATTTAGTCCGGTAGAACTGAGTGTGAAGAAGGTTCAAAATTTGTTCATTTCATAGAAACAGAGATTTGTTCATATCATAGAAGCACGAACAAAAGCAAAAAAACATATACATCCCAACAAAGGATATCATAACCTGCAGGCTATACTTTGTCCAACCAGATCTAACACATAACGAAGTCAGCATCCTTTTCATTCAAGACACATGAAAAAGTCAAAAAAGAAATTTTTTTCTTGTGGCGTAAACCAATTGCCCAAAGCAAATCAACCATCCCCTACGAAAAAAGATCGAATCGCTACTGCTTTCTTTGTGCATAATCAGATTAAGAAATCGCATCTTTCGTTGAAGAAACCATTCACCCCAGTCAAATAAACCATACGCTAACAAGATAAAGAAAAAAGCATCGAGATCATCCGGCGACGAAGAAGCCGAATAGAGAACCCGGACACAGATTACGTACTATGATGGGACGAAAACTAGCATTGCTTGCGGAGGAATCCGCATCAGTGTTGGGGGTTTCCGGTTCCCGGATCTAGGGTTCCGTCAAGAGCTGCCTAAAGCCGTCGACGAGATTCCTGAACGGCCGTCCCTCTTCTCGAGTTTCTTCTCTACCGGACGAAGGAACCGATAAAAAGAAAAATTAAAGCTAAGCAGTACTTTTATTCTGTACTCATGAGCGTTACCGTTCTCACCATCACTTGCCGGTCCCGCGGGACCCACTTTTCTCTGCAATCATCAGTCGGGTGTTTTCGTGGGTAAGTTTCCGAACCGGAGTAAAGGATGATAATGTTCGAAAGGCTAAGGAAGCAGAAATAATTGAGCATCTAGTGACACGTGAAATTTCGACCAAACAATAGACCCGTAGAGAAAGTGGCGCGTCCATACCTCTACGGGCCCCACGTATAAGTGAGTTGTCATTGTGGGTAAACGTTGTTTGGGTGTCGATAGACACAAAAGAATATTTAGCTCGGCTAAAAGGTGGCCCCGACCGTCGGCTTATGGGTTGCCTCACACGCAGATCTCCCCAAGGTGGTGGGGGCCACCACGTAGTACGATCACTAATTGGCTATCATGCTCGTATTTTTTCCCTTTTTTTCATTTATATATATATATATATATATATATAGCTTAATTTATTGGCGCTAATTTCTTATTTTTATTTTTATTTTTTACAGTAGAAAAGAAGTAACTGAAACCAGTATTACAAATTTACAAGCTCGTTATAACAGTAATATCATCATCATCATACATCAGTTGGCTTAGCAATTGTCGCATATTCATCATTATTTTGAGAATTTAGATAAGGTTATTCCTATATGATTTCTTTTGTTCTTCCATGATTTGGATTATGATCTTTATTGTCAAATGATAATAAGTATTATCATAGTATATGGATATAATTCTTCTTAATTGCTAAAATTGCTCTTGAAATGTATAATAAATAACAAATTTTCTAATAAATTTGTGTACTTGTAAATAATCTCAACAAGTGCCTCCAAAATTGCTATTGGAGTGTGTTGTTTGGTATAGGATGTATGAAGTAATCTCTGCTTTAGAATCAGATGATGTTAATTTGCATCTATAGATCAAACAGTGGGAGATCTGACACTGTACATTAGTTACTTGTTGCTGGCTTTGAGTGCTCAGAAAACTACAAAGAGCTTATTTAAGATATATTATCTCCATCTCATACTTGCATACACTATTGTCCAACCTGCCAACTAGGGTTTCCGATATCAGGCAGCACACCAACATATATCATCACTTCAATGCATGCATGCATATTTCCATACGTGTCACACATGCGGTAATTTCCATACGTGTCACGTATGTGGTGACACACCTATACGTGACACACCTATACTTTGTGCTTTGAACACTTCGGATCAAGCAACGCCTGACACGGATCTGTGTGTGTCACGTCACCACATACGTGACACACATGCAGTAATTTCCATACGTGTCACGTTTGAAATATCTCCGGTTATAGGTTCTCCCTCGGGAGACGGTGGTCTTCAGATGTTTGGCTCCCTCATTTCTGAAGGTTGAGAAAGTAGGTAGGGGTGATCGGAGATCCCTTCTCTCCACCCGAGGAGAGGTGAAGATGATATCATCTTTCCTTCTTGGGTGGAGTGAAGGGAGCTTCGAACACGTGCACTCTCCCTATATCCTCACGATTCCTCATATATTTGTTCTAACAATTTTGGGCAACGGACCTATGGTAGTCATTGGCTGCACCGCTATGGTTCTAGTATGAATGAACATACTGACTCGTGGTATGCTGTTATGTACCATGGTACCAGAAGGGAGAAGAAAAGAAGTATAGAAGGAAGAGGAGGAGAGGAGGCAAAGAAGAAGAAGGGAGAAGGTGGCAGAAAAAACAGAGGAGTAGAGGAGGTGGTGGAGGAGGAGCCAACGGCGGCCAAGGAAAATGAGGAGATGTTAACCAAGGAAGATGAGGAGGAGACCACAACCAAGCAAGATGAAGAGGCTGCAGCCAAGGAAGATGAGGAGGTGCTCATGGCAGATAAGGTTGATGAGAGGAATACCACCAACACAGAAAACAAAGAAAACAGGCTTACTGCCTGGTCCAAACTCATTACCAGGACTGTGGGCCTGGAACAAGTGATAAGCACCATACCGCATGTGGACCACCGAAAATTAGGGAGTGTGCATTGTTGATTTATGCCTGGACAGATAAATATGACAATACATCCGGTCCGAACAAAATTGCATTACTTGGTATATGTCATTGTGTTATTTCTTCGCTTAAAGCAAGTATCTTCTTCTCCATTTTGATCAAAACTTAAATAAAGGATGAAATGACAAATTTTGTGTCCTAGAAAAAAAACCAATATGATATGACAACAATAAGTCATAATGCAAAAACTATTTGACTATTAGAAGTTGGATATATGGGTCTTATTCTGCCATTGAACTCAGTTGGGGGCAATATCGCTAGTCAAACTAAGAACAACAAAACATTTTATGGTTTTTAATAAAGTATACATAAGTATTCCTCTATCTTTGCTCATTATACTAATCAATCGTTAATTCATCTCATCCAAGCAATGCATCTATAATTTCTCTTCGAATATGATTCATCATCTTGAGTTAATTTTCGTCAATTTATCCTTGATTGGACCTACACCTAAATGTTCACAGATGTAAAATTTTCTACTCTTTTTCTATTAACTCCACACATCTAAACATTCTTATTTTTGCATTTGTAGATATAATCTCCTAAGATCTAACTTGAACCATGTAGCACAAATCCTGTTCCACCAATTACCTTTATCGAGGGTAGTATATCTAGTCAAACTAAGACATCAAATCATTTTTCATGGTTTTTAATAAAGTTTTCTTAGCTATTTCTACCTCTCACAAACTCACAACACTAATCATAATTATTTCACCTCCTCTAACTGTGTCTGTCCGTCTGCACCATTTTAAATATTTTTTCATCAATGTATCCCCAATTGAACCTATAATTAATTGTTTATAAATGTAAATGTTTATTATTCTATTCTAGTATTTTCACAACCATCTCAACATCCTCATCTTCCCATCACTAATTTTTGTACATGCAATTTACCAACTGCCCAACATTCCGAACCATAAATTACAGCTGCCTATGCACATTCAAATATCATAGAAGACAACAGACATGTGGCATGACACAACATTAATTTACCTCGTTCTCCATTCAAAATATCAACCAAAATAACACAGACAACAGAAAATATAACCAAAGATATGATGGAAAGTCCTTTTATGTTCTCCTAGTGTCACTTGAAGTCCTAAAATGCAGACTAACTTCTTATAGAAACCAAAAACTACTTCATGTCATAGTAGAAGCGCTTAGTGACTATGAGTAAGCAAATCAATTTATATTTTTTCATCAATGTATCCCCAATTGAACCTATAATTAATTGTTTATAAATGTAAATGTTTATTATTCTATTCTAGTATTTTCACAACCATCTCAACATCCTCATCTTCCCATCACTAATTTTTGTACATGCAATTTACCAACCGCCCAACATTCCGAACCATAAATTACAGCTGCCTATGCACATTCAAATATCATAGAAGACAACAGACATGTGGCATGACACAACATTAACTTACCTCGTTCTCCATTCAAAATATCAACCAAAATAACACAGACAACAGAAAATATAACCAAAGATATGATGGAAAGTCCTTTTATGTTCTCCTAGTGTCACTTGAAGTCCTAAAATGCAGACTAACTTCTTATAGAAACCAAAAACTACTTCATGTCATAGTAGAAGCGCTTAGTGACTATGAGTAAGCAAATCAATTTATATTTTTTCATCAATGTATCCCCAATTGAACCTATAATTAATTGTTTATAAATGTAAATGTTTATTATTCTATTCTAGTATTTTCACAACCATCTCAACATCCTCATCTTCCCATCACTAATTTTTGTACATGCAATTTACCAACTGCCCAACATTCCGAACCATAAATTACAGCTGCCTATGCACATTCAAATATCATAGAAGACAACAGACATGTGGCATGACACAACATTAACTTACCTCGTTCTCCATTCAAAATATCAACCAAAATAACACAGACAACAGAAAATATAACCAAAGATATGATGGAAAGTCCTTTTATGTTCTCCTAGTGTCACTTGAAGTCCTAAAATGCAGACTAACTTCTTATAGAAACCAAAAACTACTTCATGTCATAGTAGAAGCGCTTAGTGACTATGAGTAAGCAAATCAATTTATATTTTTTCATCAATGTATCCCCAATTGAACCTATAATTAATTGTTTATAAATGTAAATGTTTATTATTCTATTCTAGTATTTTCACAACCATCTCAACATCCTCATCTTCCCATCACTAATTTTTGTACATGCAATTTACCAACTGCCCAACATTCCGAACCATAAATTACAGCTGCCTATGCACATTCAAATATCATAGAAGACAACAGACATGTGGCATGACACAACATTAACTTACCTCGTTCTCCATTCAAAATATCAACCAAAATAACACAGACAACAGAAAATATAACCAAAGATATGATGGAAAGTCCTTTTATGTTCTCCTAGTGTCACTTGAAGTCCTAAAATGCAGACTAACTTCTTATAGAAACCAAAAACTACTTCATGTCATAGTAGAAGCGCTTAGTGACTATGAGTAAGCAAATCAATTTATATTTTTTCATCAATGTATCCCCAATTGAACCTATAATTAATTGTTTATAAATGTAAATGTTTATTATTCTATTCTAGTATTTTCACAACCATCTCAACATCCTCATCTTCCCATCACTAATTTTTGTACATGCAATTTACCAACTGCCCAACATTCCGAACCATAAATTACAGCTGCCTATGCACATTCAAATATCATAGAAGACAACAGACATGTGGCATGACACAACATTAACTTACCTCGTTCTCCATTCAAAATATCAACCAAAATAACACAGACAACAGAAAATATAACCAAAGATATGATGGAAAGTCCTTTTATGTTCTCCTAGTGTCACTTGAAGTCCTAAAATGCAGACTAACTTCTTATAGAAACCAAAAACTACTTCATGTCATAGTAGAAGCGCTTAGTGACTATGAGTAAGCAAATCAATTTATATTTTTTCATCAATGTATCCCCAATTGAACCTATAATTAATTGTTTATAAATGTAAATGTTTATTATTCTATTCTAGTATTTTCACAACCATCTCAACATCCTCATCTTCCCATCACTAATTTTTGTACATGCAATTTACCAACTGCCCAACATTCCGAACCATAAATTACAGCTGCCTATGCACATTCAAATATCATAGAAGACAACAGACATGTGGCATGACACAACATTAACTTACCTCGTTCTCCATTCAAAATATCAACCAAAATAACACAGACAACAGAAAATATAACCAAAGATATGATGGAAAGTCCTTTTATGTTCTCCTAGTGTCACTTGAAGTCCTAAAATGCAGACTAACTTCTTATAGAAACCAAAAACTACTTCATGTCATAGTAGAAGCGCTTAGTGACTATGAGTAAGCAAATCAATTTATATTTTTTCATCAATGTATCCCCAATTGAACCTATAATTAATTGTTTATAAATGTAAATGTTTATTATTCTATTCTAGTATTTTCACAACCATCTCAACATCCTCATCTTCCCATCACTAATTTTTGTACATGCAATTTACCAACTGCCCAACATTCCGAACCATAAATTACAGCTGCCTATGCACATTCAAATATCATAGAAGACAACAGACATGTGGCATGACACAACATTAACTTACCTCGTTCTCCATTCAAAATATCAACCAAAATAACACAGACAACAGAAAATATAACCAAAGATATGATGGAAAGTCCTTTTATGTTCTCCTAGTGTCACTTGAAGTCCTAAAATGCAGACTAACTTCTTATAGAAACCAAAAACTACTTCATGTCATAGTAGAAGCGCTTAGTGACTATGAGTAAGCAAATCAATTTATATTTTTTCATCAATGTATCCCCAATTGAACCTATAATTAATTGTTTATAAATGTAAATGTTTATTATTCTATTCTAGTATTTTCACAACCATCTCAACATCCTCATCTTCCCATCACTAATTTTTGTACATGCAATTTACCAACTGCCCAACATTCCGAACCATAAATTACAGCTGCCTATGCACATTCAAATATCATAGAAGACAACAGACATGTGGCATGACACAACATTAACTTACCTCGTTCTCCATTCAAAATATCAACCAAAATAACACAGACAACAGAAAATATAACCAAAGATATGATGGAAAGTCCTTTTATGTTCTCCTAGTGTCACTTGAAGTCCTAAAATGCAGACTAACTTCTTATAGAAACCAAAAACTACTTCATGTCATAGTAGAAGCGCTTAGTGACTATGAGTAAGCAAATCAATTTATATTTTTTCATCAATGTATCCCCAATTGAACCTATAATTAATTGTTTATAAATGTAAATGTTTATTATTCTATTCTAGTATTTTCACAACCATCTCAACATCCTCATCTTCCCATCACTAATTTTTGTACATGCAATTTACCAACTGCCCAACATTCCGAACCATAAATTACAGCTGCCTATGCACATTCAAATATCATAGAAGACAACAGACATGTGGCATGACACAACATTAACTTACCTCGTTCTCCATTCAAAATATCAACCAAAATAACACAGACAACAGAAAATATAACCAAAGATATGATGGAAAGTCCTTTTATGTTCTCCTAGTGTCACTTGAAGTCCTAAAATGCAGACTAACTTCTTATAGAAACCAAAAACTACTTCATGTCATAGTAGAAGCGCTTAGTGACTATGAGTAAGCAAATCAATTTAGGCACGATAGGGAAGAATGAGAAGATACAATGAGGCATTTGCAAAAAGGGTAAAAAATGACATCCATAGCACCAAGAGATTCCTATTACCGTGATATTAGATGACAACTAAAGAAAGAAAGCCCACAAAAGGAAAGGAAAGAGATGCTCACGTTCTGAGAATTGGCATCACTCCCTTCACTTGAACTCTCACTTCCACTTTCACCACTACAAAAAATCAGTTCTTTTAGAAAAGGGATGACATATATTTTGCAAACAGTGTCGTCCTAAATGTAGTAAATAAAATGATGACAATCAAACCTATTTTTGATATACCTCTGAGAGAAGGCTCCATTGGCTGGTTGCCCTGATAATTTACCTGGCTCGCTGTTGTTCTTCCCTGTAATCATATTTAAACTACCTAAACTTCCTTTGGATCTTTTCAGGGGACTTCTTTCCTTACCTACAGATGACTTACCATCAATGTCCACTCCAGGAGCAGTTCCCTAGAGATATAATACATCATAATCAGTTTGATTATTTCAAATATATAATAAGGTTTGTTTGGAAGGCTTCGGCCGCGCGCAAGCTATGAAGTGGAGCTCAGTGTTCTGCAGGTATATTGGTTGGCATGTATCCATTGACGTACAAGCCAAAGACATTGCCAAGTTTGTGTTAACACGCTCAACATAGCATATGAAACAGACAATACCATGGTACACTGGTACATGGCAACCGGTAAAAATCGTTGAACAAACAAGTCCATTGGTGCTTCAGTAACAAGTTTTTAGGTAAAAAATAAAAGGGTTTGTTTGACTTTCCACTTAGGAATCTCATGAGCAGCATTATTGTGTCTCATAGTAAAGTTAACAAAATAAGAAGAGAGAAAATATCCAACCAATATCAATCGAATTCAAAATTTTAACACTTGCAAAGGTAGTCGGATGAGGACAATAGTCCAGTACTGTGTGTTTTATCACCATGTCTCAGCAACATAAGAAAGAGCACCAACCCTACTTGCACATGGCAATAGTACATTATCAGTTCTCTCCATACTCGATTTGTTACCAGATAATATTGAACAAAACAAATATAAATATAGCAGATATGACATCAACACCATGCTCTCATTGCTAATTTCTTGGTAAGTGACATGGATCCTTTACCACTATTTAGATATCTTTGAAGACTGATTTGACACCAATGTTATGGAGATTGAAGTCTCTAGTATCAACTAGATAATTTTGAATCACTGCTAACAATGGATTCTACTATTCGTATTTTCTTACTTGATAATGCTATGGAAGCAAGATAAATTAACCAGGGAAAACAGTATAAATTTAATTATCTCAAACCCACATTCTGTGCAAAACGAGGATCAAACATTCTCTTGCACTCTTCATGTCAAAAATTCAAGTTCATGAGAACCCTTTAATTTGATGTAGATAGAGAAAATGCTAATCAACTTAGATCATATAATGGCTAATATGGCAGATTAATCATCTGATCTAGCAACGACGTGCCATACTAAATGACCTTTGAGCTCAGATCACTAATAATATTATCTCAACTTGATTGTACGTAGAACAGTCAAATTTAGTCCGGTAGAACTGAGTGTGAAGAAGGTTCAAAATTTGTTCATTTCATAGAAACAGAGATTTGTTCATATCATAGAAGCACGAACAAAAGCAAAAAAACATATACATCCCAACAAAGGATATCATAACCTGCAGGCTATACTTTGTCCAACCAGATCTAACACATAACGAAGTCAGCATCCTTTTCATTCAAGACACATGAAAAAGTCAAAAAAGAAATTTTTTTCTTGTGGCGTAAACCAATTGCCCAAAGCAAATCAACCATCCCCTACGAAAAAAGATCGAATCGCTACTGCTTTCTTTGTGCATAATCAGATTAAGAAATCGCATCTTTCGTTGAAGAAACCATTCACCCCAGTCAAATAAACCATACGCTAACAAGATAAAGAAAAAAGCATCGAGATCATCCGGCGACGAAGAAGCCGAATAGAGAACCCGGACACAGATTACGTACTATGATGGGACGAAAACTAGCATTGCTTGCGGAGGAATCCGCATCAGTGTTGGGGGTTTCCGGTTCCCGGATCTAGGGTTCCGTCAAGAGCTGCCTAAAGCCGTCGACGAGATTCCTGAACGGCCGTCCCTCTTCTCGAGTTTCTTCTCTACCGGACGAAGGAACCGATAAAAAGAAAAATTAAAGCTAAGCAGTACTTTTATTCTGTACTCATGAGCGTTACCGTTCTCACCATCACTTGCCGGTCCCGCGGGACCCACTTTTCTCTGCAATCATCAGTCGGGTGTTTTCGTGGGTAAGTTTCCGAACCGGAGTAAAGGATGATAATGTTCGAAAGGCTAAGGAAGCAGAAATAATTGAGCATCTAGTGACACGTGAAATTTCGACCAAACAATAGACCCGTAGAGAAAGTGGCGCGTCCATACCTCTACGGGCCCCACGTATAAGTGAGTTGTCATTGTGGGTAAACGTTGTTTGGGTGTCGATAGACACAAAAGAATATTTAGCTCGGCTAAAAGGTGGCCCCGACCGTCGGCTTATGGGTTGCCTCACACGCAGATCTCCCCAAGGTGGTGGGGGCCACCACGTAGTACGATCACTAATTGGCTATCATGCTCGTATTTTTTCCCTTTTTTTCATTTATATATATATATATATATATATATATAGCTTAATTTATTGGCGCTAATTTCTTATTTTTATTTTTATTTTTTACAGTAGAAAAGAAGTAACTGAAACCAGTATTACAAATTTACAAGCTCGTTATAACAGTAATATCATCATCATCATACATCAGTTGGCTTAGCAATTGTCGCATATTCATCATTATTTTGAGAATTTAGATAAGGTTATTCCTATATGATTTCTTTTGTTCTTCCATGATTTGGATTATGATCTTTATTGTCAAATGATAATAAGTATTATCATAGTATATGGATATAATTCTTCTTAATTGCTAAAATTGCTCTTGAAATGTATAATAAATAACAAATTTTCTAATAAATTTGTGTACTTGTAAATAATCTCAACAAGTGCCTCCAAAATTGCTATTGGAGTGTGTTGTTTGGTATAGGATGTATGAAGTAATCTCTGCTTTAGAATCAGATGATGTTAATTTGCATCTATAGATCAAACAGTGGGAGATCTGACACTGTACATTAGTTACTTGTTGCTGGCTTTGAGTGCTCAGAAAACTACAAAGAGCTTATTTAAGATATATTATCTCCATCTCATACTTGCATACACTATTGTCCAACCTGCCAACTAGGGTTTCCGATATCAGGCAGCACACCAACATATATCATCACTTCAATGCATGCATGCATATTTCCATACGTGTCACACATGCGGTAATTTCCATACGTGTCACGTATGTGGTGACACACCTATACGTGACACACCTATACTTTGTGCTTTGAACACTTCGGATCAAGCAACGCCTGACACGGATCTGTGTGTGTCACGTCACCACATACGTGACACACATGCAGTAATTTCCATACGTGTCACGTTTGAAATATCTCCGGTTATAGGTTCTCCCTCGGGAGACGGTGGTCTTCAGATGTTTGGCTCCCTCATTTCTGAAGGTTGAGAAAGTAGGTAGGGGTGATCGGAGATCCCTTCTCTCCACCCGAGGAGAGGTGAAGATGATATCATCTTTCCTTCTTGGGTGGAGTGAAGGGAGCTTCGAACACGTGCACTCTCCCTATATCCTCACGATTCCTCATATATTTGTTCTAACAATTTTGGGCAACGGACCTATGGTAGTCATTGGCTGCACCGCTATGGTTCTAGTATGAATGAACATACTGACTCGTGGTATGCTGTTATGTACCATGGTACCAGAAGGGAGAAGAAAAGAAGTATAGAAGGAAGAGGAGGAGAGGAGGCAAAGAAGAAGAAGGGAGAAGGTGGCAGAAAAAACAGAGGAGTAGAGGAGGTGGTGGAGGAGGAGCCAACGGCGGCCAAGGAAAATGAGGAGATGTTAACCAAGGAAGATGAGGAGGAGACCACAACCAAGCAAGATGAAGAGGCTGCAGCCAAGGAAGATGAGGAGGTGCTCATGGCAGATAAGGTTGATGAGAGGAATACCACCAACACAGAAAACAAAGAAAACAGGCTTACTGCCTGGTCCAAACTCATTACCAGGACTGTGGGCCTGGAACAAGTGATAAGCACCATACCGCATGTGGACCACCGAAAATTAGGGAGTGTGCATTGTTGATTTATGCCTGGACAGATAAATATGACAATACATCCGGTCCGAACAAAATTGCATTACTTGGTATATGTCATTGTGTTATTTCTTCGCTTAAAGCAAGTATCTTCTTCTCCATTTTGATCAAAACTTAAATAAAGGATGAAATGACAAATTTTGTGTCCTAGAAAAAAAACCAATATGATATGACAACAATAAGTCATAATGCAAAAACTATTTGACTATTAGAAGTTGGATATATGGGTCTTATTCTGCCATTGAACTCAGTTGGGGGCAATATCGCTAGTCAAACTAAGAACAACAAAACATTTTATGGTTTTTAATAAAGTATACATAAGTATTCCTCTATCTTTGCTCATTATACTAATCAATCGTTAATTCATCTCATCCAAGCAATGCATCTATAATTTCTCTTCGAATATGATTCATCATCTTGAGTTAATTTTCGTCAATTTATCCTTGATTGGACCTACACCTAAATGTTCACAGATGTAAAATTTTCTACTCTTTTTCTATTAACTCCACACATCTAAACATTCTTATTTTTGCATTTGTAGATATAATCTCCTAAGATCTAACTTGAACCATGTAGCACAAATCCTGTTCCACCAATTACCTTTATCGAGGGTAGTATATCTAGTCAAACTAAGACATCAAATCATTTTTCATGGTTTTTAATAAAGTTTTCTTAGCTATTTCTACCTCTCACAAACTCACAACACTAATCATAATTATTTCACCTCCTCTAACTGTGTCTGTCCGTCTGCACCATTTTAAATATTTTTTCATCAATGTATCCCCAATTGAACCTATAATTAATTGTTTATAAATGTAAATGTTTATTATTCTATTCTAGTATTTTCACAACCATCTCAACATCCTCATCTTCCCATCACTAATTTTTGTACATGCAATTTACCAACTGCCCAACATTCCGAACCATAAATTACAGCTGCCTATGCACATTCAAATATCATAGAAGACAACAGACATGTGGCATGACACAACATTAATTTACCTCGTTCTCCATTCAAAATATCAACCAAAATAACACAGACAACAGAAAATATAACCAAAGATATGATGGAAAGTCCTTTTATGTTCTCCTAGTGTCACTTGAAGTCCTAAAATGCAGACTAACTTCTTATAGAAACCAAAAACTACTTCATGTCATAGTAGAAGCGCTTAGTGACTATGAGTAAGCAAATCAATTTATATTTTTTCATCAATGTATCCCCAATTGAACCTATAATTAATTGTTTATAAATGTAAATGTTTATTATTCTATTCTAGTATTTTCACAACCATCTCAACATCCTCATCTTCCCATCACTAATTTTTGTACATGCAATTTACCAACTGCCCAACATTCCGAACCATAAATTACAGCTGCCTATGCACATTCAAATATCATAGAAGACAACAGACATGTGGCATGACACAACATTAACTTACCTCGTTCTCCATTCAAAATATCAACCAAAATAACACAGACAACAGAAAATATAACCAAAGATATGATGGAAAGTCCTTTTATGTTCTCCTAGTGTCACTTGAAGTCCTAAAATGCAGACTAACTTCTTATAGAAACCAAAAACTACTTCATGTCATAGTAGAAGCGCTTAGTGACTATGAGTAAGCAAATCAATTTATATTTTTTCATCAATGTATCCCCAATTGAACCTATAATTAATTGTTTATAAATGTAAATGTTTATTATTCTATTCTAGTATTTTCACAACCATCTCAACATCCTCATCTTCCCATCACTAATTTTTGTACATGCAATTTACCAACTGCCCAACATTCCGAACCATAAATTACAGCTGCCTATGCACATTCAAATATCATAGAAGACAACAGACATGTGGCATGACACAACATTAACTTACCTCGTTCTCCATTCAAAATATCAACCAAAATAACACAGACAACAGAAAATATAACCAAAGATATGATGGAAAGTCCTTTTATGTTCTCCTAGTGTCACTTGAAGTCCTAAAATGCAGACTAACTTCTTATAGAAACCAAAAACTACTTCATGTCATAGTAGAAGCGCTTAGTGACTATGAGTAAGCAAATCAATTTATATTTTTTCATCAATGTATCCCCAATTGAACCTATAATTAATTGTTTATAAATGTAAATGTTTATTATTCTATTCTAGTATTTTCACAACCATCTCAACATCCTCATCTTCCCATCACTAATTTTTGTACATGCAATTTACCAACTGCCCAACATTCCGAACCATAAATTACAGCTGCCTATGCACATTCAAATATCATAGAAGACAACAGACATGTGGCATGACACAACATTAACTTACCTCGTTCTCCATTCAAAATATCAACCAAAATAACAAAGACAACAGAAAATATAACCAAAGATATGATGGAAAGTCCTTTTATGTTCTCCTAGTGTCACTTGAAGTCCTAAAATGCAGACTAACTTCTTATAGAAACCAAAAACTACTTCATGTCATAGTAGAAGCGCTTAGTGACTATGAGTAAGCAAATCAATTTATATTTTTTCATCAATGTATCCCCAATTGAACCTATAATTAATTGTTTATAAATGTAAATGTTTATTATTCTATTCTAGTATTTTCACAACCATCTCAACATCCTCATCTTCCCATCACTAATTTTTGTACATGCAATTTACCAACTGCCCAACATTCCGAACCATAAATTACAGCTGCCTATGCACATTCAAATATCATAGAAGACAACAGACATGTGGCATGACACAACATTAACTTACCTCGTTCTCCATTCAAAATATCAACCAAAATAACACAGACAACAGAAAATATAACCAAAGATATGATGGAAAGTCCTTTTATGTTCTCCTAGTGTCACTTGAAGTCCTAAAATGCAGACTAACTTCTTATAGAAACCAAAAACTACTTCATGTCATAGTAGAAGCGCTTAGTGACTATGAGTAAGCAAATCAATTTATATTTTTTCATCAATGTATCCTCAATTGAACCTATAATTAATTGTTTATAAATGTAAATGTTTATTATTCTATTCTAGTATTTTCACAACCATCTCAACATCCTCATCTTCCCATCACTAATTTTTGTACATGCAATTTACCAACTGCCCAACATTCCGAACCATAAATTACAGCTGCCTATGCACATTCAAATATCATAGAAGACAACAGACATGTGGCATGACACAACATTAACTTACCTCGTTCTCCATTCAAAATATCAACCAAAATAACACAGACAACAGAAAATATAACCAAAGATATGATGGAAAGTCCTTTTATGTTCTCCTAGTGTCACTTGAAGTCCTAAAATGCAGACTAACTTCTTATAGAAACCAAAAACTACTTCATGTCATAGTAGAAGCGCTTAGTGACTATGAGTAAGCAAATCAATTTATATTTTTTCATCAATGTATCCCCAATTGAACCTATAATTAATTGTTTATAAATGTAAATGTTTATTATTCTATTCTAGTATTTTCACAACCATCTCAACATCCTCATCTTCCCATCACTAATTTTTGTACATGCAATTTACCAACTGCCCAACATTCCGAACCATAAATTACAGCTGCCTATGCACATTCAAATATCATAGAAGACAACAGACATGTGGCATGACACAACATTAACTTACCTCGTTCTCCATTCAAAATATCAACCAAAATAACACAGACAACAGAAAATATAACCAAAGATATGATGGAAAGTCCTTTTATGTTCTCCTAGTGTCACTTGAAGTCCTAAAATGCAGACTAACTTCTTATAGAAACCAAAAACTACTTCATGTCATAGTAGAAGCGCTTAGTGACTATGAGTAAGCAAATCAATTTATATTTTTTCATCAATGTATCCCCAATTGAACCTATAATTAATTGTTTATAAATGTAAATGTTTATTATTCTATTCTAGTATTTTCACAACCATCTCAACATCCTCATCTTCCCATCACTAATTTTTGTACATGCAATTTACCAACTGCCCAACATTCCGAACCATAAATTACAGCTGCCTATGCACATTCAAATATCATAGAAGACAACAGACATGTGGCATGACACAACATTAACTTACCTCGTTCTCCATTCAAAATATCAACCAAAATAACACAGACAACAGAAAATATAACCAAAGATATGATGGAAAGTCCTTTTATGTTCTCCTAGTGTCACTTGAAGTCCTAAAATGCAGACTAACTTCTTATAGAAACCAAAAACTACTTCATGTCATAGTAGAAGCGCTTAGTGACTATGAGTAAGCAAATCAATTTAGGCACGATAGGGAAGAATGAGAAGATACAATGAGGCATTTGCAAAAAGGGTAAAAAATGACATCCATAGCACCAAGAGATTCCTATTACCGTGATATTAGATGACAACTAAAGAAAGAAAGCCCACAAAAGGAAAGGAAAGAGATGCTCACATTCTGAGAATTGGCATCACTCCCTTCACTTGAACTCTCACTTCCACTTTCACCACTACAAAAAATCAGTTCTTTTAGAAAAGGGATGACATATATTTTGCAAACAGTGTCGTCCTAAATGTAGTAAATAAAATGATGACAATCAAACCTATTTTTGATATACCTCTGAGAGAAGGCTCCATTGGCTGGTTGCCCTGATAATTTACCTGGCTCGCTGTTGTTCTTCCCTGTAATCATATTTAAACTACCTAAACTTCCTTTGGATCTTTTCAGGGGACTTCTTTCCTTACCTACAGATGACTTACCATCAATGTCCACTCCAGGAGCAGTTCCCTAGAGATATAATACATCATAATCAGTTTGATTATTTCAAATATATAATAAGGTTTGTTTGGAAGGCTTCGGCCGCGCGCAAGCTATGAAGTGGAGCTCAGTGTTCTGCAGGTATATTGGTTGGCATGTATCCATTGACGTACAAGCCAAAGACATTGCCAAGTTTGTGTTAACACGCTCAACATAGCATATGAAACAGACAATACCATGGTACACTGGTACATGGCAACCGGTAAAAATCGTTGAACAAACAAGTCCATTGGTGCTTCAGTAACAAGTTTTTAGGTAAAAAATAAAAGGGTTTGTTTGACTTTCCACTTAGGAATCTCATGAGCAGCATTATTGTGTCTCATAGTAAAGTTAACAAAATAAGAAGAGAGAAAATATCCAACCAATATCAATCGAATTCAAAATTTTAACACTTGCAAAGGTAGTCGGATGAGGACAATAGTCCAGTACTGTGTGTTTTATCACCATGTCTCAGCAACATAAGAAAGAGCACCAACCCTACTTGCACATGGCAATAGTACATTATCAGTTCTCTCCATACTCGATTTGTTACCAGATAATATTGAACAAAACAAATATAAATATAGCAGATATGACATCAACACCATGCTCTCATTGCTAATTTCTTGGTAAGTGACATGGATCCTTTACCACTATTTAGATATCTTTGAAGACTGATTTGACACCAATGTTATGGAGATTGAAGTCTCTAGTATCAACTAGATAATTTTGAATCACTGCTAACAATGGATTCTACTATTCGTATTTTCTTACTTGATAATGCTATGGAAGCAAGATAAATTAACCAGGGAAAACAGTATAAATTTAATTATCTCAAACCCACATTCTGTGCAAAACGAGGATCAAACATTCTCTTGCACTCTTCATGTCAAAAATTCAAGTTCATGAGAACCCTTTAATTTGATGTAGATAGAGAAAATGCTAATCAACTTAGATCATATAATGGCTAATATGGCAGATTAATCATCTGATCTAGCAACGACGTGCCATACTAAATGACCTTTGAGCTCAGATCACTAATAATATTATCTCAACTTGATTGTACGTAGAACAGTCAAATTTAGTCCGGTAGAACTGAGTGTGAAGAAGGTTCAAAATTTGTTCATTTCATAGAAACAGAGATTTGTTCATATCATAGAAGCACGAACAAAAGCAAAAAAACATATACATCCCAACAAAGGATATCATAACCTGCAGGCTATACTTTGTCCAACCAGATCTAACACATAACGAAGTCAGCATCCTTTTCATTCAAGACACATGAAAAAG
Organism: Musa acuminata AAA Group; assembly: GCF_036884655.1. Classification (NCBI taxonomy): domain Eukaryota; kingdom Viridiplantae; phylum Streptophyta; class Magnoliopsida; order Zingiberales; family Musaceae; genus Musa; species Musa acuminata. The sequence goes on from NC_088330.1 coordinate 9,155,787, forward strand.
TCAAAAAAGAAATTTTTTTCTTGTGGCGTAAACCAATTGCCCAAAGCAAATCAACCATCCCCTACGAAAAAAGATCGAATCGCTACTGCTTTCTTTGTGCATAATCAGATTAAGAAATCGCATCTTTCGTTGAAGAAACCATTCACCCCAGTCAAATAAACCATACGCTAACAAGATAAAGAAAAAAGCATCGAGATCATCCGGCGACGAAGAAGCCGAATAGAGAACCCGGACACAGATTACGTACTATGATGGGACGAAAACTAGCATTGCTTGCGGAGGAATCCGCATCAGTGTTGGGGGTTTCCGGTTCCCGGATCTAGGGTTCCGTCAAGAGCTGCCTAAAGCCGTCGACGAGATTCCTGAACGGCCGTCCCTCTTCTCGAGTTTCTTCTCTACCGGACGAAGGAACCGATAAAAAGAAAAATTAAAGCTAAGCAGTACTTTTATTCTGTACTCATGAGCGTTACCGTTCTCACCATCACTTGCCGGTCCCGCGGGACCCACTTTTCTCTGCAATCATCAGTCGGGTGTTTTCGTGGGTAAGTTTCCGAACCGGAGTAAAGGATGATAATGTTCGAAAGGCTAAGGAAGCAGAAATAATTGAGCATCTAGTGACACGTGAAATTTCGACCAAACAATAGACCCGTAGAGAAAGTGGCGCGTCCATACCTCTACGGGCCCCACGTATAAGTGAGTTGTCATTGTGGGTAAACGTTGTTTGGGTGTCGATAGACACAAAAGAATATTTAGCTCGGCTAAAAGGTGGCCCCGACCGTCGGCTTATGGGTTGCCTCACACGCAGATCTCCCCAAGGTGGTGGGGGCCACCACGTAGTACGATCACTAATTGGCTATCATGCTCGTATTTTTTCCCTTTTTTTCATTTATATATATATATATATATATATAGCTTAATTTATTGGCGCTAATTTCTTATTTTTATTTTTATTTTTTACAGTAGAAAAGAAGTAACTGAAACCAGTATTACAAATTTACAAGCTCGTTATAACAGTAATATCATCATCATCATACATCAGTTGGCTTAGCAATTGTCGCATATTCATCATTATTTTGAGAATTTAGATAAGGTTATTCCTATATGATTTCTTTTGTTCTTCCATGATTTGGATTATGATCTTTATTGTCAAATGATAATAAGTATTATCATAGTATATGGATATAATTCTTCTTAATTGCTAAAATTGCTCTTGAAATGTATAATAAATAACAAATTTTCTAATAAATTTGTGTACTTGTAAATAATCTCAACAAGTGCCTCCAAAATTGCTATTGGAGTGTGTTGTTTGGTATAGGATGTATGAAGTAATCTCTGCTTTAGAATCAGATGATGTTAATTTGCATCTATAGATCAAACAGTGGGAGATCTGACACTGTACATTAGTTACTTGTTGCTGGCTTTGAGTGCTCAGAAAACTACAAAGAGCTTATTTAAGATATATTATCTCCATCTCATACTTGCATACACTATTGTCCAACCTGCCAACTAGGGTTTCCGATATCAGGCAGCACACCAACATATATCATCACTTCAATGCATGCATGCATATTTCCATACGTGTCACACATGCGGTAATTTCCATACGTGTCACGTATGTGGTGACACACCTATACGTGACACACCTATACTTTGTGCTTTGAACACTTCGGATCAAGCAACGCCTGACACGGATCTGTGTGTGTCACGTCACCACATACGTGACACACATGCAGTAATTTCCATACGTGTCACGTTTGAAATATCTCCGGTTATAGGTTCTCCCTCGGGAGACGGTGGTCTTCAGATGTTTGGCTCCCTCATTTCTGAAGGTTGAGAAAGTAGGTAGGGGTGATCGGAGATCCCTTCTCTCCACCCGAGGAGAGGTGAAGATGATATCATCTTTCCTTCTTGGGTGGAGTGAAGGGAGCTTCGAACACGTGCACTCTCCCTATATCCTCACGATTCCTCATATATTTGTTCTAACAATTTTGGGCAACGGACCTATGGTAGTCATTGGCTGCACCGCTATGGTTCTAGTATGAATGAACATACTGACTCGTGGTATGCTGTTATGTACCATGGTACCAGAAGGGAGAAGAAAAGAAGTATAGAAGGAAGAGGAGGAGAGGAGGCAAAGAAGAAGAAGGGAGAAGGTGGCAGAAAAAACAGAGGAGTAGAGGAGGTGGTGGAGGAGGAGCCAACGGCGGCCAAGGAAAATGAGGAGATGTTAACCAAGGAAGATGAGGAGGAGACCACAACCAAGCAAGATGAAGAGGCTGCAGCCAAGGAAGATGAGGAGGTGCTCATGGCAGATAAGGTTGATGAGAGGAATACCACCAACACAGAAAACAAAGAAAACAGGCTTACTGCCTGGTCCAAACTCATTACCAGGACTGTGGGCCTGGAACAAGTGATAAGCACCATACCGCATGTGGACCACCGAAAATTAGGGAGTGTGCATTGTTGATTTATGCCTGGACAGATAAATATGACAATACATCCGGTCCGAACAAAATTGCATTACTTGGTATATGTCATTGTGTTATTTCTTCGCTTAAAGCAAGTATCTTCTTCTCCATTTTGATCAAAACTTAAATAAAGGATGAAATGACAAATTTTGTGTCCTAGAAAAAAAACCAATATGATATGACAACAATAAGTCATAATGCAAAAACTATTTGACTATTAGAAGTTGGATATATGGGTCTTATTCTGCCATTGAACTCAGTTGGGGGCAATATCGCTAGTCAAACTAAGAACAACAAAACATTTTATGGTTTTTAATAAAGTATACATAAGTATTCCTCTATCTTTGCTCATTATACTAATCAATCGTTAATTCATCTCATCCAAGCAATGCATCTATAATTTCTCTTCGAATATGATTCATCATCTTGAGTTAATTTTCGTCAATTTATCCTTGATTGGACCTACACCTAAATGTTCACAGATGTAAAATTTTCTACTCTTTTTCTATTAACTCCACACATCTAAACATTCTTATTTTTGCATTTGTAGATATAATCTCCTAAGATCTAACTTGAACCATGTAGCACAAATCCTGTTCCACCAATTACCTTTATCGAGGGTAGTATATCTAGTCAAACTAAGACATCAAATCATTTTTCATGGTTTTTAATAAAGTTTTCTTAGCTATTTCTACCTCTCACAAACTCACAACACTAATCATAATTATTTCACCTCCTCTAACTGTGTCTGTCCGTCTGCACCATTTTAAATATTTTTTCATCAATGTATCCCCAATTGAACCTATAATTAATTGTTTATAAATGTAAATGTTTATTATTCTATTCTAGTATTTTCACAACCATCTCAACATCCTCATCTTCCCATCACTAATTTTTGTACATGCAATTTACCAACTGCCCAACATTCCGAACCATAAATTACAGCTGCCTATGCACATTCAAATATCATAGAAGACAACAGACATGTGGCATGACACAACATTAATTTACCTCGTTCTCCATTCAAAATATCAACCAAAATAACACAGACAACAGAAAATATAACCAAAGATATGATGGAAAGTCCTTTTATGTTCTCCTAGTGTCACTTGAAGTCCTAAAATGCAGACTAACTTCTTATAGAAACCAAAAACTACTTCATGTCATAGTAGAAGCGCTTAGTGACTATGAGTAAGCAAATCAATTTATATTTTTTCATCAATGTATCCCCAATTGAACCTATAATTAATTGTTTATAAATGTAAATGTTTATTATTCTATTCTAGTATTTTCACAACCATCTCAACATCCTCATCTTCCCATCACTAATTTTTGTACATGCAATTTACCAACTGCCCAACATTCCGAACCATAAATTACAGCTGCCTATGCACATTCAAATATCATAGAAGACAACAGACATGTGGCATGACACAACATTAACTTACCTCGTTCTCCATTCAAAATATCAACCAAAATAACACAGACAACAGAAAATATAACCAAAGATATGATGGAAAGTCCTTTTATGTTCTCCTAGTGTCACTTGAAGTCCTAAAATGCAGACTAACTTCTTATAGAAACCAAAAACTACTTCATGTCATAGTAGAAGCGCTTAGTGACTATGAGTAAGCAAATCAATTTATATTTTTTCATCAATGTATCCCCAATTGAACCTATAATTAATTGTTTATAAATGTAAATGTTTATTATTCTATTCTAGTATTTTCACAACCATCTCAACATCCTCATCTTCCCATCACTAATTTTTGTACATGCAATTTACCAACTGCCCAACATTCCGAACCATAAATTACAGCTGCCTATGCACATTCAAATATCATAGAAGACAACAGACATGTGGCATGACACAACATTAACTTACCTCGTTCTCCATTCAAAATAACACAGACAACAGAAAATATAACCAAAGATATGATGGAAAGTCCTTTTATGTTCTCCTAGTGTCACTTGAAGTCCTAAAATGCAGACTAACTTCTTATAGAAACCAAAAACTACTTCATGTCATAGTAGAAGCGCTTAGTGACTATGAGTAAGCAAATCAATTTATATTTTTTCATCAATGTATCCCCAATTGAACCTATAATTAATTGTTTATAAATGTAAATGTTTATTATTCTATTCTAGTATTTTCACAACCATCTCAACATCCTCATCTTCCCATCACTAATTTTTGTACATGCAATTTACCAACTGCCCAACATTCCGAACCATAAATTACAGCTGCCTATGCACATTCAAATATCATAGAAGACAACAGACATGTGGCATGACACAACATTAACTTACCTCGTTCTCCATTCAAAATATCAACCAAAATAACACAGACAACAGAAAATATAACCAAAGATATGATGGAAAGTCCTTTTATGTTCTCCTAGTGTCACTTGAAGTCCTAAAATGCAGACTAACTTCTTATAGAAACCAAAAACTACTTCATGTCATAGTAGAAGCGCTTAGTGACTATGAGTAAGCAAATCAATTTATATTTTTTCATCAATGTATCCCCAATTGAACCTATAATTAATTGTTTATAAATGTAAATGTTTATTATTCTATTCTAGTATTTTCACAACCATCTCAACATCCTCATCTTCCCATCACTAATTTTTGTACATGCAATTTACCAACTGCCCAACATTCCGAACCATAAATTACAGCTGCCTATGCACATTCAAATATCATAGAAGACAACAGACATGTGGCATGACACAACATTAACTTACCTCGTTCTCCATTCAAAATATCAACCAAAATAACACAGACAACAGAAAATATAACCAAAGATATGATGGAAAGTCCTTTTATGTTCTCCTAGTGTCACTTGAAGTCCTAAAATGCAGACTAACTTCTTATAGAAACCAAAAACTACTTCATGTCATAGTAGAAGCGCTTAGTGACTATGAGTAAGCAAATCAATTTATATTTTTTCATCAATGTATCCCCAATTGAACCTATAATTAATTGTTTATAAATGTAAATGTTTATTATTCTATTCTAGTATTTTCACAACCATCTCAACATCCTCATCTTCCCATCACTAATTTTTGTACATGCAATTTACCAACTGCCCAACATTCCGAACCATAAATTACAGCTGCCTATGCACATTCAAATATCATAGAAGACAACAGACATGTGGCATGACACAACATTAACTTACCTCGTTCTCCATTCAAAATAACACAGACAACAGAAAATATAACCAAAGATATGATGGAAAGTCCTTTTATGTTCTCCTAGTGTCACTTGAAGTCCTAAAATGCAGACTAACTTCTTATAGAAACCAAAAACTACTTCATGTCATAGTAGAAGCGCTTAGTGACTATGAGTAAGCAAATCAATTTATATTTTTTCATCAATGTATCCCCAATTGAACCTATAATTAATTGTTTATAAATGTAAATGTTTATTATTCTATTCTAGTATTTTCACAACCATCTCAACATCCTCATCTTCCCATCACTAATTTTTGTACATGCAATTTACCAACTGCCCAACATTCCGAACCATAAATTACAGCTGCCTATGCACATTCAAATATCATAGAAGACAACAGACATGTGGCATGACACAACATTAACTTACCTCGTTCTCCATTCAAAATATCAACCAAAATAACACAGACAACAGAAAATATAACCAAAGATATGATGGAAAGTCCTTTTATGTTCTCCTAGTGTCACTTGAAGTCCTAAAATGCAGACTAACTTCTTATAGAAACCAAAAACTACTTCATGTCATAGTAGAAGCGCTTAGTGACTATGAGTAAGCAAATCAATTTATATTTTTTCATCAATGTATCCCCAATTGAACCTATAATTAATTGTTTATAAATGTAAATGTTTATTATTCTATTCTAGTATTTTCACAACCATCTCAACATCCTCATCTTCCCATCACTAATTTTTGTACATGCAATTTACCAACTGCCCAACATTCCGAACCATAAATTACAGCTGCCTATGCACATTCAAATATCATAGAAGACAACAGACATGTGGCATGACACAACATTAACTTACCTCGTTCTCCATTCAAAATATCAACCAAAATAACACAGACAACAGAAAATATAACCAAAGATATGATGGAAAGTCCTTTTATGTTCTCCTAGTGTCACTTGAAGTCCTAAAATGCAGACTAACTTCTTATAGAAACCAAAAACTACTTCATGTCATAGTAGAAGCGCTTAGTGACTATGAGTAAGCAAATCAATTTAGGCACGATAGGGAAGAATGAGAAGATACAATGAGGCATTTGCAAAAAGGGTAAAAAATGACATCCATAGCACCAAGAGATTCCTATTACCGTGATATTAGATGACAACTAAAGAAAGAAAGCCCACAAAAGGAAAGGAAAGAGATGCTCACATTCTGAGAATTGGCATCACTCCCTTCACTTGAACTCTCACTTCCACTTTCACCACTACAAAAAATCAGTTCTTTTAGAAAAGGGATGACATATATTTTGCAAACAGTGTCGTCCTAAATGTAGTAAATAAAATGATGACAATCAAACCTATTTTTGATATACCTCTGAGAGAAGGCTCCATTGGCTGGTTGCCCTGATAATTTACCTGGCTCGCTGTTGTTCTTCCCTGTAATCATATTTAAACTACCTAAACTTCCTTTGGATCTTTTCAGGGGACTTCTTTCCTTACCTACAGATGACTTACCATCAATGTCCACTCCAGGAGCAGTTCCCTAGAGATATAATACATCATAATCAGTTTGATTATTTCAAATATATAATAAGGTTTGTTTGGAAGGCTTCGGCCGCGCGCAAGCTATGAAGTGGAGCTCAGTGTTCTGCAGGTATATTGGTTGGCATGTATCCATTGACGTACAAGCCAAAGACATTGCCAAGTTTGTGTTAACACGCTCAACATAGCATATGAAACAGACAATACCATGGTACACTGGTACATGGCAACCGGTAAAAATCGTTGAACAAACAAGTCCATTGGTGCTTCAGTAACAAGTTTTTAGGTAAAAAATAAAAGGGTTTGTTTGACTTTCCACTTAGGAATCTCATGAGCAGCATTATTGTGTCTCATAGTAAAGTTAACAAAATAAGAAGAGAGAAAATATCCAACCAATATCAATCGAATTCAAAATTTTAACACTTGCAAAGGTAGTCGGATGAGGACAATAGTCCAGTACTGTGTGTTTTATCACCATGTCTCAGCAACATAAGAAAGAGCACCAACCCTACTTGCACATGGCAATAGTACATTATCAGTTCTCTCCATACTCGATTTGTTACCAGATAATATTGAACAAAACAAATATAAATATAGCAGATATGACATCAACACCATGCTCTCATTGCTAATTTCTTGGTAAGTGACATGGATCCTTTACCACTATTTAGATATCTTTGAAGACTGATTTGACACCAATGTTATGGAGATTGAAGTCTCTAGTATCAACTAGATAATTTTGAATCACTGCTAACAATGGATTCTACTATTCGTATTTTCTTACTTGATAATGCTATGGAAGCAAGATAAATTAACCAGGGAAAACAGTATAAATTTAATTATCTCAAACCCACATTCTGTGCAAAACGAGGATCAAACATTCTCTTGCACTCTTCATGTCAAAAATTCAAGTTCATGAGAACCCTTTAATTTGATGTAGATAGAGAAAATGCTAATCAACTTAGATCATATAATGGCTAATATGGCAGATTAATCATCTGATCTAGCAACGACGTGCCATACTAAATGACCTTTGAGCTCAGATCACTAATAATATTATCTCAACTTGATTGTACGTAGAACAGTCAAATTTAGTCCGGTAGAACTGAGTGTGAAGAAGGTTCAAAATTTGTTCATTTCATAGAAACAGAGATTTGTTCATATCATAGAAGCACGAACAAAAGCAAAAAAACATATACATCCCAACAAAGGATATCATAACCTGCAGGCTATACTTTGTCCAACCAGATCTAACACATAACGAAGTCAGCATCCTTTTCATTCAAGACACATGAAAAAGTCAAAAAAGAAATTTTTTTCTTGTGGCGTAAACCAATTGCCCAAAGCAAATCAACCATCCCCTACGAAAAAAGATCGAATCGCTACTGCTTTCTTTGTGCATAATCAGATTAAGAAATCGCATCTTTCGTTGAAGAAACCATTCACCCCAGTCAAATAAACCATACGCTAACAAGATAAAGAAAAAAGCATCGAGATCATCCGGCGACGAAGAAGCCGAATAGAGAACCCGGACACAGATTACGTACTATGATGGGACGAAAACTAGCATTGCTTGCGGAGGAATCCGCATCAGTGTTGGGGGTTTCCGGTTCCCGGATCTAGGGTTCCGTCAAGAGCTGCCTAAAGCCGTCGACGAGATTCCTGAACGGCCGTCCCTCTTCTCGAGTTTCTTCTCTACCGGACGAAGGAACCGATAAAAAGAAAAATTAAAGCTAAGCAGTACTTTTATTCTGTACTCATGAGCGTTACCGTTCTCACCATCACTTGCCGGTCCCGCGGGACCCACTTTTCTCTGCAATCATCAGTCGGGTGTTTTCGTGGGTAAGTTTCCGAACCGGAGTAAAGGATGATAATGTTCGAAAGGCTAAGGAAGCAGAAATAATTGAGCATCTAGTGACACGTGAAATTTCGACCAAACAATAGACCCGTAGAGAAAGTGGCGCGTCCATACCTCTACGGGCCCCACGTATAAGTGAGTTGTCATTGTGGGTAAACGTTGTTTGGGTGTCGATAGACACAAAAGAATATTTAGCTCGGCTAAAAGGTGGCCCCGACCGTCGGCTTATGGGTTGCCTCACACGCAGATCTCCCCAAGGTGGTGGGGGCCACCACGTAGTACGATCACTAATTGGCTATCATGCTCGTATTTTTTCCCTTTTTTTCATTTATATATATATATATATATATATAGCTTAATTTATTGGCGCTAATTTCTTATTTTTATTTTTATTTTTTACAGTAGAAAAGAAGTAACTGAAACCAGTATTACAAATTTACAAGCTCGTTATAACAGTAATATCATCATCATCATACATCAGTTGGCTTAGCAATTGTCGCATATTCATCATTATTTTGAGAATTTAGATAAGGTTATTCCTATATGATTTCTTTTGTTCTTCCATGATTTGGATTATGATCTTTATTGTCAAATGATAATAAGTATTATCATAGTATATGGATATAATTCTTCTTAATTGCTAAAATTGCTCTTGAAATGTATAATAAATAACAAATTTTCTAATAAATTTGTGTACTTGTAAATAATCTCAACAAGTGCCTCCAAAATTGCTATTGGAGTGTGTTGTTTGGTATAGGATGTATGAAGTAATCTCTGCTTTAGAATCAGATGATGTTAATTTGCATCTATAGATCAAACAGTGGGAGATCTGACACTGTACATTAGTTACTTGTTGCTGGCTTTGAGTGCTCAGAAAACTACAAAGAGCTTATTTAAGATATATTATCTCCATCTCATACTTGCATACACTATTGTCCAACCTGCCAACTAGGGTTTCCGATATCAGGCAGCACACCAACATATATCATCACTTCAATGCATGCATGCATATTTCCATACGTGTCACACATGCGGTAATTTCCATACGTGTCACGTATGTGGTGACACACCTATACGTGACACACCTATACTTTGTGCTTTGAACACTTCGGATCAAGCAACGCCTGACACGGATCTGTGTGTGTCACGTCACCACATACGTGACACACATGCAGTAATTTCCATACGTGTCACGTTTGAAATATCTCCGGTTATAGGTTCTCCCTCGGGAGACGGTGGTCTTCAGATGTTTGGCTCCCTCATTTCTGAAGGTTGAGAAAGTAGGTAGGGGTGATCGGAGATCCCTTCTCTCCACCCGAGGAGAGGTGAAGATGATATCATCTTTCCTTCTTGGGTGGAGTGAAGGGAGCTTCGAACACGTGCACTCTCCCTATATCCTCACGATTCCTCATATATTTGTTCTAACAATTTTGGGCAACGGACCTATGGTAGTCATTGGCTGCACCGCTATGGTTCTAGTATGAATGAACATACTGACTCGTGGTATGCTGTTATGTACCATGGTACCAGAAGGGAGAAGAAAAGAAGTATAGAAGGAAGAGGAGGAGAGGAGGCAAAGAAGAAGAAGGGAGAAGGTGGCAGAAAAAACAGAGGAGTAGAGGAGGTGGTGGAGGAGGAGCCAACGGCGGCCAAGGAAAATGAGGAGATGTTAACCAAGGAAGATGAGGAGGAGACCACAACCAAGCAAGATGAAGAGGCTGCAGCCAAGGAAGATGAGGAGGTGCTCATGGCAGATAAGGTTGATGAGAGGAATACCACCAACACAGAAAACAAAGAAAACAGGCTTACTGCCTGGTCCAAACTCATTACCAGGACTGTGGGCCTGGAACAAGTGATAAGCACCATACCGCATGTGGACCACCGAAAATTAGGGAGTGTGCATTGTTGATTTATGCCTGGACAGATAAATATGACAATACATCCGGTCCGAACAAAATTGCATTACTTGGTATATGTCATTGTGTTATTTCTTCGCTTAAAGCAAGTATCTTCTTCTCCATTTTGATCAAAACTTAAATAAAGGATGAAATGACAAATTTTGTGTCCTAGAAAAAAAACCAATATGATATGACAACAATAAGTCATAATGCAAAAACTATTTGACTATTAGAAGTTGGATATATGGGTCTTATTCTGCCATTGAACTCAGTTGGGGGCAATATCGCTAGTCAAACTAAGAACAACAAAACATTTTATGGTTTTTAATAAAGTATACATAAGTATTCCTCTATCTTTGCTCATTATACTAATCAATCGTTAATTCATCTCATCCAAGCAATGCATCTATAATTTCTCTTCGAATATGATTCATCATCTTGAGTTAATTTTCGTCAATTTATCCTTGATTGGACCTACACCTAAATGTTCACAGATGTAAAATTTTCTACTCTTTTTCTATTAACTCCACACATCTAAACATTCTTATTTTTGCATTTGTAGATATAATCTCCTAAGATCTAACTTGAACCATGTAGCACAAATCCTGTTCCACCAATTACCTTTATCGAGGGTAGTATATCTAGTCAAACTAAGACATCAAATCATTTTTCATGGTTTTTAATAAAGTTTTCTTAGCTATTTCTACCTCTCACAAACTCACAACACTAATCATAATTATTTCACCTCCTCTAACTGTGTCTGTCCGTCTGCACCATTTTAAATATTTTTTCATCAATGTATCCCCAATTGAACCTATAATTAATTGTTTATAAATGTAAATGTTTATTATTCTATTCTAGTATTTTCACAACCATCTCAACATCCTCATCTTCCCATCACTAATTTTTGTACATGCAATTTACCAACTGCCCAACATTCCGAACCATAAATTACAGCTGCCTATGCACATTCAAATATCATAGAAGACAACAGACATGTGGCATGACACAACATTAACTTACCTCGTTCTCCATTCAAAATATCAACCAAAATAACACAGACAACAGAAAATATAACCAAAGATATGATGGAAAGTCCTTTTATGTTCTCCTAGTGTCACTTGAAGTCCTAAAATGCAGACTAACTTCTTATAGAAACCAAAAACTACTTCATGTCATAGTAGAAGCGCTTAGTGACTATGAGTAAGCAAATCAATTTATATTTTTTCATCAATGTATCCCCAATTGAACCTATAATTAATTGTTTATAAATGTAAATGTTTATTATTCTATTCTAGTATTTTCACAACCATCTCAACATCCTCATCTTCCCATCACTAATTTTTGTACATGCAATTTACCAACTGCCCAACATTCCGAACCATAAATTACAGCTGCCTATGCACATTCAAATATCATAGAAGACAACAGACATGTGGCATGACACAACATTAACTTACCTCGTTCTCCATTCAAAATATCAACCAAAATAACACAGACAACAGAAAATATAACCAAAGATATGATGGAAAGTCCTTTTATGTTCTCCTAGTGTCACTTGAAGTCCTAAAATGCAGACTAACTTCTTATAGAAACCAAAAACTACTTCATGTCATAGTAGAAGCGCTTAGTGACTATGAGTAAGCAAATCAATTTATATTTTTTCATCAATGTATCCCCAATTGAACCTATAATTAATTGTTTATAAATGTAAATGTTTATTATTCTATTCTAGTATTTTCACAACCATCTCAACATCCTCATCTTCCCATCACTAATTTTTGTACATGCAATTTACCAACTGCCCAACATTCCGAACCATAAATTACAGCTGCCTATGCACATTCAAATATCATAGAAGACAACAGACATGTGGCATGACACAACATTAACTTACCTCGTTCTCCATTCAAAATATCAACCAAAATAACACAGACAACAGAAAATATAACCAAAGATATGATGGAAAGTCCTTTTATGTTCTCCTAGTGTCACTTGAAGTCCTAAAATGCAGACTAACTTCTTATAGAAACCAAAAACTACTTCATGTCATAGTAGAAGCGCTTAGTGACTATGAGTAAGCAAATCAATTTATATTTTTTCATCAATGTATCCCCAATTGAACCTATAATTAATTGTTTATAAATGTAAATGTTTATTATTCTATTCTAGTATTTTCACAACCATCTCAACATCCTCATCTTCCCATCACTAATTTTTGTACATGCAATTTACCAACTGCCCAACATTCCGAACCATAAATTACAGCTGCCTATGCACATTCAAATATCATAGAAGACAACAGACATGTGGCATGACACAACATTAACTTACCTCGTTCTCCATTCAAAATATCAACCAAAATAACACAGACAACAGAAAATATAACCAAAGATATGATGGAAAGTCCTTTTATGTTCTCCTAGTGTCACTTGAAGTCCTAAAATGCAGACTAACTTCTTATAGAAACCAAAAACTACTTCATGTCATAGTAGAAGCGCTTAGTGACTATGAGTAAGCAAATCAATTTATATTTTTTCATCAATGTATCCCCAATTGAACCTATAATTAATTGTTTATAAATGTAAATGTTTATTATTCTATTCTAGTATTTTCACAACCATCTCAACATCCTCATCTTCCCATCACTAATTTTTGTACATGCAATTTACCAACTGCCCAACATTCCGAACCATAAATTACAGCTGCCTATGCACATTCAAATATCATAGAAGACAACAGACATGTGGCATGACACAACATTAACTTACCTCGTTCTCCATTCAAAATATCAACCAAAATAACACAGACAACAGAAAATATAACCAAAGATATGATGGAAAGTCCTTTTATGTTCTCCTAGTGTCACTTGAAGTCCTAAAATGCAGACTAACTTCTTATAGAAACCAAAAACTACTTCATGTCATAGTAGAAGCGCTTAGTGACTATGAGTAAGCAAATCAATTTATATTTTTTCATCAATGTATCCCCAATTGAACCTATAATTAATTGTTTATAAATGTAAATGTTTATTATTCTATTCTAGTATTTTCACAACCATCTCAACATCCTCATCTTCCCATCACTAATTTTTGTACATGCAATTTACCAACTGCCCAACATTCCGAACCATAAATTACAGCTGCCTATGCACATTCAAATATCATAGAAGACAACAGACATGTGGCATGACACAACATTAACTTACCTCGTTCTCCATTCAAAATATCAACCAAAATAACACAGACAACAGAAAATATAACCAAAGATATGATGGAAAGTCCTTTTATGTTCTCCTAGTGTCACTTGAAGTCCTAAAATGCAGACTAACTTCTTATAGAAACCAAAAACTACTTCATGTCATAGTAGAAGCGCTTAGTGACTATGAGTAAGCAAATCAATTTAGGCACGATAGGGAAGAATGAGAAGATACAATGAGGCATTTGCAAAAAGGGTAAAAAATGACATCCATAGCACCAAGAGATTCCTATTACCGTGATATTAGATGACAACTAAAGAAAGAAAGCCCACAAAAGGAAAGGAAAGAGATGCTCACATTCTGAGAATTGGCATCACTCCCTTCACTTGAACTCTCACTTCCACTTTCACCACTACAAAAAATCAGTTCTTTTAGAAAAGGGATGACATATATTTTGCAAACAGTGTCGTCCTAAATGTAGTAAATAAAATGATGACAATCAAACCTATTTTTGATATACCTCTGAGAGAAGGCTCCATTGGCTGGTTGCCCTGATAATTTACCTGGCTCGCTGTTGTTCTTCCCTGTAATCATATTTAAACTACCTAAACTTCCTTTGGATCTTTTCAGGGGACTTCTTTCCTTACCTACAGATGACTTACCATCAATGTCCACTCCAGGAGCAGTTCCCTAGAGATATAATACATCATAATCAGTTTGATTATTTCAAATATATAATAAGGTTTGTTTGGAAGGCTTCGGCCGCGCGCAAGCTATGAAGTGGAGCTCAGTGTTCTGCAGGTATATTGGTTGGCATGTATCCATTGACGTACAAGCCAAAGACATTGCCAAGTTTGTGTTAACACGCTCAACATAGCATATGAAACAGACAATACCATGGTACACTGGTACATGGCAACCGGTAAAAATCGTTGAACAAACAAGTCCATTGGTGCTTCAGTAACAAGTTTTTAGGTAAAAAATAAAAGGGTTTGTTTGACTTTCCACTTAGGAATCTCATGAGCAGCATTATTGTGTCTCATAGTAAAGTTAACAAAATAAGAAGAGAGAAAATATCCAACCAATATCAATCGAATTCAAAATTTTAACACTTGCAAAGGTAGTCGGATGAGGACAATAGTCCAGTACTGTGTGTTTTATCACCATGTCTCAGCAACATAAGAAAGAGCACCAACCCTACTTGCACATGGCAATAGTACATTATCAGTTCTCTCCATACTCGATTTGTTACCAGATAATATTGAACAAAACAAATATAAATATAGCAGATATGACATCAACACCATGCTCTCATTGCTAATTTCTTGGTAAGTGACATGGATCCTTTACCACTATTTAGATATCTTTGAAGACTGATTTGACACCAATGTTATGGAGATTGAAGTCTCTAGTATCAACTAGATAATTTTGAATCACTGCTAACAATGGATTCTACTATTCGTATTTTCTTACTTGATAATGCTATGGAAGCAAGATAAATTAACCAGGGAAAACAGTATAAATTTAATTATCTCAAACCCACATTCTGTGCAAAACGAGGATCAAACATTCTCTTGCACTCTTCATGTCAAAAATTCAAGTTCATGAGAACCCTTTAATTTGATGTAGATAGAGAAAATGCTAATCAACTTAGATCATATAATGGCTAATATGGCAGATTAATCATCTGATCTAGCAACGACGTGCCATACTAAATGACCTTTGAGCTCAGATCACTAATAATATTATCTCAACTTGATTGTACGTAGAACAGTCAAATTTAGTCCGGTAGAACTGAGTGTGAAGAAGGTTCAAAATTTGTTCATTTCATAGAAACAGAGATTTGTTCATATCATAGAAGCACGAACAAAAGCAAAAAAACATATACATCCCAACAAAGGATATCATAACCTGCAGGCTATACTTTGTCCAACCAGATCTAACACATAACGAAGTCAGCATCCTTTTCATTCAAGACACATGAAAAAGTCAAAAAAGAAATTTTTTTCTTGTGGCGTAAACCAATTGCCCAAAGCAAATCAACCATCCCCTACGAAAAAAGATCGAATCGCTACTGCTTTCTTTGTGCATAATCAGATTAAGAAATCGCATCTTTCGTTGAAGAAACCATTCACCCCAGTCAAATAAACCATACGCTAACAAGATAAAGAAAAAAGCATCGAGATCATCCGGCGACGAAGAAGCCGAATAGAGAACCCGGACACAGATTACGTACTATGATGGGACGAAAACTAGCATTGCTTGCGGAGGAATCCGCATCAGTGTTGGGGGTTTCCGGTTCCCGGATCTAGGGTTCCGTCAAGAGCTGCCTAAAGCCGTCGACGAGATTCCTGAACGGCCGTCCCTCTTCTCGAGTTTCTTCTCTACCGGACGAAGGAACCGATAAAAAGAAAAATTAAAGCTAAGCAGTACTTTTATTCTGTACTCATGAGCGTTACCGTTCTCACCATCACTTGCCGGTCCCGCGGGACCCACTTTTCTCTGCAATCATCAGTCGGGTGTTTTCGTGGGTAAGTTTCCGAACCGGAGTAAAGGATGATAATGTTCGAAAGGCTAAGGAAGCAGAAATAATTGAGCATCTAGTGACACGTGAAATTTCGACCAAACAATAGACCCGTAGAGAAAGTGGCGCGTCCATACCTCTACGGGCCCCACGTATAAGTGAGTTGTCATTGTGGGTAAACGTTGTTTGGGTGTCGATAGACACAAAAGAATATTTAGCTCGGCTAAAAGGTGGCCCCGACCGTCGGCTTATGGGTTGCCTCACACGCAGATCTCCCCAAGGTGGTGGGGGCCACCACGTAGTACGATCACTAATTGGCTATCATGCTCGTATTTTTTCCCTTTTTTTCATTTATATATATATATATATATATATAGCTTAATTTATTGGCGCTAATTTCTTATTTTTATTTTTATTTTTTACAGTAGAAAAGAAGTAACTGAAACCAGTATTACAAATTTACAAGCTCGTTATAACAGTAATATCATCATCATCATACATCAGTTGGCTTAGCAATTGTCGCATATTCATCATTATTTTGAGAATTTAGATAAGGTTATTCCTATATGATTTCTTTTGTTCTTCCATGATTTGGATTATGATCTTTATTGTCAAATGATAATAAGTATTATCATAGTATATGGATATAATTCTTCTTAATTGCTAAAATTGCTCTTGAAATGTATAATAAATAACAAATTTTCTAATAAATTTGTGTACTTGTAAATAATCTCAACAAGTGCCTCCAAAATTGCTATTGGAGTGTGTTGTTTGGTATAGGATGTATGAAGTAATCTCTGCTTTAGAATCAGATGATGTTAATTTGCATCTATAGATCAAACAGTGGGAGATCTGACACTGTACATTAGTTACTTGTTGCTGGCTTTGAGTGCTCAGAAAACTACAAAGAGCTTATTTAAGATATATTATCTCCATCTCATACTTGCATACACTATTGTCCAACCTGCCAACTAGGGTTTCCGATATCAGGCAGCACACCAACATATATCATCACTTCAATGCATGCATGCATATTTCCATACGTGTCACACATGCGGTAATTTCCATACGTGTCACGTATGTGGTGACACACCTATACGTGACACACCTATACTTTGTGCTTTGAACACTTCGGATCAAGCAACGCCTGACACGGATCTGTGTGTGTCACGTCACCACATACGTGACACACATGCAGTAATTTCCATACGTGTCACGTTTGAAATATCTCCGGTTATAGGTTCTCCCTCGGGAGACGGTGGTCTTCAGATGTTTGGCTCCCTCATTTCTGAAGGTTGAGAAAGTAGGTAGGGGTGATCGGAGATCCCTTCTCTCCACCCGAGGAGAGGTGAAGATGATATCATCTTTCCTTCTTGGGTGGAGTGAAGGGAGCTTCGAACACGTGCACTCTCCCTATATCCTCACGATTCCTCATATATTTGTTCTAACAATTTTGGGCAACGGACCTATGGTAGTCATTGGCTGCACCGCTATGGTTCTAGTATGAATGAACATACTGACTCGTGGTATGCTGTTATGTACCATGGTACCAGAAGGGAGAAGAAAAGAAGTATAGAAGGAAGAGGAGGAGAGGAGGCAAAGAAGAAGAAGGGAGAAGGTGGCAGAAAAAACAGAGGAGTAGAGGAGGTGGTGGAGGAGGAGCCAACGGCGGCCAAGGAAAATGAGGAGATGTTAACCAAGGAAGATGAGGAGGAGACCACAACCAAGCAAGATGAAGAGGCTGCAGCCAAGGAAGATGAGGAGGTGCTCATGGCAGATAAGGTTGATGAGAGGAATACCACCAACACAGAAAACAAAGAAAACAGGCTTACTGCCTGGTCCAAACTCATTACCAGGACTGTGGGCCTGGAACAAGTGATAAGCACCATACCGCATGTGGACCACCGAAAATTAGGGAGTGTGCATTGTTGATTTATGCCTGGACAGATAAATATGACAATACATCCGGTCCGAACAAAATTGCATTACTTGGTATATGTCATTGTGTTATTTCTTCGCTTAAAGCAAGTATCTTCTTCTCCATTTTGATCAAAACTTAAATAAAGGATGAAATGACAAATTTTGTGTCCTAGAAAAAAAACCAATATGATATGACAACAATAAGTCATAATGCAAAAACTATTTGACTATTAGAAGTTGGATATATGGGTCTTATTCTGCCATTGAACTCAGTTGGGGGCAATATCGCTAGTCAAACTAAGAACAACAAAACATTTTATGGTTTTTAATAAAGTATACATAAGTATTCCTCTATCTTTGCTCATTATACTAATCAATCGTTAATTCATCTCATCCAAGCAATGCATCTATAATTTCTCTTCGAATATGATTCATCATCTTGAGTTAATTTTCGTCAATTTATCCTTGATTGGACCTACACCTAAATGTTCACAGATGTAAAATTTTCTACTCTTTTTCTATTAACTCCACACATCTAAACATTCTTATTTTTGCATTTGTAGATATAATCTCCTAAGATCTAACTTGAACCATGTAGCACAAATCCTGTTCCACCAATTACCTTTATCGAGGGTAGTATATCTAGTCAAACTAAGACATCAAATCATTTTTCATGGTTTTTAATAAAGTTTTCTTAGCTATTTCTACCTCTCACAAACTCACAACACTAATCATAATTATTTCACCTCCTCTAACTGTGTCTGTCCGTCTGCACCATTTTAAATATTTTTTCATCAATGTATCCCCAATTGAACCTATAATTAATTGTTTATAAATGTAAATGTTTATTATTCTATTCTAGTATTTTCACAACCATCTCAACATCCTCATCTTCCCATCACTAATTTTTGTACATGCAATTTACCAACTGCCCAACATTCCGAACCATAAATTACAGCTGCCTATGCACATTCAAATATCATAGAAGACAACAGACATGTGGCATGACACAACATTAATTTACCTCGTTCTCCATTCAAAATATCAACCAAAATAACACAGACAACAGAAAATATAACCAAAGATATGATGGAAAGTCCTTTTATGTTCTCCTAGTGTCACTTGAAGTCCTAAAATGCAGACTAACTTCTTATAGAAACCAAAAACTACTTCATGTCATAGTAGAAGCGCTTAGTGACTATGAGTAAGCAAATCAATTTATATTTTTTCATCAATGTATCCCCAATTGAACCTATAATTAATTGTTTATAAATGTAAATGTTTATTATTCTATTCTAGTATTTTCACAACCATCTCAACATCCTCATCTTCCCATCACTAATTTTTGTACATGCAATTTACCAACTGCCCAACATTCCGAACCATAAATTACAGCTGCCTATGCACATTCAAATATCATAGAAGACAACAGACATGTGGCATGACACAACATTAACTTACCTCGTTCTCCATTCAAAATATCAACCAAAATAACACAGACAACAGAAAATATAACCAAAGATATGATGGAAAGTCCTTTTATGTTCTCCTAGTGTCACTTGAAGTCCTAAAATGCAGACTAACTTCTTATAGAAACCAAAAACTACTTCATGTCATAGTAGAAGCGCTTAGTGACTATGAGTAAGCAAATCAATTTATATTTTTTCATCAATGTATCCCCAATTGAACCTATAATTAATTGTTTATAAATGTAAATGTTTATTATTCTATTCTAGTATTTTCACAACCATCTCAACATCCTCATCTTCCCATCACTAATTTTTGTACATGCAATTTACCAACTGCCCAACATTCCGAACCATAAATTACAGCTGCCTATGCACATTCAAATATCATAGAAGACAACAGACATGTGGCATGACACAACATTAACTTACCTCGTTCTCCATTCAAAATATCAACCAAAATAACACAGACAACAGAAAATATAACCAAAGATATGATGGAAAGTCCTTTTATGTTCTCCTAGTGTCACTTGAAGTCCTAAAATGCAGACTAACTTCTTATAGAAACCAAAAACTACTTCATGTCATAGTAGAAGCGCTTAGTGACTATGAGTAAGCAAATCAATTTATATTTTTTCATCAATGTATCCCCAATTGAACCTATAATTAATTGTTTATAAATGTAAATGTTTATTATTCTATTCTAGTATTTTCACAACCATCTCAACATCCTCATCTTCCCATCACTAATTTTTGTACATGCAATTTACCAACTGCCCAACATTCCGAACCATAAATTACAGCTGCCTATGCACATTCAAATATCATAGAAGACAACAGACATGTGGCATGACACAACATTAACTTACCTCGTTCTCCATTCAAAATATCAACCAAAATAACACAGACAACAGAAAATATAACCAAAGATATGATGGAAAGTCCTTTTATGTTCTCCTAGTGTCACTTGAAGTCCTAAAATGCAGACTAACTTCTTATAGAAACCAAAAACTACTTCATGTCATAGTAGAAGCGCTTAGTGACTATGAGTAAGCAAATCAATTTATATTTTTTCATCAATGTATCCCCAATTGAACCTATAATTAATTGTTTATAAATGTAAATGTTTATTATTCTATTCTAGTATTTTCACAACCATCTCAACATCCTCATCTTCCCATCACTAATTTTTGTACATGCAATTTACCAACTGCCCAACATTCCGAACCATAAATTACAGCTGCCTATGCACATTCAAATATCATAGAAGACAACAGACATGTGGCATGACACAACATTAACTTACCTCGTTCTCCATTCAAAATATCAACCAAAATAACACAGACAACAGAAAATATAACCAAAGATATGATGGAAAGTCCTTTTATGTTCTCCTAGTGTCACTTGAAGTCCTAAAATGCAGACTAACTTCTTATAGAAACCAAAAACTACTTCATGTCATAGTAGAAGCGCTTAGTGACTATGAGTAAGCAAATCAATTTATATTTTTTCATCAATGTATCCCCAATTGAACCTATAATTAATTGTTTATAAATGTAAATGTTTATTATTCTATTCTAGTATTTTCACAACCATCTCAACATCCTCATCTTCCCATCACTAATTTTTGTACATGCAATTTACCAACTGCCCAACATTCCGAACCATAAATTACAGCTGCCTATGCACATTCAAATATCATAGAAGACAACAGACATGTGGCATGACACAACATTAACTTACCTCGTTCTCCATTCAAAATATCAACCAAAATAACACAGACAACAGAAAATATAACCAAAGATATGATGGAAAGTCCTTTTATGTTCTCCTAGTGTCACTTGAAGTCCTAAAATGCAGACTAACTTCTTATAGAAACCAAAAACTACTTCATGTCATAGTAGAAGCGCTTAGTGACTATGAGTAAGCAAATCAATTTATATTTTTTCATCAATGTATCCCCAATTGAACCTATAATTAATTGTTTATAAATGTAAATGTTTATTATTCTATTCTAGTATTTTCACAACCATCTCAACATCCTCATCTTCCCATCACTAATTTTTGTACATGCAATTTACCAACTGCCCAACATTCCGAACCATAAATTACAGCTGCCTATGCACATTCAAATATCATAGAAGACAACAGACATGTGGCATGACACAACATTAACTTACCTCGTTCTCCATTCAAAATATCAACCAAAATAACACAGACAACAGAAAATATAACCAAAGATATGATGGAAAGTCCTTTTATGTTCTCCTAGTGTCACTTGAAGTCCTAAAATGCAGACTAACTTCTTATAGAAACCAAAAACTACTTCATGTCATAGTAGAAGCGCTTAGTGACTATGAGTAAGCAAATCAATTTATATTTTTTCATCAATGTATCCCCAATTGAACCTATAATTAATTGTTTATAAATGTAAATGTTTATTATTCTATTCTAGTATTTTCACAACCATCTCAACATCCTCATCTTCCCATCACTAATTTTTGTACATGCAATTTACCAACTGCCCAACATTCCGAACCATAAATTACAGCTGCCTATGCACATTCAAATATCATAGAAGACAACAGACATGTGGCATGACACAACATTAACTTACCTCGTTCTCCATTCAAAATATCAACCAAAATAACACAGACAACAGAAAATATAACCAAAGATATGATGGAAAGTCCTTTTATGTTCTCCTAGTGTCACTTGAAGTCCTAAAATGCAGACTAACTTCTTATAGAAACCAAAAACTACTTCATGTCATAGTAGAAGCGCTTAGTGACTATGAGTAAGCAAATCAATTTATATTTTTTCATCAATGTATCCCCAATTGAACCTATAATTAATTGTTTATAAATGTAAATGTTTATTATTCTATTCTAGTATTTTCACAACCATCTCAACATCCTCATCTTCCCATCACTAATTTTTGTACATGCAATTTACCAACTGCCCAACATTCCGAACCATAAATTACAGCTGCCTATGCACATTCAAATATCATAGAAGACAACAGACATGTGGCATGACACAACATTAACTTACCTCGTTCTCCATTCAAAATATCAACCAAAATAACACAGACAACAGAAAATATAACCAAAGATATGATGGAAAGTCCTTTTATGTTCTCCTAGTGTCACTTGAAGTCCTAAAATGCAGACTAACTTCTTATAGAAACCAAAAACTACTTCATGTCATAGTAGAAGCGCTTAGTGACTATGAGTAAGCAAATCAATTTAGGCACGATAGGGAAGAATGAGAAGATACAATGAGGCATTTGCAAAAAGGGTAAAAAATGACATCCATAGCACCAAGAGATTCCTATTACCGTGATATTAGATGACAACTAAAGAAAGAAAGCCCACAAAAGGAAAGGAAAGAGATGCTCACATTCTGAGAATTGGCATCACTCCCTTCACTTGAACTCTCACTTCCACTTTCACCACTACAAAAAATCAGTTCTTTTAGAAAAGGGATGACATATATTTTGCAAACAGTGTCGTCCTAAATGTAGTAAATAAAATGATGACAATCAAACCTATTTTTGATATACCTCTGAGAGAAGGCTCCATTGGCTGGTTGCCCTGATAATTTACCTGGCTCGCTGTTGTTCTTCCCTGTAATCATATTTAAACTACCTAAACTTCCTTTGGATCTTTTCAGGGGACTTCTTTCCTTACCTACAGATGACTTACCATCAATGTCCACTCCAGGAGCAGTTCCCTAGAGATATAATACATCATAATCAGTTTGATTATTTCAAATATATAATAAGGTTTGTTTGGAAGGCTTCGGCCGCGCGCAAGCTATGAAGTGGAGCTCAGTGTTCTGCAGGTATATTGGTTGGCATGTATCCATTGACGTACAAGCCAAAGACATTGCCAAGTTTGTGTTAACACGCTCAACATAGCATATGAAACAGACAATACCATGGTACACTGGTACATGGCAACCGGTAAAAATCGTTGAACAAACAAGTCCATTGGTGCTTCAGTAACAAGTTTTTAGGTAAAAAATAAAAGGGTTTGTTTGACTTTCCACTTAGGAATCTCATGAGCAGCATTATTGTGTCTCATAGTAAAGTTAACAAAATAAGAAGAGAGAAAATATCCAACCAATATCAATCGAATTCAAAATTTTAACACTTGCAAAGGTAGTCGGATGAGGACAATAGTCCAGTACTGTGTGTTTTATCACCATGTCTCAGCAACATAAGAAAGAGCACCAACCCTACTTGCACATGGCAATAGTACATTATCAGTTCTCTCCATACTCGATTTGTTACCAGATAATATTGAACAAAACAAATATAAATATAGCAGATATGACATCAACACCATGCTCTCATTGCTAATTTCTTGGTAAGTGACATGGATCCTTTACCACTATTTAGATATCTTTGAAGACTGATTTGACACCAATGTTATGGAGATTGAAGTCTCTAGTATCAACTAGATAATTTTGAATCACTGCTAACAATGGATTCTACTATTCGTATTTTCTTACTTGATAATGCTATGGAAGCAAGATAAATTAACCAGGGAAAACAGTATAAATTTAATTATCTCAAACCCACATTCTGTGCAAAACGAGGATCAAACATTCTCTTGCACTCTTCATGTCAAAAATTCAAGTTCATGAGAACCCTTTAATTTGATGTAGATAGAGAAAATGCTAATCAACTTAGATCATATAATGGCTAATATGGCAGATTAATCATCTGATCTAGCAACGACGTGCCATACTAAATGACCTTTGAGCTCAGATCACTAATAATATTATCTCAACTTGATTGTACGTAGAACAGTCAAATTTAGTCCGGTAGAACTGAGTGTGAAGAAGGTTCAAAATTTGTTCATTTCATAGAAACAGAGATTTGTTCATATCATAGAAGCACGAACAAAAGCAAAAAAACATATACATCCCAACAAAGGATATCATAACCTGCAGGCTATACTTTGTCCAACCAGATCTAACACATAACGAAGTCAGCATCCTTTTCATTCAAGACACATGAAAAAGTCAAAAAAGAAATTTTTTTCTTGTGGCGTAAACCAATTGCCCAAAGCAAATCAACCATCCCCTACGAAAAAAGATCGAATCGCTACTGCTTTCTTTGTGCATAATCAGATTAAGAAATCGCATCTTTCGTTGAAGAAACCATTCACCCCAGTCAAATAAACCATACGCTAACAAGATAAAGAAAAAAGCATCGAGATCATCCGGCGACGAAGAAGCCGAATAGAGAACCCGGACACAGATTACGTACTATGATGGGACGAAAACTAGCATTGCTTGCGGAGGAATCCGCATCAGTGTTGGGGGTTTCCGGTTCCCGGATCTAGGGTTCCGTCAAGAGCTGCCTAAAGCCGTCGACGAGATTCCTGAACGGCCGTCCCTCTTCTCGAGTTTCTTCTCTACCGGACGAAGGAACCGATAAAAAGAAAAATTAAAGCTAAGCAGTACTTTTATTCTGTACTCATGAGCGTTACCGTTCTCACCATCACTTGCCGGTCCCGCGGGACCCACTTTTCTCTGCAATCATCAGTCGGGTGTTTTCGTGGGTAAGTTTCCGAACCGGAGTAAAGGATGATAATGTTCGAAAGGCTAAGGAAGCAGAAATAATTGAGCATCTAGTGACACGTGAAATTTCGACCAAACAATAGACCCGTAGAGAAAGTGGCGCGTCCATACCTCTACGGGCCCCACGTATAAGTGAGTTGTCATTGTGGGTAAACGTTGTTTGGGTGTCGATAGACACAAAAGAATATTTAGCTCGGCTAAAAGGTGGCCCCGACCGTCGGCTTATGGGTTGCCTCACACGCAGATCTCCCCAAGGTGGTGGGGGCCACCACGTAGTACGATCACTAATTGGCTATCATGCTCGTATTTTTTCCCTTTTTTTCATTTATATATATATATATATATATATAGCTTAATTTATTGGCGCTAATTTCTTATTTTTATTTTTATTTTTTACAGTAGAAAAGAAGTAACTGAAACCAGTATTACAAATTTACAAGCTCGTTATAACAGTAATATCATCATCATCATACATCAGTTGGCTTAGCAATTGTCGCATATTCATCATTATTTTGAGAATTTAGATAAGGTTATTCCTATATGATTTCTTTTGTTCTTCCATGATTTGGATTATGATCTTTATTGTCAAATGATAATAAGTATTATCATAGTATATGGATATAATTCTTCTTAATTGCTAAAATTGCTCTTGAAATGTATAATAAATAACAAATTTTCTAATAAATTTGTGTACTTGTAAATAATCTCAACAAGTGCCTCCAAAATTGCTATTGGAGTGTGTTGTTTGGTATAGGATGTATGAAGTAATCTCTGCTTTAGAATCAGATGATGTTAATTTGCATCTATAGATCAAACAGTGGGAGATCTGACACTGTACATTAGTTACTTGTTGCTGGCTTTGAGTGCTCAGAAAACTACAAAGAGCTTATTTAAGATATATTATCTCCATCTCATACTTGCATACACTATTGTCCAACCTGCCAACTAGGGTTTCCGATATCAGGCAGCACACCAACATATATCATCACTTCAATGCATGCATGCATATTTCCATACGTGTCACACATGCGGTAATTTCCATACGTGTCACGTATGTGGTGACACACCTATACGTGACACACCTATACTTTGTGCTTTGAACACTTCGGATCAAGCAACGCCTGACACGGATCTGTGTGTGTCACGTCACCACATACGTGACACACATGCAGTAATTTCCATACGTGTCACGTTTGAAATATCTCCGGTTATAGGTTCTCCCTCGGGAGACGGTGGTCTTCAGATGTTTGGCTCCCTCATTTCTGAAGGTTGAGAAAGTAGGTAGGGGTGATCGGAGATCCCTTCTCTCCACCCGAGGAGAGGTGAAGATGATATCATCTTTCCTTCTTGGGTGGAGTGAAGGGAGCTTCGAACACGTGCACTCTCCCTATATCCTCACGATTCCTCATATATTTGTTCTAACAATTTTGGGCAACGGACCTATGGTAGTCATTGGCTGCACCGCTATGGTTCTAGTATGAATGAACATACTGACTCGTGGTATGCTGTTATGTACCATGGTACCAGAAGGGAGAAGAAAAGAAGTATAGAAGGAAGAGGAGGAGAGGAGGCAAAGAAGAAGAAGGGAGAAGGTGGCAGAAAAAACAGAGGAGTAGAGGAGGTGGTGGAGGAGGAGCCAACGGCGGCCAAGGAAAATGAGGAGATGTTAACCAAGGAAGATGAGGAGGAGACCACAACCAAGCAAGATGAAGAGGCTGCAGCCAAGGAAGATGAGGAGGTGCTCATGGCAGATAAGGTTGATGAGAGGAATACCACCAACACAGAAAACAAAGAAAACAGGCTTACTGCCTGGTCCAAACTCATTACCAGGACTGTGGGCCTGGAACAAGTGATAAGCACCATACCGCATGTGGACCACCGAAAATTAGGGAGTGTGCATTGTTGATTTATGCCTGGACAGATAAATATGACAATACATCCGGTCCGAACAAAATTGCATTACTTGGTATATGTCATTGTGTTATTTCTTCGCTTAAAGCAAGTATCTTCTTCTCCATTTTGATCAAAACTTAAATAAAGGATGAAATGACAAATTTTGTGTCCTAGAAAAAAAACCAATATGATATGACAACAATAAGTCATAATGCAAAAACTATTTGACTATTAGAAGTTGGATATATGGGTCTTATTCTGCCATTGAACTCAGTTGGGGGCAATATCGCTAGTCAAACTAAGAACAACAAAACATTTTATGGTTTTTAATAAAGTATACATAAGTATTCCTCTATCTTTGCTCATTATACTAATCAATCGTTAATTCATCTCATCCAAGCAATGCATCTATAATTTCTCTTCGAATATGATTCATCATCTTGAGTTAATTTTCGTCAATTTATCCTTGATTGGACCTACACCTAAATGTTCACAGATGTAAAATTTTCTACTCTTTTTCTATTAACTCCACACATCTAAACATTCTTATTTTTGCATTTGTAGATATAATCTCCTAAGATCTAACTTGAACCATGTAGCACAAATCCTGTTCCACCAATTACCTTTATCGAGGGTAGTATATCTAGTCAAACTAAGACATCAAATCATTTTTCATGGTTTTTAATAAAGTTTTCTTAGCTATTTCTACCTCTCACAAACTCACAACACTAATCATAATTATTTCACCTCCTCTAACTGTGTCTGTCCGTCTGCACCATTTTAAATATTTTTTCATCAATGTATCCCCAATTGAACCTATAATTAATTGTTTATAAATGTAAATGTTTATTATTCTATTCTAGTATTTTCACAACCATCTCAACATCCTCATCTTCCCATCACTAATTTTTGTACATGCAATTTACCAACTGCCCAACATTCCGAACCATAAATTACAGCTGCCTATGCACATTCAAATATCATAGAAGACAACAGACATGTGGCATGACACAACATTAATTGACCTCGTTCTCCATTCAAAATATCAACCAAAATAACACAGACAACAGAAAATATAACCAAAGATATGATGGAAAGTCCTTTTATGTTCTCCTAGTGTCACTTGAAGTCCTAAAATGCAGACTAACTTCTTATAGAAACCAAAAACTACTTCATGTCATAGTAGAAGCGCTTAGTGACTATGAGTAAGCAAATCAATTTATATTTTTTCATCAATGTATCCCCAATTGAACCTATAATTAATTGTTTATAAATGTAAATGTTTATTATTCTATTCTAGTATTTTCACAACCATCTCAACATCCTCATCTTCCCATCACTAATTTTTGTACATGCAATTTACCAACTGCCCAACATTCCGAACCATAAATTACAGCTGCCTATGCACATTCAAATATCATAGAAGACAACAGACATGTGGCATGACACAACATTAACTTACCTCGTTCTCCATTCAAAATATCAACCAAAATAACACAGACAACAGAAAATATAACCAAAGATATGATGGAAAGTCCTTTTATGTTCTCCTAGTGTCACTTGAAGTCCTAAAATGCAGACTAACTTCTTATAGAAACCAAAAACTACTTCATGTCATAGTAGAAGCGCTTAGTGACTATGAGTAAGCAAATCAATTTATATTTTTTCATCAATGTATCCCCAATTGAACCTATAATTAATTGTTTATAAATGTAAATGTTTATTATTCTATTCTAGTATTTTCACAACCATCTCAACATCCTCATCTTCCCATCACTAATTTTTGTACATGCAATTTACCAACTGCCCAACATTCCGAACCATAAATTACAGCTGCCTATGCACATTCAAATATCATAGAAGACAACAGACATGTGGCATGACACAACATTAACTTACCTCGTTCTCCATTCAAAATAACACAGACAACAGAAAATATAACCAAAGATATGATGGAAAGTCCTTTTATGTTCTCCTAGTGTCACTTGAAGTCCTAAAATGCAGACTAACTTCTTATAGAAACCAAAAACTACTTCATGTCATAGTAGAAGCGCTTAGTGACTATGAGTAAGCAAATCAATTTATATTTTTTCATCAATGTATCCCCAATTGAACCTATAATTAATTGTTTATAAATGTAAATGTTTATTATTCTATTCTAGTATTTTCACAACCATCTCAACATCCTCATCTTCCCATCACTAATTTTTGTACATGCAATTTACCAACTGCCCAACATTCCGAACCATAAATTACAGCTGCCTATGCACATTCAAATATCATAGAAGACAACAGACATGTGGCATGACACAACATTAACTTACCTCGTTCTCCATTCAAAATATCAACCAAAATAACACAGACAACAGAAAATATAACCAAAGATATGATGGAAAGTCCTTTTATGTTCTCCTAGTGTCACTTGAAGTCCTAAAATGCAGACTAACTTCTTATAGAAACCAAAAACTACTTCATGTCATAGTAGAAGCGCTTAGTGACTATGAGTAAGCAAATCAATTTATATTTTTTCATCAATGTATCCCCAATTGAACCTATAATTAATTGTTTATAAATGTAAATGTTTATTATTCTATTCTAGTATTTTCACAACCATCTCAACATCCTCATCTTCCCATCACTAATTTTTGTACATGCAATTTACCAACTGCCCAACATTCCGAACCATAAATTACAGCTGCCTATGCACATTCAAATATCATAGAAGACAACAGACATGTGGCATGACACAACATTAACTTACCTCGTTCTCCATTCAAAATATCAACCAAAATAACACAGACAACAGAAAATATAACCAAAGATATGATGGAAAGTCCTTTTATGTTCTCCTAGTGTCACTTGAAGTCCTAAAATGCAGACTAACTTCTTATAGAAACCAAAAACTACTTCATGTCATAGTAGAAGCGCTTAGTGACTATGAGTAAGCAAATCAATTTATATTTTTTCATCAATGTATCCCCAATTGAACCTATAATTAATTGTTTATAAATGTAAATGTTTATTATTCTATTCTAGTATTTTCACAACCATCTCAACATCCTCATCTTCCCATCACTAATTTTTGTACATGCAATTTACCAACTGCCCAACATTCCGAACCATAAATTACAGCTGCCTATGCACATTCAAATATCATAGAAGACAACAGACATGTGGCATGACACAACATTAACTTACCTCGTTCTCCATTCAAAATATCAACCAAAATAACACAGACAACAGAAAATATAACCAAAGATATGATGGAAAGTCCTTTTATGTTCTCCTAGTGTCACTTGAAGTCCTAAAATGCAGACTAACTTCTTATAGAAACCAAAAACTACTTCATGTCATAGTAGAAGCGCTTAGTGACTATGAGTAAGCAAATCAATTTATATTTTTTCATCAATGTATCCCCAATTGAACCTATAATTAATTGTTTATAAATGTAAATGTTTATTATTCTATTCTAGTATTTTCACAACCATCTCAACATCCTCATCTTCCCATCACTAATTTTTGTACATGCAATTTACCAACTGCCCAACATTCCGAACCATAAATTACAGCTGCCTATGCACATTCAAATATCATAGAAGACAACAGACATGTGGCATGACACAACATTAACTTACCTCGTTCTCCATTCAAAATATCAACCAAAATAACACAGACAACAGAAAATATAACCAAAGATATGATGGAAAGTCCTTTTATGTTCTCCTAGTGTCACTTGAAGTCCTAAAATGCAGACTAACTTCTTATAGAAACCAAAAACTACTTCATGTCATAGTAGAAGCGCTTAGTGACTATGAGTAAGCAAATCAATTTAGGCACGATAGGGAAGAATGAGAAGATACAATGAGGCATTTGCAAAAAGGGTAAAAAATGACATCCATAGCACCAAGAGATTCCTATTACCGTGATATTAGATGACAACTAAAGAAAGAAAGCCCACAAAAGGAAAGGAAAGAGATGCTCACATTCTGAGAATTGGCATCACTCCCTTCACTTGAACTCTCACTTCCACTTTCACCACTACAAAAAATCAGTTCTTTTAGAAAAGGGATGACATATATTTTGCAAACAGTGTCGTCCTAAATGTAGTAAATAAAATGATGACAATCAAACCTATTTTTGATATACCTCTGAGAGAAGGCTCCATTGGCTGGTTGCCCTGATAATTTACCTGGCTCGCTGTTGTTCTTCCCTGTAATCATATTTAAACTACCTAAACTTCCTTTGGATCTTTTCAGGGGACTTCTTTCCTTACCTACAGATGACTTACCATCAATGTCCACTCCAGGAGCAGTTCCCTAGAGATATAATACATCATAATCAGTTTGATTATTTCAAATATATAATAAGGTTTGTTTGGAAGGCTTCGGCCGCGCGCAAGCTATGAAGTGGAGCTCAGTGTTCTGCAGGTATATTGGTTGGCATGTATCCATTGACGTACAAGCCAAAGACATTGCCAAGTTTGTGTTAACACGCTCAACATAGCATATGAAACAGACAATACCATGGTACACTGGTACATGGCAACCGGTAAAAATCGTTGAACAAACAAGTCCATTGGTGCTTCAGTAACAAGTTTTTAGGTAAAAAATAAAAGGGTTTGTTTGACTTTCCACTTAGGAATCTCATGAGCAGCATTATTGTGTCTCATAGTAAAGTTAACAAAATAAGAAGAGAGAAAATATCCAACCAATATCAATCGAATTCAAAATTTTAACACTTGCAAAGGTAGTCGGATGAGGACAATAGTCCAGTACTGTGTGTTTTATCACCATGTCTCAGCAACATAAGAAAGAGCACCAACCCTACTTGCACATGGCAATAGTACATTATCAGTTCTCTCCATACTCGATTTGTTACCAGATAATATTGAACAAAACAAATATAAATATAGCAGATATGACATCAACACCATGCTCTCATTGCTAATTTCTTGGTAAGTGACATGGATCCTTTACCACTATTTAGATATCTTTGAAGACTGATTTGACACCAATGTTATGGAGATTGAAGTCTCTAGTATCAACTAGATAATTTTGAATCACTGCTAACAATGGATTCTACTATTCGTATTTTCTTACTTGATAATGCTATGGAAGCAAGATAAATTAACCAGGGAAAACAGTATAAATTTAATTATCTCAAACCCACATTCTGTGCAAAACGAGGATCAAACATTCTCTTGCACTCTTCATGTCAAAAATTCAAGTTCATGAGAACCCTTTAATTTGATGTAGATAGAGAAAATGCTAATCAACTTAGATCATATAATGGCTAATATGGCAGATTAATCATCTGATCTAGCAACGACGTGCCATACTAAATGACCTTTGAGCTCAGATCACTAATAATATTATCTCAACTTGATTGTACGTAGAACAGTCAAATTTAGTCCGGTAGAACTGAGTGTGAAGAAGGTTCAAAATTTGTTCATTTCATAGAAACAGAGATTTGTTCATATCATAGAAGCACGAACAAAAGCAAAAAAACATATACATCCCAACAAAGGATATCATAACCTGCAGGCTATACTTTGTCCAACCAGATCTAACACATAACGAAGTCAGCATCCTTTTCATTCAAGACACATGAAAAAGTCAAAAAAGAAATTTTTTTCTTGTGGCGTAAACCAATTGCCCAAAGCAAATCAACCATCCCCTACGAAAAAAGATCGAATCGCTACTGCTTTCTTTGTGCATAATCAGATTAAGAAATCGCATCTTTCGTTGAAGAAACCATTCACCCCAGTCAAATAAACCATACGCTAACAAGATAAAGAAAAAAGCATCGAGATCATCCGGCGACGAAGAAGCCGAATAGAGAACCCGGACACAGATTACGTACTATGATGGGACGAAAACTAGCATTGCTTGCGGAGGAATCCGCATCAGTGTTGGGGGTTTCCGGTTCCCGGATCTAGGGTTCCGTCAAGAGCTGCCTAAAGCCGTCGACGAGATTCCTGAACGGCCGTCCCTCTTCTCGAGTTTCTTCTCTACCGGACGAAGGAACCGATAAAAAGAAAAATTAAAGCTAAGCAGTACTTTTATTCTGTACTCATGAGCGTTACCGTTCTCACCATCACTTGCCGGTCCCGCGGGACCCACTTTTCTCTGCAATCATCAGTCGGGTGTTTTCGTGGGTAAGTTTCCGAACCGGAGTAAAGGATGATAATGTTCGAAAGGCTAAGGAAGCAGAAATAATTGAGCATCTAGTGACACGTGAAATTTCGACCAAACAATAGACCCGTAGAGAAAGTGGCGCGTCCATACCTCTACGGGCCCCACGTATAAGTGAGTTGTCATTGTGGGTAAACGTTGTTTGGGTGTCGATAGACACAAAAGAATATTTAGCTCGGCTAAAAGGTGGCCCCGACCGTCGGCTTATGGGTTGCCTCACACGCAGATCTCCCCAAGGTGGTGGGGGCCACCACGTAGTACGATCACTAATTGGCTATCATGCTCGTATTTTTTCCCTTTTTTTCATTTATATATATATATATATATATATAGCTTAATTTATTGGCGCTAATTTCTTATTTTTATTTTTATTTTTTACAGTAGAAAAGAAGTAACTGAAACCAGTATTACAAATTTACAAGCTCGTTATAACAGTAATATCATCATCATCATACATCAGTTGGCTTAGCAATTGTCGCATATTCATCATTATTTTGAGAATTTAGATAAGGTTATTCCTATATGATTTCTTTTGTTCTTCCATGATTTGGATTATGATCTTTATTGTCAAATGATAATAAGTATTATCATAGTATATGGATATAATTCTTCTTAATTGCTAAAATTGCTCTTGAAATGTATAATAAATAACAAATTTTCTAATAAATTTGTGTACTTGTAAATAATCTCAACAAGTGCCTCCAAAATTGCTATTGGAGTGTGTTGTTTGGTATAGGATGTATGAAGTAATCTCTGCTTTAGAATCAGATGATGTTAATTTGCATCTATAGATCAAACAGTGGGAGATCTGACACTGTACATTAGTTACTTGTTGCTGGCTTTGAGTGCTCAGAAAACTACAAAGAGCTTATTTAAGATATATTATCTCCATCTCATACTTGCATACACTATTGTCCAACCTGCCAACTAGGGTTTCCGATATCAGGCAGCACACCAACATATATCATCACTTCAATGCATGCATGCATATTTCCATACGTGTCACACATGCGGTAATTTCCATACGTGTCACGTATGTGGTGACACACCTATACGTGACACACCTATACTTTGTGCTTTGAACACTTCGGATCAAGCAACGCCTGACACGGATCTGTGTGTGTCACGTCACCACATACGTGACACACATGCAGTAATTTCCATACGTGTCACGTTTGAAATATCTCCGGTTATAGGTTCTCCCTCGGGAGACGGTGGTCTTCAGATGTTTGGCTCCCTCATTTCTGAAGGTTGAGAAAGTAGGTAGGGGTGATCGGAGATCCCTTCTCTCCACCCGAGGAGAGGTGAAGATGATATCATCTTTCCTTCTTGGGTGGAGTGAAGGGAGCTTCGAACACGTGCACTCTCCCTATATCCTCACGATTCCTCATATATTTGTTCTAACAATTTTGGGCAACGGACCTATGGTAGTCATTGGCTGCACCGCTATGGTTCTAGTATGAATGAACATACTGACTCGTGGTATGCTGTTATGTACCATGGTACCAGAAGGGAGAAGAAAAGAAGTATAGAAGGAAGAGGAGGAGAGGAGGCAAAGAAGAAGAAGGGAGAAGGTGGCAGAAAAAACAGAGGAGTAGAGGAGGTGGTGGAGGAGGAGCCAACGGCGGCCAAGGAAAATGAGGAGATGTTAACCAAGGAAGATGAGGAGGAGACCACAACCAAGCAAGATGAAGAGGCTGCAGCCAAGGAAGATGAGGAGGTGCTCATGGCAGATAAGGTTGATGAGAGGAATACCACCAACACAGAAAACAAAGAAAACAGGCTTACTGCCTGGTCCAAACTCATTACCAGGACTGTGGGCCTGGAACAAGTGATAAGCACCATACCGCATGTGGACCACCGAAAATTAGGGAGTGTGCATTGTTGATTTATGCCTGGACAGATAAATATGACAATACATCCGGTCCGAACAAAATTGCATTACTTGGTATATGTCATTGTGTTATTTCTTCGCTTAAAGCAAGTATCTTCTTCTCCATTTTGATCAAAACTTAAATAAAGGATGAAATGACAAATTTTGTGTCCTAGAAAAAAAACCAATATGATATGACAACAATAAGTCATAATGCAAAAACTATTTGACTATTAGAAGTTGGATATATGGGTCTTATTCTGCCATTGAACTCAGTTGGGGGCAATATCGCTAGTCAAACTAAGAACAACAAAACATTTTATGGTTTTTAATAAAGTATACATAAGTATTCCTCTATCTTTGCTCATTATACTAATCAATCGTTAATTCATCTCATCCAAGCAATGCATCTATAATTTCTCTTCGAATATGATTCATCATCTTGAGTTAATTTTCGTCAATTTATCCTTGATTGGACCTACACCTAAATGTTCACAGATGTAAAATTTTCTACTCTTTTTCTATTAACTCCACACATCTAAACATTCTTATTTTTGCATTTGTAGATATAATCTCCTAAGATCTAACTTGAACCATGTAGCACAAATCCTGTTCCACCAATTACCTTTATCGAGGGTAGTATATCTAGTCAAACTAAGACATCAAATCATTTTTCATGGTTTTTAATAAAGTTTTCTTAGCTATTTCTACCTCTCACAAACTCACAACACTAATCATAATTATTTCACCTCCTCTAACTGTGTCTGTCCGTCTGCACCATTTTAAATATTTTTTCATCAATGTATCCCCAATTGAACCTATAATTAATTGTTTATAAATGTAAATGTTTATTATTCTATTCTAGTATTTTCACAACCATCTCAACATCCTCATCTTCCCATCACTAATTTTTGTACATGCAATTTACCAACTGCCCAACATTCCGAACCATAAATTACAGCTGCCTATGCACATTCAAATATCATAGAAGACAACAGACATGTGGCATGACACAACATTAACTTACCTCGTTCTCCATTCAAAATATCAACCAAAATAACACAGACAACAGAAAATATAACCAAAGATATGATGGAAAGTCCTTTTATGTTCTCCTAGTGTCACTTGAAGTCCTAAAATGCAGACTAACTTCTTATAGAAACCAAAAACTACTTCATGTCATAGTAGAAGCGCTTAGTGACTATGAGTAAGCAAATCAATTTATATTTTTTCATCAATGTATCCCCAATTGAACCTATAATTAATTGTTTATAAATGTAAATGTTTATTATTCTATTCTAGTATTTTCACAACCATCTCAACATCCTCATCTTCCCATCACTAATTTTTGTACATGCAATTTACCAACTGCCCAACATTCCGAACCATAAATTACAGCTGCCTATGCACATTCAAATATCATAGAAGACAACAGACATGTGGCATGACACAACATTAACTTACCTCGTTCTCCATTCAAAATATCAACCAAAATAACACAGACAACAGAAAATATAACCAAAGATATGATGGAAAGTCCTTTTATGTTCTCCTAGTGTCACTTGAAGTCCTAAAATGCAGACTAACTTCTTATAGAAACCAAAAACTACTTCATGTCATAGTAGAAGCGCTTAGTGACTATGAGTAAGCAAATCAATTTATATTTTTTCATCAATGTATCCCCAATTGAACCTATAATTAATTGTTTATAAATGTAAATGTTTATTATTCTATTCTAGTATTTTCACAACCATCTCAACATCCTCATCTTCCCATCACTAATTTTTGTACATGCAATTTACCAACTGCCCAACATTCCGAACCATAAATTACAGCTGCCTATGCACATTCAAATATCATAGAAGACAACAGACATGTGGCATGACACAACATTAACTTACCTCGTTCTCCATTCAAAATATCAACCAAAATAACACAGACAACAGAAAATATAACCAAAGATATGATGGAAAGTCCTTTTATGTTCTCCTAGTGTCACTTGAAGTCCTAAAATGCAGACTAACTTCTTATAGAAACCAAAAACTACTTCATGTCATAGTAGAAGCGCTTAGTGACTATGAGTAAGCAAATCAATTTATATTTTTTCATCAATGTATCCCCAATTGAACCTATAATTAATTGTTTATAAATGTAAATGTTTATTATTCTATTCTAGTATTTTCACAACCATCTCAACATCCTCATCTTCCCATCACTAATTTTTGTACATGCAATTTACCAACTGCCCAACATTCCGAACCATAAATTACAGCTGCCTATGCACATTCAAATATCATAGAAGACAACAGACATGTGGCATGACACAACATTAACTTACCTCGTTCTCCATTCAAAATATCAACCAAAATAACACAGACAACAGAAAATATAACCAAAGATATGATGGAAAGTCCTTTTATGTTCTCCTAGTGTCACTTGAAGTCCTAAAATGCAGACTAACTTCTTATAGAAACCAAAAACTACTTCATGTCATAGTAGAAGCGCTTAGTGACTATGAGTAAGCAAATCAATTTATATTTTTTCATCAATGTATCCCCAATTGAACCTATAATTAATTGTTTATAAATGTAAATGTTTATTATTCTATTCTAGTATTTTCACAACCATCTCAACATCCTCATCTTCCCATCACTAATTTTTGTACATGCAATTTACCAACTGCCCAACATTCCGAACCATAAATTACAGCTGCCTATGCACATTCAAATATCATAGAAGACAACAGACATGTGGCATGACACAACATTAACTTACCTCGTTCTCCATTCAAAATATCAACCAAAATAACACAGACAACAGAAAATATAACCAAAGATATGATGGAAAGTCCTTTTATGTTCTCCTAGTGTCACTTGAAGTCCTAAAATGCAGACTAACTTCTTATAGAAACCAAAAACTACTTCATGTCATAGTAGAAGCGCTTAGTGACTATGAGTAAGCAAATCAATTTATATTTTTTCATCAATGTATCCCCAATTGAACCTATAATTAATTGTTTATAAATGTAAATGTTTATTATTCTATTCTAGTATTTTCACAACCATCTCAACATCCTCATCTTCCCATCACTAATTTTTGTACATGCAATTTACCAACTGCCCAACATTCCGAACCATAAATTACAGCTGCCTATGCACATTCAAATATCATAGAAGACAACAGACATGTGGCATGACACAACATTAACTTACCTCGTTCTCCATTCAAAATATCAACCAAAATAACACAGACAACAGAAAATATAACCAAAGATATGATGGAAAGTCCTTTTATGTTCTCCTAGTGTCACTTGAAGTCCTAAAATGCAGACTAACTTCTTATAGAAACCAAAAACTACTTCATGTCATAGTAGAAGCGCTTAGTGACTATGAGTAAGCAAATCAATTTATATTTTTTCATCAATGTATCCCCAATTGAACCTATAATTAATTGTTTATAAATGTAAATGTTTATTATTCTATTCTAGTATTTTCACAACCATCTCAACATCCTCATCTTCCCATCACTAATTTTTGTACATGCAATTTACCAACTGCCCAACATTCCGAACCATAAATTACAGCTGCCTATGCACATTCAAATATCATAGAAGACAACAGACATGTGGCATGACACAACATTAACTTACCTCGTTCTCCATTCAAAATATCAACCAAAATAACACAGACAACAGAAAATATAACCAAAGATATGATGGAAAGTCCTTTTATGTTCTCCTAGTGTCACTTGAAGTCCTAAAATGCAGACTAACTTCTTATAGAAACCAAAAACTACTTCATGTCATAGTAGAAGCGCTTAGTGACTATGAGTAAGCAAATCAATTTATATTTTTTCATCAATGTATCCCCAATTGAACCTATAATTAATTGTTTATAAATGTAAATGTTTATTATTCTATTCTAGTATTTTCACAACCATCTCAACATCCTCATCTTCCCATCACTAATTTTTGTACATGCAATTTACCAACTGCCCAACATTCCGAACCATAAATTACAGCTGCCTATGCACATTCAAATATCATAGAAGACAACAGACATGTGGCATGACACAACATTAACTTACCTCGTTCTCCATTCAAAATATCAACCAAAATAACACAGACAACAGAAAATATAACCAAAGATATGATGGAAAGTCCTTTTATGTTCTCCTAGTGTCACTTGAAGTCCTAAAATGCAGACTAACTTCTTATAGAAACCAAAAACTACTTCATGTCATAGTAGAAGCGCTTAGTGACTATGAGTAAGCAAATCAATTTAGGCACGATAGGGAAGAATGAGAAGATACAATGAGGCATTTGCAAAAAGGGTAAAAAATGACATCCATAGCACCAAGAGATTCCTATTACCGTGATATTAGATGACAACTAAAGAAAGAAAGCCCACAAAAGGAAAGGAAAGAGATGCTCACATTCTGAGAATTGGCATCACTCCCTTCACTTGAACTCTCACTTCCACTTTCACCACTACAAAAAATCAGTTCTTTTAGAAAAGGGATGACATATATTTTGCAAACAGTGTCGTCCTAAATGTAGTAAATAAAATGATGACAATCAAACCTATTTTTGATATACCTCTGAGAGAAGGCTCCATTGGCTGGTTGCCCTGATAATTTACCTGGCTCGCTGTTGTTCTTCCCTGTAATCATATTTAAACTACCTAAACTTCCTTTGGATCTTTTCAGGGGACTTCTTTCCTTACCTACAGATGACTTACCATCAATGTCCACTCCAGGAGCAGTTCCCTAGAGATATAATACATCATAATCAGTTTGATTATTCAAATATATAATAAGGTTTGTTTGGAAGGCTTCGGCCGCGCGCAAGCTATGAAGTGGAGCTCAGTGTTCTGCAGGTATATTGGTTGGCATGTATCCATTGACGTACAAGCCAAAGACATTGCCAAGTTTGTGTTAACACGCTCAACATAGCATATGAAACAGACAATACCATGGTACACTGGTACATGGCAACCGGTAAAAATCGTTGAACAAACAAGTCCATTGGTGCTTCAGTAACAAGTTTTTAGGTAAAAAATAAAAGGGTTTGTTTGACTTTCCACTTAGGAATCTCATGAGCAGCATTATTGTGTCTCATAGTAAAGTTAACAAAATAAGAAGAGAGAAAATATCCAACCAATATCAATCGAATTCAAAATTTTAACACTTGCAAAGGTAGTCGGATGAGGACAATAGTCCAGTACTGTGTGTTTTATCACCATGTCTCAGCAACATAAGAAAGAGCACCAACCCTACTTGCACATGGCAATAGTACATTATCAGTTCTCTCCATACTCGATTTGTTACCAGATAATATTGAACAAAACAAATATAAATATAGCAGATATGACATCAACACCATGCTCTCATTGCTAATTTCTTGGTAAGTGACATGGATCCTTTACCACTATTTAGATATCTTTGAAGACTGATTTGACACCAATGTTATGGAGATTGAAGTCTCTAGTATCAACTAGATAATTTTGAATCACTGCTAACAATGGATTCTACTATTCGTATTTTCTTACTTGATAATGCTATGGAAGCAAGATAAATTAACCAGGGAAAACAGTATAAATTTAATTATCTCAAACCCACATTCTGTGCAAAACGAGGATCAAACATTCTCTTGCACTCTTCATGTCAAAAATTCAAGTTCATGAGAACCCTTTAATTTGATGTAGATAGAGAAAATGCTAATCAACTTAGATCATATAATGGCTAATATGGCAGATTAATCATCTGATCTAGCAACGACGTGCCATACTAAATGACCTTTGAGCTCAGATCACTAATAATATTATCTCAACTTGATTGTACGTAGAACAGTCAAATTTAGTCCGGTAGAACTGAGTGTGAAGAAGGTTCAAAATTTGTTCATTTCATAGAAACAGAGATTTGTTCATATCATAGAAGCACGAACAAAAGCAAAAAAACATATACATCCCAACAAAGGATATCATAACCTGCAGGCTATACTTTGTCCAACCAGATCTAACACATAACGAAGTCAGCATCCTTTTCATTCAAGACACATGAAAAAGTCAAAAAAGAAATTTTTTTCTTGTGGCGTAAACCAATTGCCCAAAGCAAATCAACCATCCCCTACGAAAAAAGATCGAATCGCTACTGCTTTCTTTGTGCATAATCAGATTAAGAAATCGCATCTTTCGTTGAAGAAACCATTCACCCCAGTCAAATAAACCATACGCTAACAAGATAAAGAAAAAAGCATCGAGATCATCCGGCGACGAAGAAGCCGAATAGAGAACCCGGACACAGATTACGTACTATGATGGGACGAAAACTAGCATTGCTTGCGGAGGAATCCGCATCAGTGTTGGGGGTTTCCGGTTCCCGGATCTAGGGTTCCGTCAAGAGCTGCCTAAAGCCGTCGACGAGATTCCTGAACGGCCGTCCCTCTTCTCGAGTTTCTTCTCTACCGGACGAAGGAACCGATAAAAAGAAAAATTAAAGCTAAGCAGTACTTTTATTCTGTACTCATGAGCGTTACCGTTCTCACCATCACTTGCCGGTCCCGCGGGACCCACTTTTCTCTGCAATCATCAGTCGGGTGTTTTCGTGGGTAAGTTTCCGAACCGGAGTAAAGGATGATAATGTTCGAAAGGCTAAGGAAGCAGAAATAATTGAGCATCTAGTGACACGTGAAATTTCGACCAAACAATAGACCCGTAGAGAAAGTGGCGCGTCCATACCTCTACGGGCCCCACGTATAAGTGAGTTGTCATTGTGGGTAAACGTTGTTTGGGTGTCGATAGACACAAAAGAATATTTAGCTCGGCTAAAAGGTGGCCCCGACCGTCGGCTTATGGGTTGCCTCACACGCAGATCTCCCCAAGGTGGTGGGGGCCACCACGTAGTACGATCACTAATTGGCTATCATGCTCGTATTTTTTCCCTTTTTTTCATTTATATATATATATATATATATATAGCTTAATTTATTGGCGCTAATTTCTTATTTTTATTTTTATTTTTTACAGTAGAAAAGAAGTAACTGAAACCAGTATTACAAATTTACAAGCTCGTTATAACAGTAATATCATCATCATCATACATCAGTTGGCTTAGCAATTGTCGCATATTCATCATTATTTTGAGAATTTAGATAAGGTTATTCCTATATGATTTCTTTTGTTCTTCCATGATTTGGATTATGATCTTTATTGTCAAATGATAATAAGTATTATCATAGTATATGGATATAATTCTTCTTAATTGCTAAAATTGCTCTTGAAATGTATAATAAATAACAAATTTTCTAATAAATTTGTGTACTTGTAAATAATCTCAACAAGTGCCTCCAAAATTGCTATTGGAGTGTGTTGTTTGGTATAGGATGTATGAAGTAATCTCTGCTTTAGAATCAGATGATGTTAATTTGCATCTATAGATCAAACAGTGGGAGATCTGACACTGTACATTAGTTACTTGTTGCTGGCTTTGAGTGCTCAGAAAACTACAAAGAGCTTATTTAAGATATATTATCTCCATCTCATACTTGCATACACTATTGTCCAACCTGCCAACTAGGGTTTCCGATATCAGGCAGCACACCAACATATATCATCACTTCAATGCATGCATGCATATTTCCATACGTGTCACACATGCGGTAATTTCCATACGTGTCACGTATGTGGTGACACACCTATACGTGACACACCTATACTTTGTGCTTTGAACACTTCGGATCAAGCAACGCCTGACACGGATCTGTGTGTGTCACGTCACCACATACGTGACACACATGCAGTAATTTCCATACGTGTCACGTTTGAAATATCTCCGGTTATAGGTTCTCCCTCGGGAGACGGTGGTCTTCAGATGTTTGGCTCCCTCATTTTTGAAGGTTGAGAAAGTAGGTAGGGGTGATCGGAGATCCCTTCTCTCCACCCGAGGAGAGGTGAAGATGATATCATCTTTCCTTCTTGGGTGGAGTGAAG
Source organism: Musa acuminata AAA Group (assembly GCF_036884655.1). Lineage (NCBI taxonomy): Eukaryota > Viridiplantae > Streptophyta > Magnoliopsida > Zingiberales > Musaceae > Musa > Musa acuminata. The sequence goes on from NC_088330.1 coordinate 9,199,389, forward strand.
GGAGCTTCGAACACGTGCACTCTCCCTATATCCTCACGATTCCTCATATATTTGTTCTAACAATTTTGGGCAACGGACCTATGGTAGTCATTGGCTGCACCGCTATGGTTCTAGTATGAATGAACATACTGACTCGTGGTATGCTGTTATGTACCATGGTACCAGAAGGGAGAAGAAAAGAAGTATAGAAGGAAGAGGAGGAGAGGAGGCAAAGAAGAAGAAGGGAGAAGGTGGCAGAAAAAACAGAGGAGTAGAGGAGGTGGTGGAGGAGGAGCCAACGGCGGCCAAGGAAAATGAGGAGATGTTAACCAAGGAAGATGAGGAGGAGACCACAACCAAGCAAGATGAAGAGGCTGCAGCCAAGGAAGATGAGGAGGTGCTCATGGCAGATAAGGTTGATGAGAGGAATACCACCAACACAGAAAACAAAGAAAACAGGCTTACTGCCTGGTCCAAACTCATTACCAGGACTGTGGGCCTGGAACAAGTGATAAGCACCATACCGCATGTGGACCACCGAAAATTAGGGAGTGTGCATTGTTGATTTATGCCTGGACAGATAAATATGACAATACATCCGGTCCGAACAAAATTGCATTACTTGGTATATGTCATTGTGTTATTTCTTCGCTTAAAGCAAGTATCTTCTTCTCCATTTTGATCAAAACTTAAATAAAGGATGAAATGACAAATTTTGTGTCCTAGAAAAAAAACCAATATGATATGACAACAATAAGTCATAATGCAAAAACTATTTGACTATTAGAAGTTGGATATATGGGTCTTATTCTGCCATTGAACTCAGTTGGGGGCAATATCGCTAGTCAAACTAAGAACAACAAAACATTTTATGGTTTTTAATAAAGTATACATAAGTATTCCTCTATCTTTGCTCATTATACTAATCAATCGTTAATTCATCTCATCCAAGCAATGCATCTATAATTTCTCTTCGAATATGATTCATCATCTTGAGTTAATTTTCGTCAATTTATCCTTGATTGGACCTACACCTAAATGTTCACAGATGTAAAATTTTCTACTCTTTTTCTATTAACTCCACACATCTAAACATTCTTATTTTTGCATTTGTAGATATAATCTCCTAAGATCTAACTTGAACCATGTAGCACAAATCCTGTTCCACCAATTACCTTTATCGAGGGTAGTATATCTAGTCAAACTAAGACATCAAATCATTTTTCATGGTTTTTAATAAAGTTTTCTTAGCTATTTCTACCTCTCACAAACTCACAACACTAATCATAATTATTTCACCTCCTCTAACTGTGTCTGTCCGTCTGCACCATTTTAAATATTTTTTCATCAATGTATCCCCAATTGAACCTATAATTAATTGTTTATAAATGTAAATGTTTATTATTCTATTCTAGTATTTTCACAACCATCTCAACATCCTCATCTTCCCATCACTAATTTTTGTACATGCAATTTACCAACTGCCCAACATTCCGAACCATAAATTACAGCTGCCTATGCACATTCAAATATCATAGAAGACAACAGACATGTGGCATGACACAACATTAACTTACCTCGTTCTCCATTCAAAATATCAACCAAAATAACACAGACAACAGAAAATATAACCAAAGATATGATGGAAAGTCCTTTTATGTTCTCCTAGTGTCACTTGAAGTCCTAAAATGCAGACTAACTTCTTATAGAAACCAAAAACTACTTCATGTCATAGTAGAAGCGCTTAGTGACTATGAGTAAGCAAATCAATTTATATTTTTTCATCAATGTATCCCCAATTGAACCTATAATTAATTGTTTATAAATGTAAATGTTTATTATTCTATTCTAGTATTTTCACAACCATCTCAACATCCTCATCTTCCCATCACTAATTTTTGTACATGCAATTTACCAACTGCCCAACATTCCGAACCATAAATTACAGCTGCCTATGCACATTCAAATATCATAGAAGACAACAGACATGTGGCATGACACAACATTAACTTACCTCGTTCTCCATTCAAAATATCAACCAAAATAACACAGACAACAGAAAATATAACCAAAGATATGATGGAAAGTCCTTTTATGTTCTCCTAGTGTCACTTGAAGTCCTAAAATGCAGACTAACTTCTTATAGAAACCAAAAACTACTTCATGTCATAGTAGAAGCGCTTAGTGACTATGAGTAAGCAAATCAATTTATATTTTTTCATCAATATATCCCCAATTGAACCTATAATTAATTGTTTATAAATGTAAATGTTTATTATTCTATTCTAGTATTTTCACAACCATCTCAACATCCTCATCTTCCCATCACTAATTTTTGTACATGCAATTTACCAACTGCCCAACATTCCGAACCATAAATTACAGCTGCCTATGCACATTCAAATATCATAGAAGACAACAGACATGTGGCATGACACAACATTAACTTACCTCGTTCTCCATTCAAAATATCAACCAAAATAACACAGACAACAGAAAATATAACCAAAGATATGATGGAAAGTCCTTTTATGTTCTCCTAGTGTCACTTGAAGTCCTAAAATGCAGACTAACTTCTTATAGAAACCAAAAACTACTTCATGTCATAGTAGAAGCGCTTAGTGACTATGAGTAAGCAAATCAATTTAGGCACGATAGGGAAGAATGAGAAGATACAATGAGGCATTTGCAAAAAGGGTAAAAAATGACATCCATAGCACCAAGAGATTCCTATTACCGTGATATTAGATGACAACTAAAGAAAGAAAGCCCACAAAAGGAAAGGAAAGAGATGCTCACATTCTGAGAATTGGCATCACTCCCTTCACTTGAACTCTCACTTCCACTTTCACCACTACAAAAAATCAGTTCTTTTAGAAAAGGGATGACATATATTTTGCAAACAGTGTCGTCCTAAATGTAGTAAATAAAATGATGACAATCAAACCTATTTTTGATATACCTCTGAGAGAAGGCTCCATTGGCTGGTTGCCCTGATAATTTACCTGGCTCGCTGTTGTTCTTCCCTGTAATCATATTTAAACTACCTAAACTTCCTTTGGATCTTTTCAGGGGACTTCTTTCCTTACCTACAGATGACTTACCATCAATGTCCACTCCAGGAGCAGTTCCCTAGAGATATAATACATCATAATCAGTTTGATTATTCAAATATATAATAAGGTTTGTTTGGAAGGCTTCGGCCGCGCGCAAGCTATGAAGTGGAGCTCAGTGTTCTGCAGGTATATTGGTTGGCATGTATCCATTGACGTACAAGCCAAAGACATTGCCAAGTTTGTGTTAACACGCTCAACATAGCATATGAAACAGACAATACCATGGTACACTGGTACATGGCAACCGGTAAAAATCGTTGAACAAACAAGTCCATTGGTGCTTCAGTAACAAGTTTTTAGGTAAAAAATAAAAGGGTTTGTTTGACTTTCCACTTAGGAATCTCATGAGCAGCATTATTGTGTCTCATAGTAAAGTTAACAAAATAAGAAGAGAGAAAATATCCAACCAATATCAATCGAATTCAAAATTTTAACACTTGCAAAGGTAGTCGGATGAGGACAATAGTCCAGTACTGTGTGTTTTATCACCATGTCTCAGCAACATAAGAAAGAGCACCAACCCTACTTGCACATGGCAATAGTACATTATCAGTTCTCTCCATACTCGATTTGTTACCAGATAATATTGAACAAAACAAATATAAATATAGCAGATATGACATCAACACCATGCTCTCATTGCTAATTTCTTGGTAAGTGACATGGATCCTTTACCACTATTTAGATATCTTTGAAGACTGATTTGACACCAATGTTATGGAGATTGAAGTCTCTAGTATCAACTAGATAATTTTGAATCACTGCTAACAATGGATTCTACTATTCGTATTTTCTTACTTGATAATGCTATGGAAGCAAGATAAATTAACCAGGGAAAACAGTATAAATTTAATTATCTCAAACCCACATTCTGTGCAAAACGAGGATCAAACATTCTCTTGCACTCTTCATGTCAAAAATTCAAGTTCATGAGAACCCTTTAATTTGATGTAGATAGAGAAAATGCTAATCAACTTAGATCATATAATGGCTAATATGGCAGATTAATCATCTGATCTAGCAACGACGTGCCATACTAAATGACCTTTGAGCTCAGATCACTAATAATATTATCTCAACTTGATTGTACGTAGAACAGTCAAATTTAGTCCGGTAGAACTGAGTGTGAAGAAGGTTCAAAATTTGTTCATTTCATAGAAACAGAGATTTGTTCATATCATAGAAGCACGAACAAAAGCAAAAAAACATATACATCCCAACAAAGGATATCATAACCTGCAGGCTATACTTTGTCCAACCAGATCTAACACATAACGAAGTCAGCATCCTTTTCATTCAAGACACATGAAAAAGTCAAAAAAGAAATTTTTTTCTTGTGGCGTAAACCAATTGCCCAAAGCAAATCAACCATCCCCTACGAAAAAAGATCGAATCGCTACTGCTTTCTTTGTGCATAATCAGATTAAGAAATCGCATCTTTCGTTGAAGAAACCATTCACCCCAGTCAAATAAACCATACGCTAACAAGATAAAGAAAAAAGCATCGAGATCATCCGGCGACGAAGAAGCCGAATAGAGAACCCGGACACAGATTACGTACTATGATGGGACGAAAACTAGCATTGCTTGCGGAGGAATCCGCATCAGTGTTGGGGGTTTCCGGTTCCCGGATCTAGGGTTCCGTCAAGAGCTGCCTAAAGCCGTCGACGAGATTCCTGAACGGCCGTCCCTCTTCTCGAGTTTCTTCTCTACCGGACGAAGGAACCGATAAAAAGAAAAATTAAAGCTAAGCAGTACTTTTATTCTGTACTCATGAGCGTTACCGTTCTCACCATCACTTGCCGGTCCCGCGGGACCCACTTTTCTCTGCAATCATCAGTCGGGTGTTTTCGTGGGTAAGTTTCCGAACCGGAGTAAAGGATGATAATGTTCGAAAGGCTAAGGAAGCAGAAATAATTGAGCATCTAGTGACACGTGAAATTTCGACCAAACAATAGACCCGTAGAGAAAGTGGCGCGTCCATACCTCTACGGGCCCCACGTATAAGTGAGTTGTCATTGTGGGTAAACGTTGTTTGGGTGTCGATAGACACAAAAGAATATTTAGCTCGGCTAAAAGGTGGCCCCGACCGTCGGCTTATGGGTTGCCTCACACGCAGATCTCCCCAAGGTGGTGGGGGCCACCACGTAGTACGATCACTAATTGGCTATCATGCTCGTATTTTTTCCCTTTTTTTCATTTATATATATATATATATATAGCTTAATTTATTGGCGCTAATTTCTTATTTTTATTTTTATTTTTTACAGTAGAAAAGAAGTAACTGAAACCAGTATTACAAATTTACAAGCTCGTTATAACAGTAATATCATCATCATCATACATCAGTTGGCTTAGCAATTGTCGCATATTCATCATTATTTTGAGAATTTAGATAAGGTTATTCCTATATGATTTCTTTTGTTCTTCCATGATTTGGATTATGATCTTTATTGTCAAATGATAATAAGTATTATCATAGTATATGGATATAATTCTTCTTAATTGCTAAAATTGCTCTTGAAATGTATAATAAATAACAAATTTTCTAATAAATTTGTGTACTTGTAAATAATCTCAACAAGTGCCTCCAAAATTGCTATTGGAGTGTGTTGTTTGGTATAGGATGTATGAAGTAATCTCTGCTTTAGAATCAGATGATGTTAATTTGCATCTATAGATCAAACAGTGGGAGATCTGACACTGTACATTAGTTACTTGTTGCTGGCTTTGAGTGCTCAGAAAACTACAAAGAGCTTATTTAAGATATATTATCTCCATCTCATACTTGCATACACTATTGTCCAACCTGCCAACTAGGGTTTCCGATATCAGGCAGCACACCAACATATATCATCACTTCAATGCATGCATGCATGCATGCATATTTCAAGAGATTTCTTAGCCGTCTCGTGCGGAGACACCGCCAGTGTGGTGGTGGCGAACGAGAAGCCTCCGAGAGGCTCCCAGATGTCGCCGGAAAGGGGCTCCTGCGCGCTTAGCTTGTTCGTCCTGCGACCGAACAAGCTCGGGATGATGGATGGCATGATCAGAGGCTCTTATGGATAGCCGTCGGTGAGCTTTCCGGGGCTGCTTGTTCCATTTATAGAGCAAGAAAGCTTCACTCGTGTCAGACAAGGAGAATCGAATCTCACCTTTGATCGCTTAAACTTGAACGGGATCTTATTCCTTTACAGCTTCCTACTGAGATTGCATCAAGAACTAAAGATTGATATTTCTCGAGAAGCGTCTGCTTACCACTGTGGATCAAGAAGCTACCTTTTTAGCTCAAAGTAGTGCTTGAGAACAAAGCTTAGTATATTCATGTTCTTTGAGGATAAGGGATGTTGTTCTGATCAGGGGATGCAATCTCTAGTGGAAGGAATACCTTTTTTGATCGATACATGTGAAGGAAAAGCACAAGCCACCGAAGAATTCTGTACCTCTTTGCATCAATGCTCAGTAGATATGCTACCATTCTTTGCATTTCTTTCTCAATGAGGTCTATGAATGTGAGAATAATGGAAGCTAATTATCTTCGACTTTAGTTTGTTCCATCTGCCATTTACTGACACCTGAAAGTGACTTCATGCATATCTGTAAGTCGGTATTATATGAAGCTTTCAATTAAAATCCATCTAACCACAGTAAGCTTTTGTGTCGATTCACATGCATACCTCCTTACGTTCATCTTCAACTGCTTCCCTGCTGTCATGTCACTGAATTCATCAGTATCTCATATTCAGTATTTGCCGGATAGCTCCAATGGACGTACCCATTTGTTGTAAACTAATTATTGTTGGAGAAAAGCATGTGTTAGATTTTTACCATCCCTTCTCAACTCCTCAAACAACTCTTTTGGACCAACAAAGATGACTTAGGCGATGGAAATTACCTTGCAGGGGCATATTATAAGTATAAGCCGAAGGCTTAGATTGAAGGGGGAGTACAGATGGCAAGCATCGATAACACTTGCATCTCCTTCCCTTCCAAGAAACCGTGCAGGATGGTTGTCAACTACAACCTATCCATGCCCTTGACACGTCCTGGTAATAACCAGCAGGCCCCATAGAGGGTCCCATGCTGCTCCCTTTATGATTGCCAGGTGAGATCCGGTAGACAACCTCCGGAGATGGGAATAGGACCGACACCTGATGGCGGAACCCAACGGAGACACTACGGGAGAAGTGGGTTAGGATCCTGTCCAATTATAGTATCGGGAAAGGGAGCTTCCTAGCGAATATATATAGAGGGTTTCGGCTGGGCCCACTTCAGCGGAGCGGTTCCGTTGTGGGAGTCGCTGGACGAATTTAAGTCGCGGTTGGAGAGGATCCGCCCGCCCAATGGACGACGTTTTCTACTACGCCACCGGCGGTGACTGCGTCTCCGGCAGCAGCCCGCCACCCCCGGCGGCGCCGCCAGTGCCGCACGGTACAGAGCTAGCCTGCATCGACCGCGCCGTTCCCGAAATATTCTCCTTCGTCCTTTGTTTCCTCGTCATCGCCTCGCTCGTCAACTTCGCCTTTGTCTCGCCCTCCGACGACGAGGAGGAGGAGGAGCGGCGGGCGAAGAAGGTTGTGACCGGGGGGCTCGACCCGGCCGTGCTGGCGTCGTTCCCGGTGGTGACGTGCCCCGAAGCGAGGGGCGCCGGGGAGGGGATGGTGGGGCGGGAATGCGCCGTGTGCCTGACCGAGTTCGGCGTCGGCGACGCTCTCCGGGTGCTGCCGCCGTGCCGCCACGGGTTCCACCCGGTTTGCATCGACCCCTGTCTCGCCGGCCACGCCACCTGCCCGCTGTGCCGGTCCGACTTGGCGGCCGGCCACGTCATTGTCAACGGAGTAGAGGCGTAATGGCTGCGACGGTGGAATGCTTTCTCATGCAGGTCAACGCCTGGTGTCGCGTTGACCTGATGTTGGCATTAAATGAACTTTGAGCCCTAAACACATTCGAATGCATAAATTTTTTTTGTCTTTTTTATACTTTTCCTTTACTTCTTTTTTATTCATGAATTATTTATATTCTACTGTTCTTTTTGGCTTTTTCCGTTGTTTTTTTGACACGGTGACTCCTGTGATAAATAGATCTAAAGGATAAAAACAAAGTCATGATTTAGCAATAATGCCTTGTCAGTTTTTATCTTTCACAAATATTTTCTACTACATCATGATCATTTTTCCCTTATCTTTACGTACTTTTTTTTTCCTTTTGTGGGGGTGTTTCTTTACATAATTATTTGTTGTGTAGTATTACAAAATGGTAAAGTCAATCTATACACTCATCTAAAGCTGCAAACAATCATCAAAAAGACTTTGGAAACTTGAGATCGAGTGTTTTGCAATCCCTATTATTTGGTGTTGGCACTCAAACCTGAATTAAATCCGAGTAGATGTCTAGTTAGGTAAATCACACAGGGCTAATCAAATTGTACTCGTAAAAATTACACAGAAAATAATGTTGATGTGGCAAGGAAATTAGTAGACAACAGAGAGGAGACTGGGCTTGGAGGAATGAGTGAGGAAAGAAGATCCTATCGAGCTTCACTCTTAGCTGACTTGAGTTGAGAGGTGTGTAAGAAAAAGAAGTACCACTTACGGTTCTAAGGAGTCATCAAATTGGCTTCAGTCTGTTGAAATATATCACACTAGATATTACTGATCAAAATACTTAAATTAAAATTAATATAATATACTAATCAGATCCTTATAAGTCAAATTTAGTCTTTACTCACTTTCGATATAGGACTAATTAGGGTGTCAGAAAACACTAGAGATATGGTCAAGAGCAAAAGGTAGTTGCTAAGTAAAGACCAACCTTCACCTGGGAATACTAGGGTTAGTCAGAAGGCAATATGACAGGTTAAGGTAGTTCCAAAGATCGAAAAAATTTTGTATGAAAACTAGTGTGGGGGAAGACTTCCTACATATCTAAATGGTTCTCTAGATTTGGTCCCTCTGCTATGCTCTCATGTTCTGTTTATCAGAACTATAGTGACTCAGCTAAACCACTTCCTCCCTGAGTGTTGCTTTGCTCTTTGAGTTCTGAAATTTGGAACAAAACAAACTAAGTTCAATTTTGATTGCTTTGCCTGTTGGAAGAGAAAACAGTTCCTTGTTGTTATTATCTGCTCCTTATGGATTCTTTAGAACCATTGAAATAAATGACTGCCATTTTTGCAACTGCAAGGCTAAGATGATGACTTTAGTAGCTGTGGACATGATTGATGTTCACACACTTAGGAAGATGGGAAACAATGGATGCAGCAGGAACTATTGTTAACTATGATTTTTCCAGTGATACTCATCAACTTTTTAGGTGTGAGATATATTATTATAAGAGATAAAAGAGCAAAGACTAATTAATTACTGCAGGCTACTTCTCCAAGAAGTTTAGCTGGGTGTTGCAAGCCGAAAGCATTGCAGTCTCGGAGGCCCTTCTTTTTGCTTGCAGTAAGGGCCTCAAGAACATTTGAGTGCGATCGGATTGTCTCTAGGCAGTAACAGGGATGCTTATTCTCTACTTGGTCTTATATATGTGTGAGAGTTTAACTTGTACTTTGGTTTGGTGACACACCCAGTTATCAAGATTTTACACCTTATGAGTATTTTGTACTCTTTTATTTAAGATTTAATATAAAATTTTATAAAAACAGAAAGAACTAAAAACTATGACACCTTCTAGAAAAACCTAGAAAGAATTTTTTTTTAGGAAAATCACCCAAATCATTAATATGAAATCTCGGTATCGATATTTAATATTATATGTATTTAAGAGTAATTTATCAAAAAAAAAACTTTTAGTATTAGGCCTCTACATAGCACTCTCCTAATTAGTTTTTACCAAAGGATACATTATTTAAAAAAAAAAAATGTTAATACCCTTAAACTATGTTGTTCTAAGCTACAGATCGGTGGGTCGATTTAATCAAATATGATTATCACGATTACAGTCAAATCAAACTTTGTTGAATTTATGAATTAGTGTAACTCAAATATAACACAAGCTACACTCCAGTGTAACTAAGGTATCTTTATCAAACCAATCTAAATTTCTTCGTAACTACTAATACATAATTTTAAAATATTTATTATTTTTTTTAAAAAAATTATGATTTTAGGATGAATAAATTTTAAAATAGAATATTTTTGAGTTGTAGCTCGTTAATTTTTTTATCAAATCATTCTAATTTTTTAGAATTACTAGAGTGAGATAATAATATATTTAATTTTTTTAAATAAATTTAAGATGATTAAATTTTAAATATAATATTTTTGGATTGAATTTATGATCAAGTAAAATTCAAGCTTAATAATATGATTATAACTTAGTGTACTCTTTAAATCTTCACCAAACTAATAATATGTTTAGTATTATTTTTATATAAATTTAGGATCTAATAAATAAAGTCAAATCTAGTGAAATGATAATAACTATCATTTTATGATTTTAATAAAAAATTTCAGTCAAAATAAAAAAATTCCTTAGTAAAAATCAAATATGAGGTGCCACCTTGTAAAAGTCCATCGATATGAGTTTTTTTTTCGATAAATTATATTTATTTTTAATTATATAACTATTTTCTAACATATAAATATTACATATATAAGTATGATTAATCTCCATCAGTTAATTATTATTTAAAATTTTAAATACATTTTATTCTATTTAAGTAAATTATATAACATGAGATGCATTTGAGGTATTTTACATATTTTAAGCTAAATTAGATAATAGTAACTATACTTAATTGTTAGCAATACAAGTTTCTTAGATTGATATTGGTAGGATGATTGTATTTGACGGATATTAATATTTTGATTATGCATATGCTATATCAAAAATTGTAACCATAAATGGATTATTTTAACATTTTAAAAAACATAGATATGTAAAGAAAAAAAACAAATTACATGTATCTATAAAGACTCCGTGATATTTCTATCTATCCTCTAAATCTAAGTTAAGCACACACATTGTTGTAAAATTCAAAAACTTGAAGATACATGAGGAAACATATAATTAATGAAAGTAATAAATGATATTCTATGTATTTAATATTTAAAGATAATAATGATCGCTAGTACTGATTTGAGTTTATTAGACATGAAAGATATAAACATTTAAGGACAAGAGGGATATGCATGTAATATTAAAGTTTGTAGGGGCAAATATGACATTTAGAAATTGCGAAAGGATAAATATGTAAAACCAAAAAAAAAAATACTAATACGTGGTTCGGGATCGGTCCGGTCCAGCTCCCGGGTCCGGTACGTGCGAACCCAGGTCACGAAGCAATTGCCCTAGTTGTGAGTACACCCGTCTCTCTCTCTCTCTCTTTCTCTCTCTCTCTCGTGGCGTCCGCACAGAGAAGACGGGGCTGAACTCCTCACAGTGCCTCCTCCCTATCTTTCCCAGGTTCGTCTCTCTTCTTCTTCTTCTTCTTCTATATCCTGATCTGTATCTCGATCCCTCTATAATCATGTTCTATTTAAATCTCAAAGCTTAGGTCGAAGACGGAAGAACCGTGGAGAAACTCATATTTCTCCACATATCTTCTGCTGTGGTTTGGGTGTTATTGGCGCTTGATACACTAGGGATTTTAAAAAGGTGCATCTTTAGGTCTGGGTGGTGGTCCTGCTTAGTTTTTCCCTTTTCGTGTAATCCCGATCTGTGTCTCTATATCTCTATAATCATCTTTCGTTCAGTTTTTTCAAATATTAGATTGAAGACGGAAGAAGCGTAAAGGGACTCCTTTTTCTCCGCATCTTTGTCTCTTTTGTTGTTCTGGTTTTGAAATTTGATGTAACTGGGAATTCAGAGAAGTTACATTTTTAGGGTTGAGTGGTAATCTGCTAGACATTTTCCCGTGGAAGTTTTAACTCTTCCATGCGGACTGCAATGTATCTGAAAACACTGGCAGAAATCTTTCTGAGGTAAATAGTCGTCGATTGGAGTTGAGTAACACAATCTAACTTCAAAAAGAACTTGGATTTGGTTATCTGTTGGGGAAGGTTTGTGCTTTCTTGACCGAGAATGAAGCACACAGAACGATTCCAAAAGAATCATTCGGCAATAAACAATGTTAAGAAATTTTTGTCTGCTTGTTTGCCTTAGCCATTTTCCTTCAAATTCTTTTAAATATTATGGCTAAGATATGTATCTTTGTCATGGTGGATCTGTGTTACGTTCTCATACCTAAGAATGAATTCTCTCTGTTATGATCTATACTCTGAGCCTAAATTTGTGTAAGAATAATATTTTTATTGTCTTATCGCAGCCCTTGATTGTCAAAAATTGAAATTCATTAAGTAAAAAAAATCTCGACCATTGCGTGTTTCACTAGTGGGTTTCTCTACTGTTTCTTCTCTCCAAATCAACTGCCGTTCTTGCCTGAGGTATTTGTCTATCCATTTTTACTTTTGGATGCAGTCAAGTAAAGATAATTTTAGTGACCATATATCCTAAAATCGGCAGAGAAGTCTAAATCTAGGAATAGCCTGATACTTCAGTTCTGTGTCACAAAAGTTCTTCAACTTCACATTTAGTTATCCTTGATTCTAGTACTAAAACAACACTAGGCTATTTCTTTAGACTCTTTAAATGAGGAGAGGTTAAACAATAACTCGAATTCCCTCAGTATATTGGAAGTCCTAATCCACAGTAAAGATGACATCTGTGCAACCCTCAAATAAAGTATCAGCTCTTTATGGTGTACTTTGTAGGAATCAATTTGTGTTTTGTGTGATCCGCATAGTTTGAATATGATATTATGATATGTCATACAAATTAGTATTTGTTTTACAGGGTAAAAACTGATGCAGTAAACATTATCATTTAGATTTTACCAACGTGGTCAGCACTCCTTTGTTGTCTCCAAAATTGTTTCCTTGAGAACTTCATCTATCATTTCCTTTGGTCGTGGATTCATTTCACTTCCTGCTTATTTTATTTCTTACTGTCTACTTCCCCCTTTTTCTTCATCTCCCTGTTTCCTCGCTTTGTTGATTTTTCATGGATTTCATCCAATTTGGTCCCTAGAACAAGCAAATCTCTCACAGATTATCTTTTGGATCTCACTTCCCAGTTTCACATCACTAGAAAGATCGTCCTGAAACAAGGTATTCATTTGTCTCTTACTAATTGAGATTTTGACCCCATATGATATATTTGGGTCCCTGCTGAGCTAAAGAGCTCTTTGATTACAATTTATGCAGTTTTTCTTCCTTTTCATTGCCATGTTTTTGTGCTTCTTGAGTTTGTGCAGACTAGGGCTTGGGAGTTCGATTGACGGTGGAATTGGGGTGATCCCATCCTTTGTTTCTTCCTGATTGAGTGTGTGTTTCAGAAATCCTCAATTTGGAGGATTAATTGGGAGTAGTTGTTGGAGGGGTCATTGGATTATGGGCAGCAGTGAGGCTGATGCATCTGCCAAGGCTCCAAAGACATCCACAGCTCAGGTACTCAGATGTCATCCTTGTAGTCTAAAATTTCTATTTTGTCTGTTTGGGCTGTTGTTTGCTGGAAAAAACAGCTTTTTTTCTTGAGTGTTCTTGTTTTAGGAACAAACTCCTGCCACTAGCTCCACCCCTGCTGTGACTGTTTACCCAGACTGGTCGACCTTTCAGGTGTTGCTGTATTTCTATGGACGAACTCTTTCATCTTTTCGTCATAAATGTTCTTGCTAGTTGATTATTTATACGCTTTGGGGAACTTATTAAGTCCTTGTTTCTCACTCTATTAGGCATATTCACCGATTCCACCACATGGTTTCTTCCATTCTCCGGTGGGATCGAGTCCCCAGCCTCATCCTTACATGTGGGGACCTCAGGTGCTTTTTATTATTGATTTACTTAAAGGATTGTGTTTTTGGGATTTGTTCAAATGTTTGTCTTTGTCCAGGACAGGCAGGTTCTCAATGCATCTATTGTTGTTTGGACATTTTAAAAGCAGAAATCAGTGAAACATTGAGAAAAAATTATAGTAGAAAACTTTTCTTTTTAGTCCATTTTAATAGCAGTTATGATGGTAGTCATTTGAATACATTGTTATGTTAACATCACGTGAACTAGATGGTCATAAAGTCTGTGAAATTGTTTTAGTGTCTTGTCAACAGGTAAATTATACACTAAGCACTGCTAAATATTCATAACATATTATTTTGAAAATTGCATATGTTGTACAATGGTTAGATTTGGCTATTCACAAGCGAAACAATACCAGTGTTGAAAGTTTGAAATGATGAAGAAAGCAGAGAAGAACAGTATTATACTGGATCATTCTCTCCCTACAAGAAATGTCTAAAGTGAAATTTGTGGTGGACTGCACATGTCCTATATTTGCTAAACATTTATTTGTGGATTTTAGATGCTGTTTTTATGCTGGAACTTCTTCACAAAAGTTTCCACTGCTTGTAACATTACTAACCATCTTCATGAAGTGTCCATTAGGTCAATACATTTCATCGTGACATCTATATTATTCAACATGTGAGCAAACTTTCATATCCAACCTTTTGTTTGCAGCACCTTATGCCACCATATGGAACTCCGCCACCTCCGTACGTAATGTATCCTCCTGGAGGGTTATATTCTCATCCATCTATTCCTCCTGTATGTTTTTTTAAATCAAACCTAACTGTAATCTATCTCATGCAAATTCTCTTTTCCTAGATGCAATTTTTTTGCTTCTTATCATTCTGCAAATATTGAACAGGGGGCACATCCTTTTAGCCCTTATGCTATGGCTTCTCCGAGCAGCAACATTGAGGCTTCTGTGAGTTATTTGCTGCACCAAACAAACCTTATTATATATTTGAAATAATCAAACTGATTATGATGTATTATATCTCTAGGGAACTGCTCCTGGAGTGGACATTGATGGTAAGTCATCTGTAGGTAAGGAAAGAAGTCCCCTGAAAAGATCCAAAGGAAGTTTAGGTAGTTTAAATATGATTACAGGGAAGAACAACAGCGAGCCAGGTATAAATTATCAGGGCAACCAGCCAATGGAGCCTTCTCTCAGAGGTATATCAAAAATAGGTTTGATTGTCATCATTTTATTTACTACATTTAGGACGACACTGTTTGCAAAATATATGTCATCCCTTTTCTAAAAGAACTGATTTTTTGTAGTGGTGAAAGTGGAAGTGAGAGTTCAAGTGAAGGGAGTGATGCCAATTCTCAGAATGTGAGCATCTCTTTCCTTTCCTTTTGTGGGCTTTCTTTCTTTAGTTGTCATCTAATATCACGGTAATAGGAATCTCTTGGTGCTATGGATGTCATTTTTTACCCTTTTTGCAAATGCCTCATTGTATCTTCTCATTCTTCCCTATCGTGCCTAAATTGATTTGCTTACTCATAGTCACTAAGCGCTTCTACTATGACATGAAGTAGTTTTTGGTTTCTATAAGAAGTTAGTCTGCATTTTAGGACTTCAAGTGACACTAGGAGAACATAAAAGGACTTTCCATCATATCTTTGGTTATATTTTCTGTTGTCTGTGTTATTTTGGTTGATATTTTGAATGGAGAACGAGGTAAGTTAATGTTGTGTCATGCCACATGTCTGTTGTCTTCTATGATATTTGAATGTGCATAGGCAGCTGTAATTTATGGTTCGGAATGTTGGGCAGTTGGTAAATTGCATGTACAAAAATTAGTGATGGGAAGATGAGGATGTTGAGATGGTTGTGAAAATACTAGAATAGAATAATAAACATTTACATTTATAAACAATTAATTATAGGTTCAATTGGGGATACATTGATGAAAAAATATTTAAAATGGTGCAGACGGACAGACACAGTTAGAGGAGGTGAAATAATTATGATTAGTGTTGTGAGTTTGTGAGAGGTAGAAATAGCTAAGAAAACTTTATTAAAAACCATGAAAAATGATTTGATGTCTTAGTTTGACTAGATATACTACCCTCGATAAAGGTAATTGGTGGAACAGGATTTGTGCTACATGGTTCAAGTTAGATCTTAGGAGATTATATCTACAAATGCAAAAATAAGAATGTTTAGATGTGTGGAGTTAATAGAAAAAAGAGTAGAAAATTTTACATCTGTGAACATTTAGGTGTAGGTCCAATCAAGGATAAATTGACGAAAATTAACTCAAGATGATGAATCATATTCGAAGAGAAATTATAGATGCATTGCTTGGATGAGATGAATTAACGATTGATTAGTATAATGAGCAAAGATAGAGGAATACTTATGTATACTTTATTAAAAACCATAAAATGTTTTGTTGTTCTTAGTTTGACTAGCGATATTGCCCCCAACTGAGTTCAATGGCAGAATAAGACCCATATATCCAACTTCTAATAGTCAAATAGTTTTTGCATTATGACTTATTGTTGTCATATCATATTGGTTTTTTTTCTAGGACACAAAATTTGTCATTTCATCCTTTATTTAAGTTTTGATCAAAATGGAGAAGAAGATACTTGCTTTAAGCGAAGAAATAACACAATGACATATACCAAGTAATGCAATTTTGTTCGGACCGGATGTATTGTCCATATTTATCTGTCCAGGCATAAATCAACAATGCACACTCCCTAATTTTCGGTGGTCCACATGCGGTATGGTGCTTATCACTTGTTCCAGGCCCACAGTCCTGGTAATGAGTTTGGACCAGGCAGTAAGCCTGTTTTCTTTGTTTTCTGTGTTGGTGGTATTCCTCTCATCAACCTTATCTGCCATGAGCACCTCCTCATCTTCCTTGGCTGCAGCCTCTTCATCTTGCTTGGTTGTGGTCTCCTCCTCATCTTCCTTGGTTAACATCTCCTCATTTTCCTTGGCCGCCGTTGGCTCCTCCTCCACCACCTCCTCTACTCCTCTGTTTTTTCTGCCACCTTCTCCCTTCTTCTTCTTTGCCTCCTCTCCTCCTCTTCCTTCTATACTTCTTTTCTTCTCCCTTCTGGTACCATGGTACATAACAGCATACCACGAGTCAGTATGTTCATTCATACTAGAACCATAGCGGTGCAGCCAATGACTACCATAGGTCCGCTGCCCAAAATTGTTAGAACAAATATATGAGGAATCGTGAGGATATAGGGAGAGTGCACGTGTTCGAAGCTCCCTTCACTCCACCCAAGAAGGAAAGATGATATCATCTTCACCTCTCCTCGGGTGGAGAGAAGGGATCTCCGATCACCCCTACCTACTTTCTCAACCTTCAGAAATGAGGGAGCCAAACATCTGAAGACCACCGTCTCCCGAGGGAGAACCTATAACCGGAGATATTTCAAACGTGACACGTATGGAAATTACTGCATGTGTGTCACGTATGTGGTGACGTGACACACACAGATCCGTGTCAGGCGTTGCTTGATCCGAAGTGTTCAAAGCACAAAGTATAGGTGTGTCACGTATAGGTGTGTCACCACATACGTGACATGTATGGAAATTACCGCATGTGTGACACGTATGGAAATATGCATGCATGCATTGAAGTGATGATATATGTTGGTGTGCTGCCTGATATCGGAAACCCTAGTTGGCAGGTTGGACAATAGTGTATGCAAGTATGAGATGGAGATAATATATCTTAAATAAGCTCTTTGTAGTTTTCTGAGCACTCAAAGCCAGCAACAAGTAACTAATGTACAGTGTCAGATCTCCCATTGTACAACATATGCAATTTTCAAAATAATATGTGATGAATATTTAGCAGTGCTTAGTGTATAATTTACCTGTTGACAAGACACTAAAACAATTTCACAGACTTTATGACCATCTAGTTCACGTGATGTTAACATAACAATGTATTCAAATGACTACCATCATAACTGCTATTAAAATGGACTAAAAAGAAAAGTTTTCTACTATAATTTTTTCTCAATGTTTCACTGATTTCTGCTTTTAAAATGTCCAAACAACAATAGATGCATTGAGAACCTGCCTGTCCTGGACAAAGACAAACATTTGAACAAATCCCAAAAACACAATCCTTTAAGTAAATCAATAATAAAAAGCACCTGAGGTCCCCACATGTAAGGATGAGGCTGGGGACTCGATCCCACCGGAGAATGGAAGAAACCATGTGGTGGAATCGGTGAATATGCCTAATAGAGTGAGAAACAAGGACTTAATAAGTTCCCCAAAGCGTATAAATAATCAACTAGCAAGAACATTTATGACGAAAAGATGAAAGAGTTCGTCCATAGAAATACAGCAACACCTGAAAGGTCGACCAGTCTGGGTAAACAGTCACAGCAGGGGTGGAGCTAGTGGCAGGAGTTTGTTCCTAAAACAAGAACACTCAAGAAAAAAAGCTGTTTTTTCCAGCAAACAACAGCCCAAACAGACAAAATAGAAATTTTAGACTACAAGGATGACATCTGAGTACCTGAGCTGTGGATGTCTTTGGAGCCTTGGCAGATGCATCAGCCTCACTGCTGCCCATAATCCAATGACCCCTCCAACAACTACTCCCAATTAATCCTCCAAATTGAGGATTTCTGAAACACACACTCAATCAGGAAGAAACAAAGGATGGGATCACCCCAATTCCACCGTCAATCGAACTCCCAAGCCCTAGTCTGCACAAACTCAAGAAGCACAAAAACATGGCAATGAAAAGGAAGAAAAACTGCATAAATTGTAATCAAAGAGCTCTTTAGCTCAGCAGGGGCCCAAATATATCATATGGGGTCAAAATCTCAATTAGTAAGAGACAAATGAATACCTTGTTTCAGGACGATCTTTCTAGTGATGTGAAACTGGGAAGTGAGATCCAAAAGATAATCTGTGAGAGATTTGCTTGTTCTAGGGACCAAATTGGATGAAATCCATGAAAAATCAACAAAGCGAGGAAACAGGGAGATGAAGAAAAAGGGGGAAGTATTAAATTCAATTGAATTATGTTTACTTAATTGCTAATAGATCCATTTAAAAATTAATTTTTAGAAAATAATTTTATTAGAATATTAGGTTTCAATTGATGATATCCTGTTTTGACATAATACAAGCCTCCAAGGATTTTGCTTTCAATTAGATGTTCCTTCTTAAATGAAACTTTTATTTGGAAAGTGAAATTATTGAAAAAGGGGAGATGGATCATTTTGGCTATAGTCAATTCATATTGGTTTAGTAATTGATATAGTAATGATATAACAAATCTATTTATCAAAAGTTAGAGAGCTTAAAATAATTTTTATTTTTATTTTTATGAAGACATCCGATAAAATTAGAATGATACTTAAAGATAATATTTTTATAAAGACATCCGATCTGTCTATTTTTAGATTTTATAACACTGAATAATTGGTTAAGATATATTCGGATCAATAAAATATATGAGATTAAGATTTATTAGATTTTGATTAATTTCATCGGTTAATAAAAAAAAATCTACTTTATATTAGATAAATCTTTATGGGAGGGACTCCTAATTATCTTTTTATAGGCCATTTGCTCTCGTTTGTCTATATATAAGTAAGGCCTTTTAAGAATGATCATTAAAATCTCTTCTCTCACCTCCTAATAAATCCCTACTTTATCAATTACAGTAGTCTTAAAAAAAAAAAAAATCTAACTTCTGTCCTATGCCAATTCACGGTGCCTATAAATCATGGTGTTGCTTCACGATATTTAAGATACTTTATTTATATCATGTTTAAAAACTAGATATCTTCTATCTTGAATCTATGATACTTGATTTCAATTTTGACATAAAATATTCTTATAATAAATTTATTTTTTACAATTGGTATAAAGCTATATGATTGAAATATAGATTATGTAGATTTTTAAAATATCTAGATCTATTTGTGTATTAGATCTATTTTTTATCAATTTATGCATTAAATCTATTTTGATTATGTCGAATTATTATTTCTATTTCGATTGTATGGGACTTACAAGATCCATTTGAGTCTTCTCTTCTCAAACTATTCGCTTACTCGTGGGTGATGGAGATTTTGCTCTAATGATTTACAAGAGGCAAAGTCATTATGTTCGGGCATCGATGGGTTATCGTGGAAGTTTATTATTGATAATGACACTACGAAGGGCGATAGCTTGCTATGATCGCTACAACTGTTGCGGGATGCTACTATAGTTGTCGATACAATATGGTGCAATGGCCCTTATCAAGGAGTTGTAGAGGGTGGAGTGCAACATCAATGGGTTATCACGGAAGAGGTGTGACGACATATGATGGCTGAGTGTCATGGTGCTGATCTATATAACGATTATATAGTGGGTCACCACCGTGGTTCTCGATAGCTGTAGGTTGTGATCGAGATTATTGGAGTCACTAGAGGCCACTTGTTCCATGTGATAGGGTTTTAATGTTGATGGCATCGTAGTGTTTGGGCTATGGGATGAGGCACGATGGTGGCTTGTGGTGCTGTTTCTAGCAATGACCATCGATGATGGCGTATGAGAACAGTTGTGGATGGGCATGGTAAAATGTTGCGATGATCGTAGGGGCTACCGATTAGCAGCACGAGGATAATCACACACCATAGTGACCGTAAAAGTCACCGGTTGACCACGTGAGGATGATCGAAAGGTACTCATAGTCGACGAACAACTATGCATCGCAATGACCGTAGGTATCACATAGGCACTACAACAATTAAGAAAAAATTTAAGAGTTTTCACATATTAAAAATTATTTTGCCCTTGATATTTCTCCCCTTCAGAAATCAAATATTTTCAATATATCCCTATAAAATTATAATTTTATCCTTCAAAAATTAAATATTCTTACTTATGTCTTCAACTATTAAATTAACTAATTTGACTTATTTTAATCAAATATTTTGATTGAATTTAATTTTTACTATATTTTAACTACTTACTAAATTTAGATTTGATCTTCAATCGAATTTAAGAAAAGTTAAATTTTGATTATTTTTTATTTTGATATAATTTTAATTTAAACTGACCTAATTGAGGCTGATATTTAGCCCAAATCTACTAGCTTATGTTTAGGTAGTCTAATTTTGGACCTTACAATTAAATAAAATTTATTAGTCTAATTTAAGGTTCCATACTGAATTTTTAAAACCTATAAATTATAAATTTTTTATAATTTATTCATATGACATATTAATACAATTTTCTTACTTTGATTTTTAAAATTTAATTATTATTTTAAAATATTTTATATAATTATTTATATATATTATAAAATTATATTATTTTTAAAGAAAATATATGATTTATATTTTATCATGATTATAGTTAGCATACGAATTTTTTTTATATTGATTAATATTTAATCATTATTATGATTATTTAAATTTTATCTAACGAGTGGCTATCAAAATGATCAATGACCTTATGAGATATAAATTATAATAAATATCTTATCATTTTAAAAATATTTTAAATTATATTTTAAATTATTATATTACTTTTATAATTATCACAATGATTTAAACTAAGAAATTTATGAAATTATATTAAAAATATTTATAAAATAATATTCATAATAACACTTGTATTAAAAGATTTAGATAATCTTAAATAAAAATATACTTCTAAAATAATATGATGGGTTACAATACTATTTTAGATATCATTATAGTTTAAGATTATATATTAGTAATACTATTCTATTATCAATCATCCATTATGATAAAATCGTATGTGAACATTAAATAAGTCAAATTATATATATATATATATATATATATATATATATATATATATATATATATATATATATATATAATTTGACATATGAATTAAAAAAATTATTTTTGACCATCAACAAGTTTCTATACAATGATATATAAAATATGATGATAATATTTTTATAAATTCCAATAATAAATAAAACAACTTGAAATCATATAAAACCAAAGGTACAATTTTGTCATTTATGATTCTGCTAATATCTTGATTTTAGTTTAAAGAAAAAAAAAAGACCACCAATAAGTCACTAGCAGAAACAAGCACTGAAAATTAATATAGGAGACCCCATATCTTTCGTTTGCAAAATGATGCTTGAATTTTAATGAAAATTCAAATGATATATACAATGATATATTCAATGCAGCTCGAATTTTAATTTTAATTAACAACAACAACAACAACAACAATAAATTTTAACCAAATCATAAAGTAAAATCTTAGCAAACAAAGAATTTGTACACACCATCTAACCAACCATTGATTATAGTTACCAAACATTCAACTTGTGGTCAATGAGAGAAAATTACAAAAAAAAAGAGAGAAAAGAAAATCAATAAATAAAATACTAATAAATTAAAATTACGAAAAAAGAAAAAAAAATCAATAATATTTATTTTTTTTTTCCATCTGATCTAATTGGTACATTTTAAAAACATGCATACAACGTATTATATGCATTTATAAATGGGGCGATAGAAGCTACTACCGGAGAAGCATGTGGTCATCTCATTCAAAACGTGACACGTATAGGTATGCCTACGCATGTGTCACGTATTTGGTAACGTGACACACACGTACATGGAAAATATGTGTCACGCAACACGTTGCTTGATCCGACATATAAACAAAATTATTACAATGGATCAATTTATTTTCTCGATAGGTATTAAAAAAATTATTAATGATGTCCTAATTAGTTCGATGTGATTCTAATCTTTGTGTGTAGAAATATCGAAGTACCATCAAGATATCCCTGAAGATCAATGGTATATTTTCTAAGAAACACTTGGGCAGATGAGTTATCATTGTCACTGTCATGAGAAAGTGGAGAGGCTGAGGAGGGAGAGAAGAGATTCGACCTTTGTTATTAAGGTGGAAGCTCGAGGGGACAAATTAGTAAGATAGTTAGACGAGGCCCAATAATGCATCACCAGCTAGTCAGATAGTGTTGTTGGTTGGAGCACCATTAATTTTGAAGCCCTCCAAAGTAGTCAAGTAACATCCACTTCATCCCTTATACAATCGAAAGTAAACATAGAAGAGTTTATGGTTTGTGGTGATATTAGCATGATAATATTTCTGGATGAACACTATAAGATAGTATCATGAGTTGAACGATGTCTAAGAAGATGAGATCCTTTCCTATTGTAGACAAGTCATATTCAATGGGTGGAGGGGGAATAAGTCTCATATCTGACGTCATTGATATTTTTTTCTAATACCTACCGAGAAAACAAATTGATCCATTGTAATAATTTTTTTTCATTTCTGTAGAAATATCAAATAGGATTTTACTGTTTTTATCTATACCAATTGAATAACATTTTTTTCTTAAAAAAATGTGTGCGAAGCTACGCGTGTCGGATCAAGCAACATGATGCGTGATACATATACGTGTGTGTCGCGTTACCAAATACGTGACACACGTGCGGCTATACCCATACGTGTCACGTTTTGAAATAGATGACCACATCCTTCTCCGGTAGTAGCTTCTCCCTCAGGAGATGGTGGTCTTCGGATGTTTGGCAAATCCCAAAAATCAATGCCGCTCGCCCCATTTCTGAAGGTGGAGAAAGAAGGTAGGGGTGATCGGAGATGCCTTCTCTCCACCCGAGGAGAGGTGGTGGCGACATCATCCTTCCTTTTTGGGTGGAGTGAAGGAAGCTTCGAACACATTGACTCTCCCTATATCCCCACGACTCCTCATATATTTGTTCTAACAATTTGATCACAAGAATAGTTGTTACTATGCAGATGTCTGCAGCAGCTTAAACTGATAGTTTTGAATCTACCAAAAGCTTTCGTTTGCCTCAGCTCTTTTGCTTGCATGGTGGTGAAGACATCGGCCGGTCACCGTGGATGGAGCCAACATCCAACCTACAGCCAAACCACCATGGATGGAGTCGACATGCGACCTGTAGAGGCCTCGACGAAGGCAACAGCAGCCTTCTGCTTCAATGCACTGCTGACGACCGAGGATGATGGTGTTGTGCCAGAAATCTCTTGTTTGAAAGCCAATAACTGATGTTTCTATAGGATTCTTAACATTCGATTAGCTTGTAGTTGTTTGTTATTTCTTGATGAACAACTGTGTGCATGTATTCATCTGAGTCAAGAACATTTGTTGCTTTGATGATTAGTTTCTTACATGTAGGAACTCACTAAACATTCTTAATAATAGATTAGCTTGTGGTTGTTTAACCCTCTCTACTTAGCCCTTTTCCTATTGATATTTGTCCAATTTCTTATATGTTTGTGATTCATTTATCATCTCTTTGTTTTGCAGAACCATTATTTGGATATCATAATCATACATGTTCAATATGTATGAGTGTCATGGTGTTGATGACGTCATAGTGTTTGGGCTATGGGATGAGGCATGATGGTGGCTTGTGGACTAAAAATTAAATTATTAGTCTAATTTAAGGTTTCATACTGAATTTTAAAAACCTATAAATTATAAATTTTTATAATTTATTCATATGACATATTAATAAAAAAAATTTACTTTTGATTTTTAAATTTTAATTATTATTATTAAATATTTTATATAATTATTAATATATATATATATATATATATATATATATATATTATAAAATTATATTATTTTTAAAGAAAATATATGATTTATATTTTATCATGATTATAGTTAGCATATGAATTTTTTTATATTGATTAATATTTAATAATTATTATGATTATTTAAATTTTATCTAACTAGTAGCTATCAAAATGATCGATGATGATCTTATGAGATATAAATTATAATAAACATCTTATCATTTTTAAAATATTTTAAATTTTTATAGTATTTTTATAATTATCACAATGATTTAAACTAAGAAATTTATGAAATTATATTAAAAATAATTTTAAAATAATATTCATAATAACACAAGTATTAAAAGATTTAGATAATCTTAAATGAAAATATACTTCTAAAATAATATGATGGAATATATTAGTAATACGATATTATTTTAGATATCATTATAGTTTAAGATTATATATTAGTAATACTATTCTAATATCAATCATTCGTTATGATAAAATCTTATGTGAACATTAAATAAGTTAATATTTCACTAAAGATGAAATATAGATGATATCAATTTAATATTTACTAAAAAATTAAAATATAAATATTATACTGTTTTGTTATAATAATACTTCATTCATGGTCTTTTTTATCTTTTTTATGTTTCTAATAACTTTATAATTTTTAGATTAAATTATTA
This sequence comes from Musa acuminata AAA Group, assembly GCF_036884655.1. Classification (NCBI taxonomy): domain Eukaryota; kingdom Viridiplantae; phylum Streptophyta; class Magnoliopsida; order Zingiberales; family Musaceae; genus Musa; species Musa acuminata. The sequence continues at coordinate 9,224,605 of NC_088330.1, forward strand.
TAAATAATTTGTGCATGTGTAATTTACATAAAGTTAGATATTGACTTTATTTGTTGAGAGAATCACAAGTTTAATTGTTGAAAGTTTTATAAGATAAATAATTAAAAAAAATAAATTGTAATAAATATTAATAATATTTAAACTTCATTATAGAATATAACTAGTATACTAAAATATTAAAAATTAATAAATCATTAACACCTTGAAAAAATAGTTTACTATAACTTAATATTATAATATTTGAATTTTTTATAATATATTCTTGTTATGATTGATAAAATTGTAAAATATAAAGATATTAGACATAAATATAGACTGAGCCATTGGCATTTAATTTATTCTTAATTCTCTTTAATATTTGTTTGATCCATTTAAAATTTATTATAATATAAATAATTTATTATAATAAGTTAGATATTGACTTTATTTGTTGAGAGAATCACAAGTTTAATTGTTGAAAGTTTTATAAGATAAATAATTAAAAAAATTAAATTGTAATAAATATTAATAATATTTAAACTTCATTATAGAATATAACTAGTATACTAAAATATTAAAAATTAATTTATTAATAAATCATTAACACCTTCAAAAAATAGTTTACTATAACTTAATATTATAATATTTGAATTTTTTTTATAATATATTCTTGTTATGATTGATAAAATTGTAAAATATAAAGATATTAGACATCAATATAGACTGAGCCATTGGCATTTAATTTATTCTTAATTCTCTTTAATATTTGTTTGATCCATTTAAAATTTATTATAATATAAATAATTTATTATAACATAAATAAAAATAAATTTAATTGAACTAACTAGTATCTTGATATCACCACCGATAACGTATAGAATAATCATAATTAAAAAATCATAAAAATATTATTTTTATAATTATATAATATATTTATAAGAATCAAATTATGATATATAGATATCATAAGAATTCTTTATTATTTTTACAAGTTATGAAAAATAATAATTTAAAAAAGTATAATGTAATAAAAGAAAATTTAAGATTAGTCGATCTGAACAAAGGTTGAGAACTTGTTAAATTATTTAATAATTATAAAAAATCTATTTTATATATGAATATTTAAAACTAAACATGACTTAAGGGATAATATCAACAAATAATATAAAATCAGATTTATGACTAAAGATTTTACTCATGAAAAACAATAAGACCTGTGAACAATTGTCACAATATTAATGGCTTATTATGATTTTGAATAACATCATATCGTATGGATATAAAATAATTTTCTTGAATATAAATCTGGATAAAAATTTTTATATAGATTAACCTAAGCATTCGCAAATATATATATATATATATATATATATATATATATATATATATATATAATTTGACATATGAATTTAAAAAAATATTTTTGACCATCAACAAGTTTCTATACAATGATATATAAAATATGATGATAATATTTTTATAAATTCCAATAATAAATAAAACTACTTGAAATCATATAAAACCAAAGGTACAATTTTGTCATTTATGATTCTGCTAATATCTTGATTTTAGTTTAAAGAAACAAAAAACCACGAATAAGTCACTAGCAGAAACAAACACTAAAAATTAATATAGGAGACCCCATATCTTTCGTTTGCAAAATGAGACTTGAATTTTAATGAAAATTCAAATGATATATACAATGATATATACAATGCAGCTCGAATTTTAATTTTAATTAACAAGAACAACAACAACAACAACAAATTTTAACCAAATCATAAAGTAAAATCTAACCAACCATTGATTATAGTTACCAAACATTCAACTTGTGGTGAATGAGAGAAAATTACAAAAAAAAAGAGAAAAAAAATCAATAAATAATATACTAATAAAATAAAATTATGAAAAAAAAAGAAAATAAAATCAATAATATTTATTATTATTTTTTCCATCTGATCTAATTGGTATATTTTAAAAACATGCATATAATATATTATATATGCAATTATAAATGAGGCGGTAGAAGTTATTACCGGAGAAGCATGTGGTCATCTCATTCAAAACATGACACGTATAGGTATGCATGTGCATGTGTCACGTATTTGATAATGTGACATACACGTACATAGAAAATATGTGTCACGCAACACGTTGCTTGATCCGACATTTATGCATGAATGAAACAAAGTTATTACCATGGGTCAATTTGTTTTCTCGATAGGTATTAAAAAAATTATTAATGATGTCTTGATTAGTCCGATATGATTCTAATCTGTGTGTAGAAATGTCGAAGTACAATCAAGATATCCCGGAAGATCAATGATAGATTTTCTGAGAAAAACTTAGGCAGATGAGTTATCATTGTTAGTGTCATGAAAAAGTGGAGAGACTGAGGAGGGAGAGAAGAGATTCGACCGTTGTCATTAAGGTGGAAGCTCGAGGGGATAAATTAGTAAGATAGTTAGACGAGGCCCAATAATGCATCACCAGCTAGCCAGATAGTGTTGTTGGTTGGAGCACCATTAATTTTGAAACAAATGGTGATGCAACCTCGCGAGGCATCTGCAGGTCGCATGTCGACTCCATCCATGGTGGTTTGGCTGCAAGTTGAATGTTGGCTCCATCCACGGCCGATGTCTTCACCACCATGCAAGCAAAAGAGCTGAGGCAAACAAAAGCTTTTGGTAGATTCAAAACTATCAGTTTAAGCTGCTGCAGACATCTGCATAGTAACAACTATTCTTGTAATCAAATTGTTAGAACAAATATATGAGGAGTCGTGGGGATATAGAGAGAGTCAATGTGTTCGAAGCTTCCTTTGCTCCACCCAAGAAGGAAGGATGATGTCGTCTTCACCTCTCCTCGGGTGGAGAGAAGGCATCTCGGATCACCCCAACCTTTTTTTTTATCCACCTTCAGAAATGGGGCGAGCGGCATTGATTTTTGGGATTTGCCAAACGTCCGAAGACCACCATCTCCGGAGGGAGAAGCTACTACCGGAGAAGGATGTGTCATCTATTTCAAAACGTGACATGTATGGGTATAGCCGCACGTGTGTCACGTATTTGGTAACGTGACACACACGTACATGGAAGATATGTGTCACGCATCACGTTGCTTGATCCGACACGCGTAGCTTCGCACACATTTTTTTAAGAATTTTTTTTATTTAATCGGGATAAATAAAAACAGTAAAATCCTATTTGATATTTCTACAAGAATGAAAAAAAAATATTACAATGGATCAATTTGTTTTTTCGGTAGGTATTGGAAAAAAATATCAATGAAGTCTGGATTAGTTGATATGGTTAAGATCATTATGGGTAGGAAAGTCGAGGTGTTGTTGAGATTTTCTGAAAGCAAAAATCGTCAGAGATAGATTTTTTGATACGATCTCTCGGATGCTAAATTAGTTCATGATGAATAATTAATTAATTGAGAAGATGAGAAGATTAGACAATAAAACAATGTAAGGACTGGTGGGAGAAAATCAATGCCGCACACCTCATTTCTGAAGGTGGAGACTCAATTATGACCCCAAAACTCTTGGACCGCTTATGAACTAGGCATTCCATCTCGATCGATTTTGGACTATAAATACCTAGACTGGGTCATTGTTTGTATGACTCAATGTTTAAGTTTCTCTACCTATCTTCGAATGCATTAGATATGAGACTTAGGTTCCCCCTCCACCTCGGTGAAGGCAGCAGCAGCAGCCTTCTGCTTCAATGCACTGCTGACGACCGAGGATGATGATGTTGTGCCAGAAATCTCTTGTTTGAGAGCCAAGAACTGATGTTTCTATAGGATTCTTAACATTCGATTAGCTTGTAGTTGTTTGTTATTTCTTGATGAACAACTGTGTGCATGTATTCATCTGAGTCAAGAACATTTGTTGCTTTGATGATTAGTTTCTTACATGTAGGAACTCACTAAACATTCTTAATAATAGATTAGCTTGTGGTTGTTTAACCCTCTCTACTTAGCCCTTTTCCTATTGATATTTGTCCAATTTTCTTTTATGTTTGTGATTCATTTATTATCTCTTTGTTTTGCAGAACTATTATTTGGATATCATAATCATGCATGTTCAACATTTTTTAAAATAAATGTAACATCATTAATAATATAATATTTTTTTATGAAAGATATTATATTTATTTTTAAATAATATAATATTTTTAAAAGATATTTTATTATTAATTAATAATATAATATTTTTTTAAAATAAATGTAACAATCAAGGAATGAGTAAATAATAATTAATTTTGATTATTATGATTCGATGGGTCATTTATAATTGATTAAGTTAAAAAAATTTATGTTTTTTTATAATTGATTTAATTAAAAATATTTTATGTAAAAAAATCTATTGTATTTTATATTAAATAGTGGATATTTAGCTCTATGCTCTGAAGATTTTTGTTCTAAGGAAGTGGGGACAATACGTGTGTAAAATTTGAATCCAAAGAATACGATGAACCCTCACAAGCTACCTAACGTGTGCAGTACCGCCAATCAATAGCAGCCTTCCCATCAAAACCCACCGAGTAACCCGCTCCTCTCTCAAACGCTTATCCTGTTCTACACGACACCAGACCGATTCAATTGAAAATCCGAATTAGCGCCCAATGCAACGGCTGCATTCCCCGCTTTCGAACCAGAAAGAACCCTAATTTATCGCAAAGCTCTCTCCCCCTTCCTCATCTCTTCCACTTCGATCGAATTCTCCCCCTTCTGTTTCCTTGGGTTTCGATCCGGATGATGGGTTCTTCCTCGGGTGCACGCGATGGTACCGATTCTTTGGCGTCTAAGCCTCAGAGTCAATTACAACGGGGAGTTCGCGTGGTGGGAAAGATCCGACCTTTCGTCGATTCGGAGGCCGGTGGATCCTCCTGTCGTGCTCGGGTTTCCGTCACCAGATTCGTTGGAGACCATGCCTTGGTTGCTTTCGATGACCAGCAGACTTGGTTTGCCATTTTCCCTTTATTACGATAGATTTAGATATTCTTTTATCTTTCTCTAGTCTTTCGAATTTCTTTTAGTTCATTACTAGATAATGAGTGTGAAAGGCATGCCCCTTTTTTTCGGTTCTAGTACTGCTTTGAAGAATTGGATTTAGTAAAAAGGCAGGTGAAATTTTATGATGTTTTGGATTAGGATCTGTTGTAATTGGTAAAAACACTTTTTTGCTGTTCCTATGATGTAGTCGGAAGGATTCCTACAAGTTGGATTGGTGCTATGAACAAGACGAAAACATTGACCAGATCTTCACTGCAGAGGTTAAGCCTCTCATAGAGGGGCTATTCCGTGGACATAATGGCTGCGTTATTGCTTATGGTGCTCCGGGAAGTGGCAAGTCTCAGCTGATTCAGGTAACTTTTTGAGAGGAATTATAGTTGTATATGTGTTTGGAGTAATCTTTTTATTGGTATTGTTGTTCCTAACATGTTCTCTTTATCCATTTATTGTGATTTAACGGAGGAGTATTTTGTCTAGGGCTCTGGACAGAACCCTGGTCTAGTGATGATTGCTTTAGGGGAAATATTAGCATTTGCCAATGAAAACAGAGGCTCTGTCACTGTATCATGCTATGAAGTATCTCAAGATCATATATATGATCTCCTGGAGCCCAAGGATCAGGAGGTGCTTATCCTGGAAGATGCGGCCAAGAGAATTCAGCTTAAGGGCCTTTCGCAGGTAGCGCAAGGAACTTTGCAATTTTTCCAAATGCAGTGACCTCGCTTTTACTTTCTGAATTAGCTGAGTTACTTGTCTGAATATTTGTTTTCAGATCCCTGTAAACTCTATCTCTGATTTCAAGAAATTATCTTTTCATGGGTGTAACATGGGCAAGTCTTGGCTCAAGCTTCCTGATGATAGCACAGTCAGGAGCCACAGAGGCTTGATTGTATATTTGTCTTCTGTTGACATGGAATCCAACAGTTCTTTAATTGGGAAGATAAACTTTGTTTGTTTGGCAGGTAGAGAAAGAGTACTACTGAATTCAACTCCTTTTTCTTCAGAGTCATCGTTATTTTAGTTTGCCTGATGTGGTTATCGTTTCCTTTCTCACATCACCACTGTTTTTGTCAGACTATGAGGACATTAAGCAGAAGGGTAATGCGAGACCTCAACTAGCTGAGAGTACTAAGATTAACAAGTCATTGTATACACTTCTAAACATCGTTTGCGCACTTAACGCTGGTGAGAATTTCATTCCCTACCGGGAAAGCAAATTGACCCGCTTGCTGCAAGACTTCTTGTGCAAGGCAAGCAGAGCTGTCCTGATTACATGCTTGGTGAGGCCATGATTTTAGTCTCCATTTATCCTTATCAATGTGGTTATTGTCTTTCTCATCTTCAAACTTATTGTTTTTGATTAAGCTTCTGTTTATATTATTTTTTCCTTAATCTGTTTTAGAGAAGCTAGTCTGATGATCAAATGCTATTCACTGTAGAATCCAACTATCTGTCAAGACACTCTCAGTGCGGTCAACTTGGCATCTAGGTCATGCCAAGTAGCCAATCGACATCGGTGTCACTCAGCCAAGGTCATTAAGAGTGGTTCAAAGTTCAACCAATCATGTTCCCCTTCTATTGTTGGAATACCCGTGAGAGCTGTTTCACAAAAGAAAAATGAGATCTCTCAATGTGCATCATCTGAAAAGAATGGATATGGAACCCCATATGCCATAAGGAGGAGGTAGTACTTGTAAATTAATTATTTGTTCTCCTTAATCTCGTTTTGTTTTAGCCTTGAATCAGCCCTGCATCAAGGGTGATAAAAATACTATTAATGGCAGGTCATTACAGCTAGGAAGTCTGGGAACCTGCTTTTCTGAGAAACAAAAAACTGGTTTTCCATCTGCAATAAGAAAGAAGTACGTGCTCTTACTAAAGTCGTTTCTTTGTAAGAAATCAGAAGTAACTTTCTGCTGAACCTTGTGCTCAGGAAAATGCCCATTGGATCAAGTCCTCCAAACAAAAGTGAAAGTCGGAAGGTATGGAAGTTCAACATTGCCATATTACAAGCAAATTTAGCATTGGATACCACAATATACATTTGATTTATCCTAGCATGTCCTGGTTGATGTGTCTATGACTTTAAGTGGACCATGTTTTTTATTGTACCAATGATACTCATTAATTCCGACGCCATGAGTTCCTTGATACATACTCATATACTTCAAATAACACCCGTCTGAACCAAAACATGTTCGTGGAGCTAAAAGTTGGCCACCTCAGAGACAACACTCTACTTAAGTTATGAAATTATGAGTCTTTAAGTTTTTATTTTTAAAGTTGATTAATCTTTTAAGCTTATTCAGGCTAATTCCAGAGTAGACATTGTTACAGCAGTTGATACATGCAGTCAGGTACTAGTTTTTTTGGAAATGATCCAATTATTCTCTAACTTTTTGTAGAAATCAGATGGTTGAATTGTTGTTTTATTAAAAGATAACCATAAGGCTTTGCAGGGTAACGTTGTATTGGATTATGTGGATGTAGATTGTCCTATGTTAGAAGAGGTAAATATTAGTTCCTTTTCTTTTATGACATGGTCAAGCATTTGTAAAAGATATACTGTTCTAGTATGACTCTTTACAAATCTCAGTGATGGCAAAAGATCCAGTCGGGACCTATGGTTTTATTATTGTTGTATACTGCTCTGGTATGATTAGACGATTTTTTTCCCACCCTTCTTTTCTGAAAGAGATTTTTTCAGGAAAGCTGTGAATCGGTTGGTCCAAATTGTGTAGAAAATATTATGCCAACAGGGGTCAGTTTCTCCGCTCAATGATAAATTTGACATGCTGTTCCGTTTATGTTAATGTGATAAATAACTTATCTTTTTTTTTTTTAATTCTGGTTTCAAGGGTGATTGTTATACAAATGAAGACACTTTTGTCCAAGACACTGTTGTTGGACTCGGATGTGATGAAAAGATGACTGATGATCCAATCGGTATGTTGCAGGTTGTTTTTAGTGTTTCAAATACTATTTCTCTGGTATCATATGCTTCTCATCAGACAGATTTTTCTATTTTGTGATTTGTAGATGGAACCAAGGATGAGATCCACAAAATTTTTGTCAATGAGGATCAATCATCTCCACCGTTGAGTGCAAGACTCAGAGAAATATCAAACTCATTGAAGCTTTTGAGCACTCAAACAACTGCTATTGGATCACCAAACACTGAAATGACATCTACCAAACAAATAAATAAGGAAAAACTTGACCCCAAAACTCCTGAAGTTCCTTTTGCAGTGAGATTAGAGAATGAGCCAAACTTTGACTACATTGGCAGTCCGCAGGACATCTTTAAAACTCGCAGTACAGGACTGAAGGTCGTTCATAACTTTTGTGTGTTTAATGTTGGTTTTCTTATCTTGACTAACTGATGCATTCTCTCCTTTTGTCATATACAGAAGTATCTAGCTCAGGAGTGTCTTACTTTCCTCAATAGTGCTAACAAGTAAGTAATTTATCTTACTTCATAGTCAGAAGAAAGTTTTCTAATGCTATAATCAGCTAAGCCATATTGAAAACTTTTACTTACATATGTATCTTTGGATTTTTATGTTCTTAACATAGTTAAAAAGAAATGAGCCATTTAAGTAGCACTGTATTTAATTCTGTAAATATGAATGGTGTGGATAGCATAATGTTATCAGTAGACATTAGAATTTTTTCACTACATGAAAGGATGATAAGAAAAAATATTCTTGTCATGTCTTTCTAAGATGTGCAAGTTAACACCTAAATATCATGCATTGTGAGGGTGGATAAATAAGTTGTTCTCGAATACTATGATTTACATTACATTTTCATGATGAGAAGTGTTTGTGTCACCGACAGCCAAAGCCTGCACCTTTTTATTAATTTATTAGTACAAATTGTTGCCAAGAGGGATTTGAATAGATATTTCCAAGAGTGAGCAAAATGATCAACTTCTGTGGTATCTTTACAAAAAAATGCAACTACTACATCATCAAGATTACAAATCATGTTACTAAAAATGCATATGGCTCTACAGTCTGCAATTAGCAGTAATCGAAAGCTGCACTCCTAATTGTGTTTTGCTATGACGTATAGGCAACTATATTTATCACAAGCAGTCATACGATCAATTTTATCCAGTGGTTGGCTTAATAATAACTTTTCATGAATATTCAATCATATATAACTTTTATTGTTTGGTGTGCTTATGTTTGATGTACTTGTCTTGATTTTGGCATTGTAGGGAGGAGCTTAAGGGATTAAAGGTCCAATTTATATCACATGACTAATTCACTCTTTATCCCATTTAGTTGTTTGCTAATTCCTTTGCTTTCCTTTCTGCAGGGAATTGGAGAGAAGAGAGCAACATATATTCTTCAGCTTCGTGAAGAATCTTCCGAACCCTTCAAGAATGTAAGCATCATAATTCAGATATCCTCTTAAAATTACTTGCAGCGACAACTCATGGAAATTTGTGAAATGTACAAAGCTGACCACACCATCGTTTCTGTATAATTTACTAAAACTGATATTTCTTTAAAATTCCAGATGGATGATCTTAAAGAGATAGGCTTGTCTAGAAAACAGGTAATATTTTGACGAGATATGGTTTAACTTGTTTTTTACTGGGATCCTATTTGAAATTTCTTATAATTCCAATTTCTTTACGTCTTGTAAGTTGTTGTATCTCCAAGGTGGGTGGAGGACTAATTTTGTTGGATAAAATGGCTATCATCTTACAATGTTTCTCTTTCTTTCAGATAAATGCAATGATGTCACAAGTCCTTGGAGATTTTTAGGCTGGCATTGCAATGGCGCTGTGACTTGTACATGTGAATCATGAATGTGGTATACCAAAAAAATCGATTGGACCGGACCCTTTGTTGAGTTGCTGATAGCTCCACAGATGTGTAACTAATGCTTACTCTTTTGGTTGCTTTACCAGAGGATTGTCACCTTTGTTGAGTTGTACTTGATATCATGCCTACACATGTAGGTTGTAAGCTACTTCGATTATTGCTTGGATAAAAAGCTTGTAATACAGTATGAGGGATATATTGCAACTCTTGTTATCATGGATGAAAGAATCAAAAAAGAACGTGTCATCACCATCTAGATTTGTATTTCGAAAGCACTGAATTGCTTCCACTAATTATTTCCACACTGGGAGCCGTTTCTTGAGAAGGTAAGTAATTGGGGTGGGGGGGAAGCCATGTCAACTTTGTTGACTATAGAGAATTCTTTCTTTTTTTTCCTTCTCTATAAGCCATAATAATTTAATGTGATTGTTAAAACAGACTTTAGCTCTCCACTTCCAAATTCGTCAAGGGTAAAGTGTCTAAAAGTCAAGGGTTAGAACAAAAGACTCTAAAAAACCTACATTAGGGCATACCTGACAAAAGTTCTTTCGATGCTTAGGTCAATAAGAGATTCAGATAATTCGATAAAATATAAAAAAATCAATAAGAAGGGGTTATAATCCCTTCAGAATGAACCTAAAAGTCTTTTATAGTGCGCTGGGATCAACCATCAAGTGAAGGTCACAATAAATGTTAGGAAGGATTACTCAGGACCATCAATGAGCTTATGATCATACTTCAAAACGTCAAGATTACGATTATAGGATAACAACTCACTCTTAGCTCTCTTAACTCAAAGTTGCCGACTTTGATATCAAGTCAATCTTTTGATAACAACTCACTCTTAGCTCAAAGTTGCCGACTTTGATATCAAGTCAATCTTATTGGTGCCACGTTACCGATCTCATGAAGCTAGGTCTAGAATAGGTGTCGCTAAATTGCCTACGTGTCATGTCCGCATATCAGTGATCACATCTTTGATGTCCTCAACAGAATCCAACTAAGTCATGCCCCCATATTGACCAGACATCTACCTAAATCATGCCCACATACTGACCAGACAGTGATTTCATCAACAGAATCCAACTAAGTCTTGGACGATTGTCGTTGTGACATCGGCTTGAGAGTGGGCCATCGGGAGCCTTGCAGGATTCCTCACATGAGGGATTAGATTTTGTGGAAACTGCAGCAAGTGAAGCTCAAATGTGTTGCCGATGTTAGCGAACATTCCCTTTTGCTCCATCCGTGAACGGATTAGAAGTTAATCTTTTTAGATAGATCCCGCAAAAGAAGATAACACATTAGACGACATGGTTTATGAACTACTACTACTACTACTGCTACTACTACTACAAACATATCCATCAGTGGATGTCAAGTGATAACTTCAATATATTTCACACTGATGATTGATCTAATTGTGCATAGAGCTTCATATGATTGTATGTACAGTGAGATACAATCATTTGTTGTTGTTTTACCTTACTAAATTAAGCTTTGTACTGTAACTAGAGATCAATCTGCAAGCAAAAGATATAGGTAAAATGAATTATACAAGTTTCCCATGTAAATCCATGATTAAATAGCAAAACAACAACAAATTTGTGTTTATTGCAGTTACTAACATCATAAATGAAGATAGAGAAACTCAACATAACTCCTTGCATCGATGGAGATATCCACAACCATAAAAGGGAATCAATGACCAAGAGGGCAGTGAAATTAAATAGACAAGTTCCTTAAAGCACTGTCTATATGCTGTGATGTCCGATTTAAAAAAAAAAAGAAAACTGATACCTCATTCAGGGCTGTTTCCGGCACTCACCGTCTCTTGAACAGTTAAGTCAACAGGACTGCCTTCGGCATCAACTGTTTCTTGCGCAGGTAAACCGACGACACTTTCTACCTTCTTCTTCAGGCCAGTAAGATCCATTACAGCAGCAATTTGCTCCCTTATCTCTCTCTCCATTTCCTCCACTTTTTCATCACTGGGACCACTGGCTATCTGCTTCTTCAACTCTTCTATTTTCCCCCTAACGCCAGCCATATCTATTGCCTTCTCTATTTCCTTATTTATCACCTCATCTGCCTTTGCTAATTTCTCACCTAACCCAGGTGGAGATGTTGGTCCTATCTTCTTAACCGATCCCACCACTTCAAGATTCACAGATTTTAGCATTTCCGCTAACTCTTCCTTGGCACTTTCCACCTCCTTGATCTGATCATCATCTAATTGTTCCCCCTTTGCCACCTTATCACGCGCCCGTCTCAGTACCTCCATCTTGCCTTTGACCTTCTCTTTGAATTTCTCATCGAGTTTTTCATTAATCTGTTCCTTCAGCTTCTCTCCTTTAGCTTTCAGGTCCTGCAGCCTGTTAATCTTAAAAAGCAGTACAAGTTTCTTCTTTAGGCCCATGTAAGATCCACGACGAGATAGATTGTGCTTAAATTTGTTCACCAGTCTATCTGCTTTTTCCTGCAAGGTTGGACTAAGTGTTCCATCAGGCGTGCTCGGAGATTTGGATAACTCCATCTTAAGAGCTTTGACCCTTTTTTGTAATCCCATTGAAATGAAGGCCTTTGTCATTTCCTTGTCAATTTCTTTCCTAAGTTTTTCTATTTTGTCAGAGATGGTAGGCGTAGGATATTTGCCTTTAGCTTCCACTACTGATTTCTTTAGGTTTTCTATTTCCATCACTATGTCAGCTTTGACTTTGGAAAGGTTGACTTCCTTCTTTTTCATGTTAAAATTCTTAGTTGGTGGAAGAGGTTTGCCTTCTAGATATCCCCCTATTTGCCTGAACTTCAAATGGCGATGACTAAGTAGAGTTTCTTTGTCCATTGCAGCAAGCTCCTGAGTTAGATAACTTAGTTTTTCATTATCTTTACAAGAAATCAAACAAAAAAAGAACCATTTACAAATATTTCTAATAAAGCAGAAATAATGCAATAATATTTGGGTTATTCTTGAGGATGCTACCTTACAGAATATTAAAGTATTTTCTCTTCAATTAAAAATATTTCTGCTGTAATAATTTGGACATCTAGCACATTATAATTAGAATGGATATGAACCATTACTATTTATTAAAACATGGAATGTTTATTCAGCTAACAGAACTAAAGAGACGAAGATAAGTATTGAAATAAGTTTTCTTCTTCAGCAAAGATCATCATAGACTTCACCTCAGAAAGAATGAGAGGGCATGTTTAATGATTCATGCTACAAGATCTGCAATTATATACACTGAATTGAAAAACACTGCAATCTGTAAGAAGAAGCCATTTTTGTGTCAAGGATTTAAAATGAATCCAGCTCTGTACAGAAAAGTTTCTGACCAAGGAGAGAAGGTGAATTTAAGTGCAATTCTTTATAATATCTTTCAGTAATTAAAGCACCTTTTTTGTAATCTTAGGACATGCAAATTGACATTTAAATCTGTTAAGGAAAACCAAGTTACAGACACATGTTTTTTAAGTTAATGTATCAACACAAGCAACCAACTGATGATCTTATATTGAGAAAAGTTTTCTGGGAATGAAGGGTTGAAAGAGAAAACAGTATTGTGTCCGAAATGTTTCTGATTACAATGACCCTTCAAATAATATTAACAAATGCAGTAATTAAAAGAGATGTTTCTTTCAGAATTGAAAAAGGATGAGACCCCACAAGTTGTAGAGATAGTACTTCTAGCATACTATTTAGCTTTTTTAATTCTATGTTAAAAATAAACAAAATTGCAAAACAAAATGTACCTGCATGGCCTTCACGAGTTTAACCTTTATCTGCTGGGATGTCCATGTTGGATCAGTATGCGCACCACCAAGAGGTTCCTGAGTGATATATGGTATAACATGAACATAAAAAGCTTCCTTCTCAAATATAACTTGCTAGAGATCAACACTAAATGATGAAAAAGACAAACTAAAGTGTACCCACCACAGGTCTGGTTTACTTCCCCAGAATATTCATGCAAAGCAAGTACAAATACAGGACACCCTACTCTAATTGGAATATTTTGCAAATACAGAAACAAATTTATATATTCCAATCAGTGATATATAGTCGCTTCAGCTAAAAGTACACCAACCTATATAACATGCGGAAATAAATTCTTATGGGTTAATTCTTGAAGGTTCCTCAAACCCAAAAATATACTGTCATTATTTTACCTAAAAGCTTGTTTATGCTCCCAATGTCATATATCTCATCTTTAATTCAGACAAATTTTCAAATTTCAATCCTATAAGAAACTAATAAAGTACCCAAGGATAAAGGAAAGTGGAAGACAATCGATAACTTTGAGATAATACGACAAAGCCTCTATGATGCCGACAACTATAGGAGTTCATCATATTCGCAACCTTCATATCACAAAGGATGGCTAATAGATGTACGATGACAGTTAGTCTTTTTTTTTTTCCAGAGTCAATTCGTTCTTACACCACAGAATAACAATTTAGTGCTGATACCCACAGTTCCAGTACACTCAAATCTCAATCTCTGCAACCCCTATCACTCTTGCCTTGGGAGGGTCCTAGGACACGTTAATAATGATGAGACAAAGAATGATACCACATTAATGCATCGATGGCACTGTTTGGGTTCCAACATTGGGTCCAATAAGCCTACAATATTGACAAACAACTCCAAAAGATATAATAATTCAATGATAGATATATATAGCGTTATTCAATTCAGCGATGGAAGTGTATATATTAATTCAATTCCATGAACCACTGGACCACCGACCATGGAGTCTAGTCATTCAATTTGGTGATAGAAGTGTATATATTAATGTTATCTCGATAATTTCTTTTGCTAAAATCGTAGAGTTACGAACATGATCCAACATCTCTACTCTTGGTGGGCCACTTCAATCAATGGAAGCAACTTTGACGAAGGACCATTTGACAAAAATCTTCCTATAGCTTAGATAAATTTTTTGATTTTTGATCATTATAGTTTAGAATTTCTATTTATTTATAGCTTAGATATAGTTGATTCTTATTTTATGTACCAAGAAAAAAGATAAAAAAAACTCTAAAATAGGGGTTTTTTTTTCCATTTTCGACTGATTTTTCATTGTTTTATGAATTCCAATACATACAATGTACCAAGTGTCGGTGCATCAGTACCAACTGGCACATACCGATCCATGGTATGCACAATCAATATCAGATGGCAATAGTTGCTAATATTTTTAAGAGAATACATCTTTCCTTTCCATCAAAAATTCCAATTTCATAAAATATTGTTGTCTTGCCACCTCAAAGAAAAAGTAGAAATTGATGGGGAATCTTTGTGCATTTGTACCCAATTATTTTATTCACTGTTGCATAAAATCTGATTTTTTTTTCACTGTTGCCAAATTAAGGTGATACTTAATAGATCATACACTGCAGTCAGTCAACAACACTAATGTCATATCTATAATGACTTTGTGTTAAACTTCCAATCCTGCTTCTAAACTATAATCTTCAGCTGCATCTGCATCGGCATCTGCAGAGCTGGAGGCCAGTTAGCAACTTCAATAGAAGGCCTTAGAGATACCATAACCTTTAACAATCTTAGCCATTCCAAAGACCTTAATAAGATCA
This sequence comes from Musa acuminata AAA Group, assembly GCF_036884655.1. Lineage (NCBI taxonomy): Eukaryota > Viridiplantae > Streptophyta > Magnoliopsida > Zingiberales > Musaceae > Musa > Musa acuminata. Next base: position 9,240,051 of record NC_088330.1, read on the forward strand.
TCTTCATAAATTTTGCAGCTTCCTAAACCATATACAAGTTCATCAGTTCTTCAGACGTGGGTTACCCACTATGGAGGCCTTTTAAGGATAAACTTCTTTCTGGACATGCTATGTCACTTGCCCAACCTTCCTAAGCAGACCACTTTCACTATGTTTTGTAGCTCAATAGACCCATTAGTAAATTCACAAACTTTTGTAATATTACAATCGTGTAACATACTGATATCAATCTGATATTTGCATCAAATTAGAATGAAAAGGATAAGAACTTACTGGAATGATCCCATCTGCAATTTTTAATTTACAAAGTTCGGTGGATGTGATCTTCAGTTGCTCAGCTGCCTGTTAATGTTACTGTAAATACTTCAAAATAAAAGTATTTAAGCTCATAGAGGGCATATATACGGGACAAGATATATACCTCAGGAGCTTCTTGAGAAGACTTCCACAAAATTGCAGCACATGCTTCTGGACTGCACAGAACATGATAGATTGTTTATGGTACAATAAATAATATGGCAAGAAACATGTCATGGCGTGTAATGTGTTAATTCATAATGGTAGCTTTTTTAGGTTTGAAAAGAAAAGGAGTCAAAAGTAGCATAGAGTAATCTAAAAGTTTTCCTCTCCTTCATCACCACAGCTGCAAGCCCAACAGATTTCTTATAAGTATGCGTGTGAGCAATAAAATAGGTTTTCATTTCTCCAAAAAAGAAAATGTAAGGGATTAGATTGAAGGGGATATCAGAGCTAAATGGCTGGGGGAAAAGTCCATCTAACTGGGTCCAAATAATTGGAATATAAGACTTTTAGATGAACAATTGAACCAACTCAAACATATGTATATTGAATATTTTATGACCAATTAAAACATGCAATATCCTTAATGTCTCAGTAAAACTGATGGAATTTGTTTAGGCTTTATGGTCAGACATAACTTCACAGAAATGAATTGGTATTTGGCCAGGTGGACCTCTCAAAATCCAATGCAATTTACTGTTCAATGTAGATTCTTGAATTGAATTATACAGCCAAAGTACAAAATCACAAATTTATTCAGCACTTGAATGTTTTCTGTCTGGTGAACATCAAATATAATCAACTTAAAAATATGAATTTTCTTCACAGAGTGTACGGGGATGCAAACTCACCTGGCAACATAGAAGACTGAATTTTCCAACATGTACATTTTGTTTGCACAGCCAATAGCAAGAGCTCCACCAGATCCACCTTCACCAATAACAATAGTGACAATTGGAACCTTCAGGTCAAACATAGTCCTTAAGTTAACGGCTATTGCCTCCCCCTGCATTAATCAGATCCACATGCACAATGATACATTTCTTTCAAATGACAGAAATTTGATAAGCAACAGTTCCAAATAGAAGGGGATGAGGCTAAACTACCTGGCCAAGTTCTTCAGATTTAAGATCAGCAAATGCCCCAGGTGTGTCAATAAATGTAATGATGGGAAATCCATGGTGGTCTGCATACCTCATCATACGCAAGGCCTTACGGTAACTACACATAGTCACATGCATGGTAGTGAGGTAAAGGCTTTGCATGTGAAAGTAGATCACATAAAAATCTTACAAAGACTAAGAAGAACATTGGAGAAAACACTAAATAATTATAAGCTCTACATGCATAATTAGCAGGTGGCAGTAACCTCATAAATATCACAAACTTTGCGAAAGCAATGAGCTGACAAACTACAGTAGTATGCATTTCATAATTGAATTACTAACTAGAAGTACATATTCCAAAATAATTTTGAAAATAACATTCATATCACAAGAAGTGTCAGCCACTCATTCGAAAAACAGAAAAATTAGAAATGGATTTGTCAATTCAATACCCGTGTGGAGTAGGCATTCCAAAATTGCGGTGTATATTTTCTTTAGTGTTCCTGCCTTTCTGATGACCAACAAATGCATAGGTTTTCCCATCTATGCTTCCAAGACCTGTTACAATGGCAGGGTCATCATAACCTGCACGGTCTCCATGAAGCTCGACCCACTGTGAAACAACCACAAGGAAGATGTCAAGGAAGATGTGAGCTTGAAAATTTATGCAGAAAAAAAAAGCAGAGAATTATGAAGAAAGTGTGTGATGTGGGTATATACCTTGTCAGTAATGTTCAACACATGGTCAAGAAATGTTGGCCTGTTGGGATGCCGAGCAATACTCAATCTTTGAATAGGAGTCAAATGTGTGTACAAGTCTTTCAGGGCCTGGGATGATTCAGCAGAATCAGGAAAGGAGATCTCACAGGGATTGTTATCAGAAACAGAACAAAATTCAGCAGACACAAGTACTAGGGTTCATGAGATAAGTAGCTACAAAGACCATAATCAAAGATCTAACTACATCTCTAAATGGTTGACCAAAACTTCCTTTTCCATATGGAATTACAGGTAAATCAAATGGAAAACCACGCTATATGCACTCCTAAATGTATGTTAAGTCTTCTGAAATGCTGCCTTGCAAGAAAAATACCTATAGACCCCATATTAAATACTATTCAGCACATCCTTCAATGAGGCGGAGCAGGTGGTTCAGAGCATATGATTTAATGAGGCCATTCATCAAGGAAGTTAACCAAAAATTGCATAAAAGATGGAGGTGACTATCTAGGCATGTTTGGAACTTGAATCTTATGCTAACTGGATTGCTCTAAACATAACATTTCAAATGAGTATACACCGCCTAGTATTAGAACCAGGAAACACCCAGAGAATGAGACTGAAGGAAAATTTCTAATAGTAGAACCACTGAGAGACAAAAAGCATGAAAATAAAAATCTAAATTTGTCAAGGCTCAGTAAAGCTAACATAATTATGGCATTGTTCACAGTGGTAAGAAAAATGTGACTCTGGGCTCATATTGCCAAAGCAATCACATGAACTTGTTGCATTGCCTGAAGAAAATTATTCTGCTAATGATATCCCATGCTATCTGTTAGTGCCTATAGGAATTGGCTAACAAAGCAATACACAGAAAGTATGCTATCAAAATGATACTAAAACTGGAAATATTAATAGCAGGTGACTCTAGCAGAAGAAACATTTCCAGTCCTCACCCTTAAAATTGTACATACATGACATTATTTAGTAACTGTTCTTTTATGTTTGAAAATCACAAACTCTTTGAAGAAATTATAAAGTAAAACCCGTCCAAATTATGAGCGTTGTTTTCTGCAAAATATGTAAAAGAAATATTATTTCATTTTGATGAAATTTGGCCCCTTTTTTTGCCCCTCATATTTTCTGTAACCAAGAAAATATGCACTTCTACTGAAAAGCTTACTGCCCATATCTAGAAATTAAAGAATTATATCACCTTGCTCATTCACATTTTGATCAAAATGTAAGTCACAAAGACATACCCAGTATAATAAAAGATTGAATAATCATAATGCAACTACAGAAAACAAAATAAAATTTAATAATTTCCATCTCCATGTAGGAGATTTTAACAATTTGTACTGTTTCAAGGGACCTGTGATTTCCAGAAACTCCTTTTTACAAGGTGCTGAGACAACTCAAAATTTGAATATAAAATGGACTCAGGAATAATTTCCTACATCAAAACCATATGTGGGAATCCTAGAAGGAAGTGCAATTTATCTGATAGATTATAAAACTACTTACGACATAAGACTTTGAAATACAAACAATCACCACTGCAGCTCCCATGTATATTCTATTCTTTCTTTTCATGCTGTTCAATGCTCAACAAGACTACCAGCTACATAAATAAAGCCTAAAAAGCAGTGAACAATTAAAAATTATATCTTAACAAATTGAACATGTATTAGTGATAGATATATTGTAACGATTCAAGCAATTCCAGTTTCCCAATTTTCTTGAGGTATCCACTACATATCAACAAAATTCACGGTGAACTTTCTGCTGTGATCAAGTTTTCAACATCCAATTGAGAAGATGGGCCGCACAAATGTGGACTTATGCCATCTGCAAATGGGGCAACTTTTCCTTCTTTTATTTATCCATTATTATGCAAGTAAAGGCACTACAAGTACAACACCTGCTGGTATTTGCTTTCCAGTAGATTAATTTGATCAGTGAAGTCCAGACCAGTCTCATCAGCCATTTTACGCACCTGCAAAAAATTACACTCAGAGATCATTAAAGAAATCTGATGAAAACCACCATATCATCAGTAAAGCATTCAAGACAGTGGATAACATGATGGAAGGAAAAGAGACAAACTCCAACAGGCTCCCTAGTTCTTGAAGTAAACACTATAATCACCCATGAAACAAGAAACACAATAGAAAACAATGAATGTTGAAGTGCAAGCAAATCCATAATACCGTGTGTGATCCATGCCCGAAAGTGAAACATTTGGTTTACAAATGCCTTATCTTCACTGGTCATTTATTTGTAATAAATGTTGGGCCAATCCTAACTAGTTTTATTGTGTACACACTTCTTGGTTGCTGTAGGGAAATCATGTTAATAACACAAACTCCAACTTTTCATTATATTCTCTCACTGCTGAAACATGAATCATATATAAAATTATACATAATCTTAAAGAATTGGAAAAATAAAAATAGTGCACTCTATTACACAAATAACACAAACTCCAACTTTTCATTATATTCTCTCACTGCTGAAACATGAATCATATATAAAATTATACATAATCTTATAGAATTGGAAAAATAAAAATTGTGCACTCTATTACACAAATATCTCAAACAAGAAAATTATTGGCTTCATGAAGATCTCATGATTCATGATACAGTACCACTCACGTTTTAATCTTTATATTCATGAAACTTGCATAGTAGAACCTTTCATAGACATCATTGTTCTAGACAATTAATAGTCATATTACATGTCAGATAAATATATAGATATGCCAAGTAGAATGAGCCATGCATAATTATCAGCATATAAGATAGGACAAGTCTAACATTTCATAATATCATGTGCCAACTTCAATAGGTGAGAATAAAGTTGTTTAACTAAAAAGCAGTCATCACTAAACATCAAAGCCCCATTCCATAAGCACAGAGTGGAAGTCCACAACACAAGTAGCAGCTAAAAGACTAAAATAATATAAATGCATAACCTGTTGAAAAACTAATCGACTAAATATCAAATGTTATAAATACAAAACCTGATGCAAAACTTACATCAATAATCTTCTTTTGTAGTTCAACCAATGGCTTCTCAAATTCAAGAGTAACTGGCTTTGGTTTTTCCACGAGAGGTTTGAATCGAGACAAATAGCTCAAGTGGCCACTTTTTAAATTTGGATCAATATCTTCTGGCCAGGGATATTCATTCTTTTGTCCTTTTTTAATTCTTGCAACAACACAAAACCTATGCCCATTTCTACGTGTAGATTGTCCAAAATGCTTCAGCCAAACTCTGCTAACTCCACTGGACAAGACCCTCCGTTGTTCAGCACCAAGGAGACCATTCCATGTATAAATATGTGATCCAGATACATAACTGCTACTCTCCCCACATACATTGGCTGCTGGTGAGAGGAAGAGAGAGTTCATCTCAAAATCCTATTTCTCTGCGAGAAATGCAACTCCTTTGATATTTTTATGTTGAAAACAAACCAAATCCCAAGTGCTTCACTCCTGCATCACAAAAGATTAAATAAATGAGCATCTAAACTCATAATGCAAGTGCTTGCAAGAAATCATGATGATAGCTCCAAGACCAGATGAAGCCCCTTAGCACACTCGACAACCCTCGACTAGTGGAGTGACCATAGAGTAACGCAACCAAAGTTTTCAATGTGTAATCAATCACAAGCACTTACTAGACCTTAAGTAAAAGAAGTTTCTAACACAAAGACATAAACATCAAGAAGGTCATACATCCGATTTACTTTCTGATGAAATTATATCTTCTTCTTTTTTGTAATAAAAAGAAGAGATGATCTGGGTAGTTGAGTATCCATGACCTAATCTTGAAAGAAAGCTAACTTATGTATAATCAAATTATAAATTAAGAAACTCGAATTAGTAACAAAGGCTATAGTCATAGACATTTCAAAAATGGGGGCATTTACGATCTCTATCTGCTTAACAACCCTACGCTCAGCCGGATCTAACTTACGCCGCTTTTTCAGATGCCATCACGCTCCTAGACCTCGAACGAGGACCAGAAAACAAAGCAACCGTACAATTCGATAACAAGCGACGACAACATTCGACCCCAAAACCTTAAAAAGTGAAAATATCTCAAACATACAGCTAAACCTTTCAATCCCTTTCAAAGATATCTTGAAACCAATGAATCGTGACAAAATGAGCATAAAACCCTAAAGCGAAGATCAAAACTATGTTACCAGGAGCACCGCGATCCAGCTTCTGATGCTCGATCCGGGAAAAGAAGAGATGGGGGTCGGGGATCTCGGGGTTAGAGTGGCTTGCGGGTGCTACGAAGCAGGGATCCCGGCGGCTTCTACAGAGCTCAAACTGAGTCGAGGAAGAGAGATGGAGGAAATAAATAAGGGGTTAGGGGTAAGCCATTTGGTTGCAGATGATGCTGATGGCGGAAGGAGTCGGGCGATAACTCCGAAGCCAGCGATTCCCATCCACCTTGCTCCGAAATGTTGGGCTCTCCGTCTCGAAGTTCGAGATTCGTGCCTTTCCCATCGGACGGTCGAAACTCCTTCTCCCGGTTGGCGCTTAACATGGTAACTTTGGCATTCATCTCACACTACCCAGTTGACCACCTGGGCAGCTAATGGAGAAGTTTCGGGGCCCACTATTCGCCGCCTCGGAGTAATGGAACGGGTATCAGTCTGTGATGCTATAAAACGGACGCTGGAGTCTTAATGCACATGATCCGTCGCACCATCCTTATGTTCTCGCGTATTCCATACCAACCTACCCATGTGGGACCCAATTGTGCCAATCAATTGCAAGGCTGGTAACGGGAGATAGAATGGCCGATAGACAAATGGGTCGGGATGTGTTCTTGACGCACATGGCTTTAATGTACCATTGGTAGCTCAACGATAACACAAAGCGAAACGGAAATGGACGGCGTTAATGGCGTTAATAATAAAGTATATACCACAATTTTCTATTTGACAAAAAAGTAAAAAAACACACTTTCATCAATAGGAAATCAATAATAAACGTATATATCAACTAAGTTTACAGTGTCAAGTAACTTCCTTTTATGAAATCAATCCATATTGATCGATGGATTGATTGACCATTGATCAATATGGAGCTTTGGATGAATCCAATGTTATCATAAAAGGACTTTGAAATATAATGTTATTTGATTTAAATGGTTCCAAGTTTATGAATTAAGACTTATATGCCATTTAATTTACACTTTGTTCTAATGTTCTACCTAATGGGCGAAAGCATGAGAAAGCCATCAGTTAATGTACTCATATAGGTGCCATTGAAAACCAAAACACTTATGCACAATGCATTATTTTCGCCTTAATGTACACATTAACGATATCAGCATACAAAAGAGATCTTTAGTGAACAAGGAGAAGTTGAGGGAGAAGAGAACAAGGAGTAAACTGAAATGGAAGTCTGTTTCTCGCAAACTTTTGGAGAAAGACTCGCTCACATCTTCAAACAGAGATCCACATGCTGTAGTTCCATGAAGGATCCACTTCAGGAAGTCGGTACTCATCAGGTTTAAGAGCCACAGGAAAATCTGGCAATGTTGGTGCTCTCTCAAGGATCCTGTAAATGGCCATTAGTTGTTTAGGAATCAGTTTGACTGGCAAATTTTATCTCCCATTAAATGGCAAATAGTTCGATGCGACACAGTTTGGTCCAGAGATCACAATACTACAGTGGTCGATATGATCCGATGAAGAATTAGAAGTGGTCAAATTTCAGATGCAAAAAATTTCAGATACAGAGTATTAGCTATAAATTCATGATGGCCTTTTAAGAGAGATTACAAAGTCAAGTCCGCTGAAGGAGACAAATATATTGAAACATAAAAGAACTTGGTCGTGTGTGTTTGATTTAAGAGAAATGAGGAGTAAAAGTTAGTCTTTGTCAGCTGACTTAGGGAGAATAAGATAAGGATTACAAATAAAATCATTTGACATATCATACCTGTCTTGACTGTAGAGGTCTCGATTTATCCGAACCTTGCTGGATACATGTTTGGGGATTTTCTCACAAAGATACTTCATAGAACCCCAGGGCGGTGGATTCCTGTTAAGGATATAAATAATAGACATGATCAGATGGTTTAGATTCAATATACTTGAGAATATCATATTCAAATTATCAAACATGATTTTATATTAAACCAAAAACCCAGAAGTAAAGATATATATTGAGTTTTGTTCCTGTTTAGATTCGAGTGTTCTAATTTTCATCATTTGCTTACCTCAAGGTGACTAAACAATCATTGAACTACCTAGATTGAAGAACATGCATAATTTTTTTGGTCTTAGATCTCAATTTTGGACCGCATACTTATTTCAAATAGTTACAAACATGAAAAGAAACAAGTCCAGCTTGATACCCTTTTTTGCCATATGAAATCCAGCATTTCTACCCATTGTTTTCATCACCTTTGATTTTCCATGTCAAAATTTCATAACAAAAGTACTGTTATTTATTGCATCTAAAAGTCTCACGATATTACTCATATGATCAGGAAAGGAAAAACAAAGGTAAGTTCAAATGAAAAATCTAGTCGACTAGAAAGTAGCACGAGAGGAACAACCTTGATGTGGGAGGCAGCACATTGAATGCCTCAGATGCCCTTTTGCTTTCTTTAAGAAAGTCATCAGCTGCTTTCAGAGCAGCGACGGCTGCCGTATGGGATTTCTGTGTGTTCCCTTCATCAAGGAGTACACCATGATAATAATAAGCAGCAGCCTGTTAATGTGGAAAAAGACATGTAAACATGTGGAACTCGGTTTCAAGGACTTGAGAAGGATGATGTCTGCTAGAAACCACTGTTACTTGACAGAAAGGAGAACATCGGAACTATGAATTCCTTCTGGATGCAAAGCATCAGCACACTTACAGGATAATCAATTTCTTAATGTTTATCTACAAACTAAGTACCAATACACTTAACAAGACAATTCTACTTAAATCTTTCAACTTCTTTGGATCTTGACTACATGGTTGGAAGAGTACTAGTCACCGTGATAGAGAGAGACAGAGGAAGAAAGAATATTCTAATACATAGTTTTGGGTTGTCTTGGATGTGAATCATGTTAGATCCATTTAAACCCAATATATGAGTGTTGGATGTGGGTCAGGTTAGATGCATTTAAACCATAATAGCCCTTTATCCCAATCTTTTTAGTGACTAGATTTGATGTTCTTAAGTTCAAATTGACTGAATGTCTAGATTTGTCAGCTACTTCTTTTAGCATGGTTTAGTCAACTAATCATTCATGTTATACTTTTCTAAGCATGAACTATTCAAAACATAGATCATATTCAATCTAAAGGATTGAGCTTTTAGATGAAATGATAATGCTAAATATTTTTAAACTGCACCAAAGCTAAAGGTCTTACCTTCAAATCTTCCCCAGGCACGCATTAAAAAACAATCCCCGATTAGTTCAAGTTTTATATGTTGCTCTTAGGCCTATTTGCTCACCCACATGTGCAGGGGAATATTAACAATATACATCATATCTCATGTACAGTCTTTAGTTTTCAAATGAAATGATAGCAATCAAATATGAATCTTGTATTTGCACCTCTTTATTTCACCTGATTTTCATATTTGTGTAATGTCCGTTCTTCTCTCTAGCTTGTACCATGCACTTGGGTTCAAGTTCCACTTTCCACATGCAAGTGTGTCAAGCCTAATCTAGGAGATGTTAAACTTCATAAATACAGTAGGTTTTTCCTATCAACTTTTAAGTTCTTAGATTGTATTGGTAACCGATCTCCATGTATGGCAACCCTGACTAGTAACACTAGGAAAACTATAGTAAAAAATAATTCTAACATAGTATGAGAACCAAGTGGACAAAAGAATCAGTCAAATTTAAAAAAGAAAGAGTTAGATGACCAGTTGGTTGCAGGCCACATCAAATTAAAGTTTGACTAAATGAAGATGAGTAGCGATATGAACAAGATGAAGACAATCATCCTACGCATGAACAGGAATGAGAATAAATGCTAGGAAAATATTCATGTGCGAGATTGAATTAAGAGAGAATTAAGAATATCTTAGTAATTCATATTGCTAAGGATCGAACTAGTCAAGTGATATATATCAGGTGTGGCTGATAACACAAAAATTTAAGCTTTTGTGAAAAGTGATCACCCAATTCAAAACCTTTATCATAGGATGGAAGCATGTCATGTGTTCAAATGCTATGTATTGCCCTTCTTTGTTTCATATGGTATTTAATTCATATTCATAAAATATTCATTGTTCCTTTAGGTTTGCCCAATGTACTTGGGCTCTGGTTCCATATGTCTAGCCTACTCCAGATTTCATACAAGAGAGGCTATAGAAGTTCATAAATATATTGGACACTTTTCTAACAACTTAAAGGTCACATTGGAATTCATCCACCATATATGTTAGCTTGAATTCTTGTGAAAGAAAAATCCAACATGAACCTACGTGCACTGATATCGCCAAATCACATTCTCGAACTCAATTTGATTCCACTTAGTGTACTATTAATGAGTTTGGGTGGAACCACCTTGGTAGAATAGAACTTGATGGTTAACAGTTCAAACTACAAACTCACGTGCACTTGCTTGATCAACTCAATGATTCACTATTAAAACTTGGTCCTCTGGATTTTATGTTGTGTGGTGATAAGGATGACAATCATGATCATGATGATGGATGGTTGGGTGGGTAACAATGAGAATCTTGGATGGTGGTGAATCAAATAGTAGGTTGTTAATGGTTAAATCCAAATTTAACCTCAAAACAATTCGATGATGAATTTACCGCCCAAGGCACTTCTCTAAAAAATATTTCATACTGATGCAATATAATATATTTTGAGTATTAATTGCCCAATTGAGGACAAGAAGTACTAATTGTCATCGATAATTTGAGAAACCCTTGTTTTAATTAAACATGTTTTATCTCCATTATGCATTTTAAAAGTATGAGATCTAGGGCTATAAACATACACCAAAATTCAACATTAATCTGTTGACTATTTTATAGAAGTTCCAAAATTTACAAGGTAAGGGAACAACTAACCTTTGCTTCAACATATTTCAACTTGATAAAGAGATGGTGCTTTCCTCCCCAACCTTCAGCTAATGGATATTGTGCAATGTAATCAGTAGCCTGAAAACACAAAATGGTATTCTTCATAGTTATTAAAACTTCACATGCAAACATGACATCTGAAAGAAATGTTCAACATATTCCAATGTAAAAACCCAATAAATTCTCTTGACAAAAAATTAAATATAAGCATTAATGATCGCAAAATATCACTACCAAGAAGATATCAATTAGACATGACCATAAAATGACCAGAAAAAAGCATGTTTGTTGAATAAAGATTAATGCTGTCAGGTTAACATTTTAGTTAGAATGTAGAAAGGATAAAACATGTTTTCTTATGTTGAAAATGATGACAGGAAGTGAATATTTCAAATGAGAATGTAGAATTAGCATATAACATGTGAAAAACATTATGGCAATGCATTGATGCAACTATAAACACAAATAGCAATGTTACTAACAACGATATAATTAAAGATCATCAAAAGCAATAAACACAAACTGACCACAATAATGATAATAACAGTATTGTAGAAGTTAAAATAACATGCACTACGATCTAGCTGGAATTAATATTTCATTCAAAGAGAAGATAAAAATAACCTTGAACAGTATCATCAATCAACATCGTAATAAGCACCGATGAAATGGTTGGATATCCAATTCTGCCAAAAAGAGCTTCCTAGAAAGATTAAGCCTCTATCACTAGTACTGGTTACGAGTCTATAAGCAAAAAGGTCCACTTAGCAGATCAGAATGTCAATTCTTAAGCCAAATCCACATAAATAAGCACATGGAGTCAAATCTTTGAGAGAGATACTAGAGATACTTGACTAATCAGCACATCAATTATTGGTGTTATTTAATGGCCATCCTTCATCTTATGACTTAAAATAGGAAACAAGTGGCCATTTAGCAATTTTATTATATTTTCATGAATAAATCTATGTAAGAGAAAGCTCAAGGAATAGAGACTGGAAGCCAATTTGGTTTTTAGAAAGTTGGTGTAAACATTCAATGTGCAGTTGCTGCAGCATGGTAACAAGTATAATGCTACCACTAGCGAAAATAGAAATATAGATCAACAGCCAAATAAAAAAGAGAGAGAGAACCGATGACAATTAACAGGTATTTAGTAGTTAAGGCCAAAATAAATCTACTGATGATCTGTGGGAAGAAAGATTGATTTAGCCAGCTAATAAATGATAACTCATGGTATCCACAGTTCCTTGCATGAATAAGAATGAAAAACATATAATACTTGTAAGATATTTCACCTAAAATAGATATTACCATTCATTGTAAAAAAGTTTATTTATTGACAGAACAAAATAAAAATGACATACTGCACAAGGAACATAAACAACAGAAGTCAAACTAGAAACAAAATTAAAGAAACATAAAAATGAAAGTCAAGATGCATGAACCAAATAGCATTTAATATGCAAGTGTAAAATGACAATTTCATAAGCACATAAATAAGCAGAAAGTGATCTATTGCCACTTGTTTCCCTATAATAAATAGCAAAAGAGTTTTCTAATGTACAAAGAGGAAAGCAAGCAGGAAGAAGCTGTAGATGACTAAAGTGTTGAATTGTAGCACAACCTGTTGCCAGCACTTAACCATCTCACATGCTAACCTCCTTTTCACAGCAAGGGTAGCCGTGACACTATCCATTGCCATCCATAGTTGAATATCAACACTCTAAACCAATCATGGGAACAGGGAAGGAGAGCAAATTAGAGTGAGAAAAATGTTTATTGCTAGCTCATGTACATAGAAGCACAATAAAGGGACACTCTCATGTTAATGCAAGTTCAAAGATCATTTAAATGAAAGTTCAGACACTGGTATCTGAAGATTTTAGAACACCAATATTGTGTAGATCATGGAGTTTCTATATTATGCTAATTTATTTTATAGAATTTTATCAAAACTGCAAACCAGCATAACTATATTACAAATAATAGATATAGCCTCATTATCGATACTGAAAATAGATATAACCTGTCTTAATGGTTCTATTATCAGAAATATCTACAACATTACAGTTAAGTTATCCCATTCAAAAGATGCATTACACAAGTGCTTATAGGACATAGAATAACCATATAATAAAGAACAGATATAGTTCCGATATGATACTGAGAAAAGATAAACTTGTGTCAGTGGCTCTTTATCAGCATTAGCTACAAAGTTGCAGTCAACTAATCACATATGGCAGATGCATTACTTGAGTGTTCACAGGATAATTAAAAAGGTCCAAATGGTATAATTAAGTCATTAACATCATTCGAAATATGCAGAAGTCATTAGGAAAGAACTCTTGAACTGTTTCATATCATAGTTCAAGTGACAGGAAAACAATTAACTTTGATAACATAAAGAACATTGCCAATGCAAAATATATCCTTCATTATAAGAAAAATTACTCAATTGTTTCTGAAAATTTTGGAGAACAAACTTTTAGCTTCTACATTTTTTCAGAAACATACGCTGAAAAGATATCAAAATACGAATGAACAAAAGAATTGATTATAAACATACGCTAAATCCAAAAGATGACACTAACCAAACAAAAGAATTGAACTTGAACACATACAAATAAACATTTTCCACAAGGAGATTCCAATATCATGATTATTTTGTTTTGATTTCCATATTATATTGGACCTGATGTTATTTTTACACTTAACTCTTAAGTCTATAATCAAACTTTGTACCACATTGACCATCTTCATAAGTTCATGAATTGGCAACCTGCATATTGCTCCTTGCACTATCTTCACCTAGCATCGAGCCTTTATTTTGGATGCGAGGTGACCAGGTTTGGACACTTCTATGCATTTTGTACAAACTGCTATTTCCATGTGCCATTAGCCATGTATGACCGGTACCCATTTTTGAAAAACCTATATTTTGCATTTTCTGAAGACAAGTCACTTGACAGCATGGATCAGTATTCTCATTTTAGTGACATCATTAAATTCATTTATCTTAGATGCTTATATAATAAATGATACTCCACCGATGGTCCTCTTTATTGCTCAAAACTTCAAATTCATATATCAGAATTAGTTCACTTGCATCTGCATCTAAAAACTTTCACCAACCATGCACCCACTGCAGTGCAAAGGTGAGCTACCCGGTGTTAAGTTTGACCTTACTAGATTGCATGGCAAACAGGCATCGAAAAATTAAATAATCGTACAAGAATAAAGCGAATCAACACTGGGTACTTGGTTTAATCAAAAGGTATAGCAAAATAAGCTCTAATCAAGAAAGAGAATATAGCCAACATAGTTTAAATTAAAAGATATTTATAAAAGAAAAAAGAACTCTTTGACTATAGGATGAGCCTAAATTATCCCATAGAATCAATGTACAAAACCTAAGAGAATAAGTACCTGACCCAATGCTTGAATATGAAGAGAGCGGAGCACTCCTTCAGCCAGGTCTACAGGAAGTTCCTTCCTACAAATTGCAATAATGATGAAAAAATCAAAGCATGTCAATCTCAAAGGGAAACATCTTAACCCAGGATCTTGCGTAGATAACAGTTACATGTAGCAAATTAACAAAATTAATCTCTAAGATGTGGCTAAAATATTTACTAGATCATAACCTCAGATCAGGAGGAAGTCGAGGAAGGACATGCTGAATAGCACAATCCAAATATCCTGCTGCCTTCAAGAATTTATCAATGGAGGTCCTCCTGCTTTCTGTGAAAATATCGCTAAACTGAAGTTTCTCCAAGTGATCATAATGTTCACCTCATACATCTTGCCACACAATTTAAATTTTATATGCAGGAAGGATTTTGTGAGGTGAAATTGGCAACATCAAAGAAAGCCACAAAATAAGAATGAAGCATAATATCTAATTATATGAACTACACTAATCATATGACTTTTGTGACTAGATTTATGTTGTGGCTAACTATAACATTTAAAAACAAATGATCTCTCCGGAATCTCGAATCTGGTTAATGATTGTGACGCTAACAGTAACAGGTTCATGAAGAAAGATCTTACTGGAGCAAAAACAAGGTGATTGTTTCGTTGGATATGATGAAAGAAAATGGTACCAGAGAATATTTGTGGAATATATCTCAATCAAGAAAGAATGTAATGTTTCTTCATAAAAAACAAATGACCTCTTCCACTTCTTGAAGATCTTAATGGAACAGAAGTGAGGTAATTGTTTCTGAGTTGGATATGATAACAAGACCAATACCAACGATCTGTGAAATCTTCTCAATCAAGAAAGGATGTGATCCTCCTTCACTAAAGCAGATCTGTGGAACTAATAAAAAGGATGTACAGACTTCATTAAGGATGCAAGGTGATGTGAAAAAATGTAATGATGCTCTTTTTACTTTTCAAATCCAGACCTCAATACCCACCTTCATATTCCTTAAGATGATGTCCATCGCCAGATACTTTGGGAAGAAGCAATAAGTTGGCCTCAGAGAAACATATCATAGCCATCAAGTGCAGAACTGAAAGCACCTCATACCAAGCATTTGCCATTTTTGTTTCCTGCAACAGTCACCAATAAGCTTTTCTTATTCTAAGATAGAAACAGCATAGAAGGTGGAAGCAATATGTTACAGTACCTCAGCATCATCCATCCGGTTAGCCCATGCAAACCGTACTTTGTCTGTTAGTTGACTTCCTGCAAATTGTAGTTAACACAATGGTCAGAAAGTTGAAACAAATTGAATAAATCATGATTTGAGTGCAAAAATTAAGATGATAAAAATAAAAATCAAGTCTTCATAAAACAAATGAACCAAGTTACCATCTTTCGCCAATCCCAGTAGAACTGGTAAGTAGTCTTCCAGAGCCTGCAGAAGATCAGCCAAACTGGAACCTCCTGCATGCACAAAATCTATTAGGTGCTTGCCTATTCAGATTAGCCCAAACAGAGTGGAGTTCACAAAATCTCAATCTGCTGACCATGTTGTGTGGCTGTTTTTCTCCTTGGCTTTGCAACAGTTGGTGCCTCTTGGGCAGCCATAACTACTATTTTAGTTCTCAGGGCTGACAGGTGTTCGACTAAACGCTTCGGCAATCTGTCACCCAGTGACTGAACAAAGTCTACGTTTTTAGGGGCTCGCAAGCCTGGCACGAAGACCGCCACCTCTTCGACAATCCCTGGCCTTCCTTTGTTTGCAACTGCATCTTCTGGTTTTGAACCCACGCATCCCATATCCTGGAACTTTGTTCTGCCAGATGCAAATTCAATGATTGTTAATGCCTAACAATTATCAAACACTTTACTGATCTTTATCTTAATAGAAGATCGCTCACCAAGCCATCCTAGGATAACAAGGATGTGATGTCCTTAACAATAAGGAATAAGAGAAGCTACTAAATCAAAGCTAACAGTTCCCTAATAACAGATGGGATGTAACTAAATTTTCATACTTGAAGGCGAAAGGCATCCACAAGCTAAAGCTGAAACGTGGCATAACAATCCTGAGATCAACCAACACAGGAAGGATGAAGTAAATGCTAACGACTAAAGCTATAGGTGACTCACGGGCATTACCTAAGAACTAGAATCCAGAAAATTCATACTTGGACCAATCCCACGAGTCCATCACATATAATTAAAGCAATCAAGCACTCTCACCTTTCTTATCCAATCAGAAGCTAAATTGAACAGCCTCTTGGTCTCCGCACTATAGAATTCGCACGTCACAAGGCAAAGAAACGAGAAAGTAAGAAAAAAGGGGCGCTGAATAGCCACGGAGAAAGATTTTTCTGAAACTTAACTCATCTAGAGATCCTTAACGATTACTCGAAGAAATCCAGATACAACCTTGAAAGCAAAGCAGGAACTCAATGCCAAAAGAAGGAGCAACCTTCATTTGATTTCCAAACCACTAACTCAATCGTGCAAATGAACATTAGACCACGAGAAATCACTGACGCAACGCATCAACCAAGGCACGAAAAGAAAGAAAAATTGAGATACAACGAACCAGCAGCGAGTGACTTACCACAGATCTCAGCAAGCAGAGAGCGATTCAAGAAGCAGAGAGTGAAAGACGAAGACGTTTGGAATTGCGATCGGGGAGAGGGCATTTAAAGGTGGGTGTTGTTCGAGGGCATTGGTTTGGATCCCAACGAGCGACCGATACATCCCCTTAATGCCTCTTAATTTAAACATAATGCTTTGTTTGTGATGTGTCTTTTATTTAATGTGGATGATGGAAATGGGGATCGATTTAATATTCATGGCTTCATGATATTAACTATATTTTTATTTAAAAGGACAATGATTTATTGGAATATAAAACGACATATAAATGCTTTATGGTTTGTTTGTTTGTAATAAATATATTAAATATTTAAAAACATTAAAAATGTGAAATTATTGATAGTTTTGTTTCTAACACCCGTCGGTGTCGAGGAAACGTTTTCTCTCGCCCAAAACAGGAATCAGACAAAGAAGAGACTATGCACGTCATACAAAAAACAAAAAAACACTTTCGAGACGTACCGTCACGTGCCGCCCGCCGCCTCATCGATCACGGACCTCCACGTGGTGGCTGGGAGCGAGATCTCCAGCGGACCGACGGCGACCGTCGCATGGCGCCTTCCTCCCTCGAGTCGATCACCAAGCAGCTCGCTGCCGCCCTTCATCTCCAGCCATCCACGTGTCACGAGAAGCAAAAAGGAAATCTCCCTCTCGCTCGTCTGTGAGTTTTGAATCTGATCATCGACTTCGTGAATCTTGAGGCTCTATGGTTTCTTTGTGATAAAAATTGTAGGGAAAAGTCTAATATATTTACAAATTTTACTGTTTTCTCTCATGTTCAAATTAGTTTAGAGTTGATATGTAAACTATGGGGCTAATTGGTTTATCAACTTCGTTTAATCTAAATAATTAATCAAAATATTTAGGTTAAAATCAATAATAATATACTCATTAAATTCTTATAAATCAATCTTAATCTTGTTCACTTTCGATATGGACCAACGGTGTTACAGATAGACTCTGCTATATTTAAAATCGACGGATACGAGATAAAATAAAATTAAATATTTTACTTTTATAAATATAAAAATCCTAACGTATTTTTCTTTTTATAAGTAACTTATTGATAGAAACATGCCAAGCATATGCTTCACAAGTCACAAGCAACTGCGTCTCTTTGGCAGCTCAACAAACAATGGTGATCTCATCGGTGGGAAGAACGCATCTCAAAACATCTTTCCTTGGAGCGCTGCATCTACATGAATCTGAAACCTACGAGGCAAAAGAACGACAACATACGGTACACAACAAAGCTAGCCATCACTCTCTTATGCTTCTGCAAACAACTGTTCGAGCTGTTCTCCAATGGCACGGGGGCCGCTTCGAGTCCATCCATCTCTTCTTCTTTGTCAACGGTGTCCAACACACTCGCAGCCTTGTGCTTCACAACTGGGATGATCTCCGGCGGCGCCACCTCCGTCACAAACTGGACGCCATAGCCGTTCACCATCTCCGAATCAAGCAAGGAAGGGATCGAAGTCTAAGAAGCTTTTTATTGGCTCAGAAGAGAGAGAGAGAGAGAGAGTACCCAAAGGAAGGAGGAGGTCTTCAGGCAGCCTTTGGTGCTCTCCACTTGTCTACCTGCAGCATATATTTATAAACGAGCAGGAAGAAGAGATGGCTTCACTCCTGTGGACTACATAGCGAAGCACAATTCATTATCACATGATTTGTGTGTGCGTTATTACGGCCACAAGGTTTTAAGCATGTGGATCGTTTGGACGTGACGTTAGCAATTTGGACGGTCTATAGAAAGCCACGTGTTTGTTGTGATTCGGGCATGTGTTTCTTGTGTGACCTAAAGTTATTAATTTCTTTTAGCAGGAACAATTAATTGATCTAGGTTATCTATGGTAAGTGAAATGATTGTTTGTTCTAATTCCATTATAGAAAATGTTTATATGCTAAAGGATTAAAAATACAATATATCATTTTATACTGTAATTCATATAAATTAATATAAATTATTATTAAAGTGATTAATATTGATAAATGATCATTTGTTGTTATCAGACGATGACTCATAAGGAATTGTTCATTTTAGATGGGTTAATATAGTTTTATTATTTCAAAATGAATAAAAAATAAGTTTAAGGGTAGAAAATGACTCCAACACTTATAATAAGGTCTTAGTTCTCATATTTGTTAATCGATATAGAGATAAAATATATAGAGATAAAATATATTTATTGTCCATGGAGTTGAGGCTAAGTAGGTCCTTCTTCTGGTGTTAAATATATTAATGTAATTTTTTATTTTCTGATTGAGATATCGATTTCTTTTGATATTTTAAATCCAAAATTACATTGAAAACATGTTTAATAAATTTTCTTTGATAATTAAATTAGCTTTCGTTACGAGACTCGAAAGTACTAAAGCTTAACAATTTTAAGTTATAGAGAAATGAAACTAAGAGGATTTTTATAGTGTAACTTTATGGATGTTATTTTGGAAGATAATTATTGTTGGGACAATTCCATTTTTCTCACGATTCTATTGAAATCATATGGCATCAAATCGGGGAATACAATAGCTACGACATAATTTATAATATTCAGAAGATAACTCCATATCGACTACATGATGTCAAAATATAAAACACGTGATATTTAAATATGTGTGAGTTCCATAGCATCAAGGTATCGATCAATTATGTAATGAGCATGTGTAGACTATTTGACTAAGTAGATGTTAGTCATATATCTATGGGTTGAATAGGGTATTGCCTGACATCATTCCTTATCAAATATCAATAGTTATATATATATATATATATATATATATATATATATATATATATATATATATATATATATATATCAAAACCATGACAATGGTTATCGTTTGATCAGGAGTCTCAAAATAGAACCGGTGAAGCATTACAAAATCAATTAACTGCAATTGGTTTATGTCGAGTATCTTCAGTATAATATCCTATCCATGTTTGTTGTCTCTGAACCTTCAATTAATGAACTTAATTTGCATTTACAAAGTCCCTTCAATTTAATTCATTACTATATTAACTTATAGTGTTGTTTAGTGAGATAATACACAATTATTATTACTATCCTCTTTACTATTTCTTCCCTTCTCCTCCCTCTCGATCATAAATCCTTCTACCTCTTGATCATGATGTAAACATGAAACTTTTTATTTGATACATACAATACTAAATTATTGATTTATAATTATAGCAAAAAACTTATTTTAATTTTTTAAATATAATAATAATAAAACAGTAAGTAAAAAAGATTTTTATTATTTTTTCGTTCTAATCCGTAAGAATAATAGAATATGCAAAGAAAAGGTCAATTTTCTCCGCTTGTATTTGCTCAGTACTTGTCACGTGTAATTGTCGTGTGCCGTATGGTCAAGGCCTGTGTTTAAGAAGTCGGCCAACACAAACAGGCAAATCATCCAATCACAAATAAACAGTCCAGAAGATTTAACACGTGGAATCTTTTTTGTTGGTTGGTATTTACTGTGTGTCTACGACGCTGACACCAGAGAACCGCTCCCTCCCGAAAGGTCCCCCATATAATAAAAGTTGCATCATTCATGCACCCAATACATCCGCACACATTCCTACCGGCCGATGGCAGTGGCGGATGCGTGGCGAAAGCGCTCCGCGTGCTACAATCGCGTGGGAAATCGGCGTTCACGAAAGTATTGACGGAGAAATAGCAAACATCCTCCGCCTCTTCTTCTTCTTCTGTGCTCGCAGTAAAGCACGAACAAAACGAAATTAAATATAAAGGAAGGAGGACAATAGCATAAAAGAGAGAGAGAGAGCGCGCTCCGTTTCGATCGAGGAGGAGAAACCCTAATGGTGATGCCCGACGCCTGTAATGGATCGAGGCCCCCCAAACCCTGCGTCTGAGCCCGAGAGATGATCGATGAGCGGCGGCCGGGTGGTGCAGATGTCCGCCTCCTCCATGGCCCCCGCCGCGCCGCCGCAGCAGCCCCCGCCCACACTCCCCTCCACTGTTTCCCGATCGCCGCCGGCGCACCCCCAGTCCCATCCCCCCTCTGCCCTCTCCCTCGGCCTCCTCCCCCTCCCCCTGCCCCTCCCCCTCCTCCCCGCCCCCGTCACCCGCCACCCGGCGGGGTCCGATTCCGTCGAACACGTGGCCCCGCCGGTCGCCAAGGTGAAGCTGGCTGACATTGTGCCGTATGAGGGGGCTCCCGGCGGGGTGTATTCCAAGGCGGTGGAGGAGCTGTCGGGGTCGCTGATGAGGCACAACGCCGTGGTGATCGAGCTCGGGAGCGAGGAGGCGGTGGTTGTAAAATGTGCGCTGGAGTCGGCGAGGATGTGCTTTAAGGCGAGGGCGCAGTGCAATGGTGCCGGTAGTGGTGTCTCGGGTTGGGGGAAGTTGGGCCGCGGTGTTTATACCTATCGTGCTGGAAGGTGAGAAAATTATGCAAAATTACGAGCTTAATACTTTTTTTGCTATGCTTTCTGTTGCATAATTATAAAATTATACGCTTCATACCCTTTTTGCTTTGCTTTTTGTGCCATAATTGTTGAAAATAATGATATAATGATCGGACCAAGATTACTGAACTGAGTGGTAAATTTTATATAAAAAGATGGTGTGTTTGGTGCATCCCATTTGAGCGGACAGTAACCATAGGAAATCCCAGCTTCTTAGGTTAGAAGAGATGGTGGCTATTTATTACTTGCAAGTAATTAAATAAAATGCTGATCTCCTCACAAAATTTTATGAACTCCAGTCAGATCTAGTTCATTCTAGGTAAGCTATGAATCACAATTTGTAACTACTAGTCAATGGTTTAGCCAGTTGGAGTTCTCCATCATCATTTACAGTTCTCAAATCCTCAATGTATGAAATATTTCCTGCCTGATTTATGACAACACTTCTGCTCTTAGGTGAGATCTTTACAATATCTCATCGACCAATTTAATTGAAGAGTAATCTGAACAAACTATTTGCTTTAATTCTAAAGGAGCAAGAGATCCTGGTCATCATGTTGACAATGATGGAAGCTGTTGCAGTAGTTCATTGATTGAACTGTTGTGTACCCATTATGTTAATGTGTCAAGTGTACCACCATTAAGTTGCAAATTACATTTCTAAGATATATAAGTTGGACTACGCATGTTGCATGGTAAAGGCAAATGATGAATGAATTGCCTAGAAGGAGCTTACTAAAGGTGATAGTATTTTCTCGAGGCTCTGGATTGCTGGACTTGGTATATTCCTTCACTTTTGCTCTCATCGTCATCTTTTTTGTTGTGGTCTTTCATTGATTCTTCTGCAAATGGCCTTTCCAATTGTACTCCTTTGTTTTGCTGGTGTTGGGCAATGTGTTTGTTCTATATCTGTTGAGATCTAAACGCAGGGACATTAGAGCTTGCCCTTTCATAATTCAATGATGTTGTTAGGTTCTTCTGAGGGCATTTTGATTGCTATTGTAATAATAGAAAATATGACAATCAAAATTTTCAAGAAATGCTAGCAAGTACTAATCGACATTAAACATAGGGCTAGACTAAGAGGAAAGGGGGATCAGTAACAGTGCTTCTTGGGTCATAAAAGGATCTATTGCTTCCCAGTATCAACCACCAAAATGTCTTATACTGCGTATTCTTAAACTATAACATGGTTCTAGCTCCAGAGTGATTGGCAACTTGTAGTTTTGTTCCAACACCTGGTTGTTTTATTAAGTCATAGTTTACTGTGAATCCTATTAGGGCTTTGGAAGATGGAGATCTGTCTCCTGCATGCATGGGAGATGCCTTCAGATGTATGGGAAAGGCAGCTCGTGCTTCACTTTGTGCAATAGCAAGGCATCTTCGGCTTCGAAGCGAGTAAAAATAGTTTTTGTTGGTATTGCATTTAGTTAACTCCAAAGTGGCTCCAGGGCACTGTATCTGTTTCTATGTTGTTTTCTGGTAACAAGTGCTACAACTTCTGGCAGTGTTTTCAACCATTTGCTGGATGATACCCCATTGCCTGCTAACGAGGTCTCATCATCAGTTCTGATTGCTGCCTGTTCTCATGCCTCACATACTAATAATAGCAAGGGCCAAATTGGAGGAAAATCTTCCATTACTGAAGTTGAAAAGGGACTATTGACATTAATTGCCTCTGACAGTCCTGGGATTCAGGTATTTAATTGTTTCATTTCAACGAATAGCAGCTATTTACATTGGTTCTGGAGGTTTTGGATTAAGCTTTATTTTGTAGTTGGCTATTCAAAGTTTCCTCTCTAGAAAATGATTAATATTCACATTTATATGATGTCATGTATTGCATCTTTTATAGGTGTGCGATCCAAATGGTCATTGGTTCCTAGTGGATGGGGGTTCAGGTCCTGGAGATCTATTGCTACTAACAGGCAGGGCTCTAAGTCATGCCACTGCTGGTCTCCGTCCAGCTGCCTCATATAGAATGATCGTTGAGTGTTTTCCTGGTACAGTGACTAGAGGAAGGTCTGAGATACCTTTATGTCTCTGCCTCTGTCTTATTCTAATTATTATTATTTAATTAAGGCCCCTATTTATCTTAATGGCATCACTCTGGTTGTAGGGTATCACTGACATTTAAGCTCATGCCTCAAAGTAATGCTATATTGGATTGCTCACCAATTGCAGTGGCTGGGCATGTTGCACCCCAGAGTTACCAACCAATTTCGGTAAGCCAGTTTATGGATGACTTGTCTGCTGAAGAAGATGCCATGTGCAATCATCCTGACAATAATTATGTGAGTTAACAATTTTTGTATCACTTGCATGTGCTTATCACCCTTTTCAGTTGTTTCACTTTATCTATGATTGATGTGAGTAGTAATGTCTACCTCTAGAAATGAAATGTCACTTTATTCTTCATATTCTAATGGGACTTTGGAAGTCTGATATTTGAACACACTTTCCAAGGTTAAACCAACCCAGTAAAATCAATTCAGATAATTTTGCCATCTGATAGATCTTAACTGTTAATCTAACAGATAGCACCCCAACTCCACCCTTTATAAAATTTTTATCTGAAAGTATAGTAGTATACATAGAATAAAGGGAACAAAAACAGAGAAAAAAGAAGATATAAAAAGAAAAAAAAGGGATTATTTGCAATAAAGAGTTAAACAACCAAAAGTAAGCTTTATTTCACTCAATAATCAGATGCAACTCAGTGTTGGTTCCCCTTGCATTTGATATCCTTTCCTTTTAAAGGGACTTAATTTTCTAATTGGGAACTCAGAGTAAAGGGAAGTAACAGCGGAAGACTTTCCTATTTGAAAACCATAGTCCTAGAAATTCCAAGATATTATGAAGAGACATTTTACTTTCTTTAAATAAAAAAT
Organism: Musa acuminata AAA Group; assembly: GCF_036884655.1. NCBI lineage: Eukaryota > Viridiplantae > Streptophyta > Magnoliopsida > Zingiberales > Musaceae > Musa > Musa acuminata. Next base: position 9,264,663 of record NC_088330.1, read on the forward strand.
GCAGTGGACAATAAAACAAGGATTTTCTGTTCCATTTTTATTTCTCCGTGTTGGATCTTATGATACCTGGATTGGGCTTATCTCAATTGACATCATTGTTTCATTATTTTTTTTCATTTTCCTTTGTTTTTTAAGCATGGGATGGATTCATTTCTCAAACCGTATTACTAATGCTCCATTTCTAATAAATTTGATCTACAAATCATTGTTCACAATGGCAATTACTGGAGCACTGAATAGCATTGAAAGTGTAAGCTTTCTCAACAAATCTTGACCCAAATAGACAGTTTGGGATTCAACCTATTGAAAACCCCATGATTCTTGCCCCTTGATAGTTGGGCTTCTTATTGCTAGTCTTGCAATGCTGGATCATCATTTCCTTGCAATGCTGGATTGTCATTTCCTCCCATTCAGTTGTCTATTCCTCCTCAATCCCAGTTTTGCTTACCCAAGTGGGTAATTGATCCTGTTCCTCAACTCTTTTCTTCTCTTAGTGTTTTTCCTCCATTCTTATTTGTGGCATGTCTGCATTGGCATGTGACATTATATGCTCTTCCAAGACTAAATCCTTGGTTAAGTTATTTATCAAACAAAAGGAAATCTATTTGAACCAAATTATTTGATGTCTAAAGAAGGGCTGATCTAAAACTTGAACTTTCATAATTGATTTTTTATTTAGTTATGGAATTTGCAAATTCAATTGATAAGACCATTTAATCCCATTGGTTGAGGAGTATGGGAATCAAGGGCTTATAAGTTCGTCGGGTCTCCCTTACCTTCAAAGGCATCTTTTGGAACTCACATGCTCCGAAAGGACAAAACCGTGCGGGTACGCCCATCGTCCAAAGCGGATAATTCCTCGTGAGCCTACGGGCCGCACAGCCGGCTGACCAAATGATCCCTTATCAGATTGGCGCTAGAAGAAGGGTCTGAAGCTTGCATCTCGGTCGAGCAAACCCACTCTTAAGCCGTGGGTAAGAATTAATTTAATATAAACACAAAAATGGAAAAAAAGGATTAAAGGAATATAACGAACATACTTTAAAGCATTGACTATCGTATTGCTTGAAATAGTATGAAATGGGTGATACCTATCGGTCTGGACATGGACTGGTGCATAAACCAAAACTAGCGGTCTAGTTCAATCGAGGGAAAAGAACGAAAAAAACCTAAATCAATGTTAGGCTTATAAAAAAACTAAAATAGCAATTAGGGCTTGCGAATGCGAGCCCTCTTCTCATGACGCCATTGTCGTCGTTGTTCGATGTCGTCATCGTTGCTGACATTCACTAGCGTGTATCTGCTTGATACACTCTCACTTCTTCTCCCTTCTTCCTTCTCCTCCTCCACCGCTTCCTCTTCTTCCTTCTTTTTCTTCATTGCCTCCCCTTCTTCCTTCCTATTCCTTCTTCTTCCTCCTCTTCCTTCACCACCCCTTCCTCCTCTTCCGCCACCACTGCTACCGTTTTATGTTATCACCGTTGACATTCACCAACATGTATCTCCCCAGTACACTCTCTCGGCTTCCATCTCCTCCATTGCTTCATCTTCTTTCTTCTTCTTCCTCCTTCTCCATACCTTTCTCTTCTTCTTACTCTTCCTCCATCGCCTCCCCTTTTTTCCTCTTCCTCCACTACCCCTTCCTCTTCTTCTTTTTCTTCCTCTCCGAAACACCGATACGTACCGATGTACCAACACATGGTACATCAGTACGGATAGTATGTTCTAGTCCGACTAAATCGCTGAAATGGATCACGTACCCTAAATGATGATCCTTGCTATAAAGACAATAGAACATGTGCTTATGTGATTATATCCCACAAATGGTCACATAAACAATAGACATATATGTTTCAACATATACCAAAATCAAAGCATTAAAATTCCATATGGAGTTGTTGAAATGTGATGTGAGGCTACCACCTAAACCTACACTATGGTATAGTCATGATCTTGCGAATTGTGACACCTTGATTGGATCCACTTTGGAAGTTCTTGGTTAATTATGGGGTAGACGAGCGTTGGATTATATTACAGTGGGAAGCCACCAATGGATTAAGCATCATATGGCCTTGTCAAGAAATGATTCAAAGTTTTGTATTGTTCTTTAGGCTTTGACAAGGGCTTCAAGCCATGACGATGATCATTCCTGCATAAGAAGTGGGATGATGATGATGATGATGATGATGATGATGATATAGAGAGCTATATAGGCCTACCACCATTGGATGAGCTCAAACATTTTGGATTATATGGTTCTAAACTTATTAAATTGCTGTGTCAATTTTCTTGTTGGACTGAGTTGTGGCAGATTACTTTTGCCTACAATTATATATTATATAAACATTAACATAGGGATATTACTGGTTTTGTACTTGACAAATAGGCCAATAAATAGATTCTAGGTAAAAGGTATCTTAGCTTTTTAATTATCAGTGCTTCATCTAATCATAGCACATCATACAATGTTATGTTGACAAAAAGGATTAATAAAATTTAAAGAAAATTTGGTAATTTTAAGAAAGGATGTGAAAGGAAAAGTAAATGATATGATTATCTGTAAGGTAAAAGGTGAGGAAGAGTCAAAGTGGTACATGAAGAAATAAATTGAGACATTTTAGAGAGAGATCCTAGAGAACAGCCTTGTTACTAATTTTTCATAACAACATATAGGATTTTATTTTTTTAATCTATAGCTCTTCAGCTACTATTGACATGATTGCGTCAGATCTTTTTCTGGACTTCTATTCTTATTTCTTAATTTTTTCACCTTTTAATCTCTTAATAACTATTATTAAAGACTGTCATACTTATGATCTTGTCTTTTGTTTCTCGGGGACATATTTACATTATTTGAAATGCATTTACATAATCAACAAAGTTAACTTACATGTATGCCGTATTGATGTCGAAACTTATCTTTTTTCCCTTTTTATAGTAACTTGATTTTTTTTTCTTCCAATTTGCTGTGTTAGAATGTCGCATACTGATTCTTAGATTGTATTAGTTTGCTACATTTCATGTGGTGCTGTGCAGTAATTACTTTTGTATTTTAAGCTGCATTTGTAGATGCCAATGACCATGATATTGCAGGAAACTCAGAATGATCCTATGAAGGAACCATCACTGAGAAGCATACTTTCGGACCCTTTGTCGTAAGTCTTCAGTCTCCATGTGTACTTTTATATACTAGTAGTGCTTTTAGATGTTTGAGCTTAATTTGTTTTTTAACTGGTTTTATTTGATAATAATTGTTGACACATTATACTCTTCTTTGTTTGGTGATGGGTCTAATATTGTTAACTTGACATCTTAGTATGTTGGTTTAGATCTCATGTAAGTTAGTTTGTCATTTTGACTTTGAGCATGTTCTGTTCAGTAGTATTTTTTCTTCAATAAGGAAACAATCTAATAACCATTGGGCAGGTATTAGTGAAATACAAATTTTCTTTTATTGATGCTCTTAATAAAGTTGTTATAAGCATTAACTTCAATATTATACTGGTCTTGATAAATATGATATCATGATCAGCTCATAGTTATTGGTTATTACAAGTACCCTATATAGCATCTAACATAAGTCATCTTCTTCGAGAACTATCGTTATCCAATATACATAACTGTGCATCATGATCTACTAGGCACTAGGGTGTTCAAATCGAACCAAAACATCGAATTGAACCGGATGCAAACCTAAATCAAACCGGTCCAAAACTGGTTCAGTCTAAACCAGTTCACCAATAGTTCATGATTCTATTTTGGGATACTTTTCTTTTGTTCGGTTAATCGGTTCGAACCGAATTGAATTGATTTTAATTTAAAAGTTATCATTCTAGTTGAGTTTACTGTCTTAAGCCCTTAACTAGTTTAAACTAATTAATTAAATCAGTCTAAAGGTCCAATTTTATAAATGATATGAGCTCAATTTCATAAATCTTGTCATGTTAGTCTAACTGGACCAAGATTTTGGTTTGGTTTAATTGAACTAAGTTGGTTCATTTGAAAAATATATATTATAAATTATTTAAAATTACAAACCAGTTAATCGGTTAACCGAACCGGATTAACCAAATTTGAATCAGTTTAGTTAGGTAGTCCAAATCGGTTCCAGTTCAGACTACCTTATATTAATCAAACTGAACCCAAAAATTGTTTTGGTCTAGTTCGACCCATAACTGTTCAGTTTGGACTGGTTTGAACACCCCCACTAGGCACTTAGTGAGGAAATTCCAGGGCACCTTGAGGTGCTCTGAACAAGATGCCTTCATTGGGGTGCCTCATTGTGAGCACCTTAGTTGAGGCACTGGGCATTCCACGTGCCCACCTGAGCTGGCTTGAGTGACCCAAAACCCGCATGCCAGTCCAAACTCAATCCTCCCTTCCCTTGATCCATTCTAAAACCAATTCCCACTGGGACCCATTCCAAGCTCAATTTCCATCCCCCTCCCCCAAATTCTTATCTGTTCCAACCTAATCCAAACCAAACACTATCCCACTTGGCCCTCAATCCAAATATAATGCCTCAACCCATCCCTCATATGATGTAATTATCTCCTTTTACACCTACGGTCTACATAGCATTTTGCCATTGACTTTTCAGCAATGCTATATTTTTGCCATCATCTATGCCTTCAACTCCAACCAGTACATCTCCTTTCCTCTTCTCTTCCCTCTTTCCTCACTCTAGGTCATCAATTTCTAGATAATATTGGGCTTTTTATACTTCTTTGAGCACCCACCAAAAGTTCATAAACAATGTTTTAAATTTTAAAATCACTGAATTCAATGTTATGATTGGAACTATGTTTTGTACTCATGAGTAAACTAGATTTTCCTCTCTTAAGGTGCTCTGTTGCTGCATCCTCTTTTCTCCATCTTTGCTCCTTTTAGATCCTTTCATGGCTAGAAAAAAGAAGGTTGAGGTTATGGTTTGAACTTTGAAGAACTTTTAACAACTCACCGTGGTCGCTTGGGCTCGAGCTGTTAGGAATTGTGAGGAAACTTTAAATTTCTCTCTCCATATATATTTAGTTTTTTAGTTTCATCTTTAGCTCAATTAAATGACATGGTTTATATGATAATATATACTCATTAATGGTCTATATCAATCATATACGTATTATATATCACTAATATAAGTGTAACTACTTATTTATATCATCTTTTGTTTTAATTTTCATCTTGTTTGTAATAATATTTTATTTATAGTTATTACACATAGTTTGAAAAAAATACTAATTTTGTCATGGTACATGCTAAAGTCTAAAGGTTTTAATTTCATCCTGTCGACATCTTTGGTGGAATCAAATGATATCTCATGTGTTGTGTTATGGGTTTATCACTTAGGGCATATTTCTTAAAGAATAATAACATAACCTTTGCACCCATTGTGTAGATAAAAATCATTTAATTTAGAGAGCAAAATAATATTTTTTATAGGGTTTAAGTAAAATGATTGCATGATGAATTCTTAAAGAATAAGCCATAATTTCTTTTGTTTTCTCTAATGGGTCTTGTTTATTAATGTAAAATTATCAATTCAGAGGGACAAATAAATTCGACTTAGATTAAATTTTATGATAATTTAAAATAATAATGAAGTATCATTATAAAAAATACCATAGTTGGACAAATATTGGACAAAATATCAGTGGTTTAAATAGGTGCTCGGGCGCATGCCTAGGCACTTAGCTAAGGCGAGGCAAGACCTGAGTGCCTCAAAGATTAACCAGGCGACGCGCTTTAGTGAAGCGTCGCCGACCGCTCACCTGAACCAAGGCACTAAGCTCCTCGGGTGAGCGCCCGGTTGAAACACATCAATCAAACTACTTCGGTTGAATAATAGCTAGTTAGTTCGATTGAACCAAGTTATATAATGTTACTATATTTGCACAAAACCCATCCCTTTGCCCCTTGCATAACCCCGAGCCATAAACCCTAGTGCAGCTGTTGCTTCCACCACAAACACTTCCTCTACCGCTGCCTCCTCTGTCGACATATAGGACCGACGCTTCCTCTATTGTCGATGGATTGGTTAGAAGGCCTCGCTTTCGTACGTAGTTCCCTCCGTTGTCGTTGCTTCCATATGTAGCTCCTTTTGTTATCGAGGGAGAGGACCGCAACTTCCTCCACCATCGATGGACACATCCGAAGCTTCCATCGTCATCGTTGTTGCTATTGTCGTACGAAGCTTTCTCTGTTGCTGCTATCATTGTCCATATCTTCCTCTACCATTGCTGCTGTCGTCCGAAGCTTCCTCCATCGCTGCTGTCGTACGAAGCTTCCTTTGTTGCTGCTATTGTTGTCCGCAGCTTCTTTCGCTGTCGCCGTCATTGTCGCCATTATCCATAAGTTGCTGCTATTATTGTCCGCAACTTCCTCTCCTTCCCCACTTTCCATCGTCGATGATTCTTTTCTCCCCTCTAACTACTATTAATAATAGATTGTTAACTACTATTATTATATAATAGTCCCTATTTTGATTTTAGCACTACTAATCTCTATTTATTTAGAACTATTATTAGGGTTTCTGGATTAATGGCAAGTGTATAAAGCAATTTATAAGATTCATCCAAAAAATTCAAGAAAGGATCTTGCTTGGAAATATAATTATCTAAAGGATCTTAAAGATCCTAATACAGTTACTTGTATCTTTTGTGATAAGATCACTAGAGGTGGTATTTTTTGTACAAAGCAACATCAAGTAGGGAACTTTAAGAATGCATCAGCATACAAGAAGTGTCTGCTTGGTGTAAAAGAAGAGTTGCTGGCTTATATGATTGAAAAAAAAAGTTGCAAAGGAATGAATCTTATGGGATTTTACTTGGGGATAATATTGAACATATTAGAGGTGATAAAGAAGAAGATTATTCAAAAAGTGAAATGCAAGTGGAAAAAGAGTATATGACAAAAAAAAAAAAACTATGATTGTTAAGAAGAATAAAAAGGGATCGATGGACTTATATATGTATTAAGGATCACAGAAGGAACAAAGTTAAGCAAGAGTAAAATTAAGACAAATAAATATAAGTGATATTTATGATAAAGAAATAAGGGGAAGGATGATTCAACATATTGCTCTCTTCTTTTATCAGGTTGGACTTCCCCATAGTGCTTGTTGTTTGGATAGTTTTAAAGAGATGATTGAAGTTATTAGAAGATATGGTGGGAGATTAAAACTTTCAAGTTATTATAAATTGCGAGTTCTATTACTGAAAAAAGAGTTAGATCATATAAATGACTTATTAAAGGGTCACAAAGAATCATGGGTAAAGCATGGTTCTTCCATTATGTCATATGCTTGGACCAATAAAAAACATAGGAGTATAATTAATTTTATGATTAATTATTTTTTAGGAATCATGTTTGTGAAGTAAATAGATGTATCATCTTTTATAAAATCTAGAGAAAAGATATACGAGTAATTTGACAAGTTTGTGGAAGAAATTGGTAAATAAAATATCGTTCAAGTTATAACCGACAATGGAAGCAACTATGTGTTAGCTGGTAAGATTTGTCTTTTAAATTTTTAAAATTTTTAGTTACTTTATGTCTCAAAATTGAATGAAATAACTCTCAAGTCTTATGAATTTTGTTTTCCTTTGTCTTAGGTAAATTACGTGAAGCAAAAAGACAATATCTATATTGGACTCTATGTGTGGCAAATTGCATTGAGTTAATGTAGAAGGATATTGGAACGATCCATGACATCAAGAAGATTTTAGAAAGGACAATTTTTGTCATTAGATTTCTCTATAATCATACTGGGGCTTTGAATATAATGAGAGAATTCACAGACAATAAGGAATTTGTGAGATATAGTGTCACCCGATTACTACTTCCTTCTTGACATTGTAGGGCGTGCATCGTCAAAAATATAACCTGAGAGACATGTTTATCTCGAGGTAATGAGTGACAAGCAAATGGGCAAAAGGAGTGAAAGGCAAGAGGGTCGATGATATCATCTTAATGTCGTCATTTTGAAATCTTATAGTTTATACATTAAAGATAATGATCCCTTTTGTTTAAGTCCTTCGGTTGGTAAATAATGAAAAGAAGCCTACAATGAGATATATTTATGAGGCTATGGATAGAGCAAAAGAGATGTTTCAAAAGTCGTTTGATGGAAATGAAGAAATGTATAAGAAAATATTTATAATCATTGACGAAAGATAGAATTGTCAACTTCATTGTCCATTACATGCAATAGGACATTATTTGAACTTAGAATTTTTTTATAAGAACACCTCCATTGAGTTTTATACAGAAGTTGTAAATGGATTATATAAGTACATTGCATGATTGGTTCTAAACCTTGAGGTGCAAGACAAGATCATACGTGAATTATTTTTATATAAAAATGTCGATGGTCTTTTTGAAATTCCTTAGCAGTTTGATCAAGGACAATTATATCCATAGGTATTTATAAATTTATATAATTATTTTTATATATAGTAAATTATTGTTAGTAATAAAGTAAATTTTGCAGTTGAATGGTGGAGTCTATTTGGAAATTCCACCCCGAACTTGTAGCAATTGATTATCAAAATTCCTACTTTGACTTATAGTGCTACAAGTTGTGAGCGAAACTAGAGTATCTTTGAGCATGCATGGGTCACAGAATATTTTTGTTTCAGTTAATCTATTCTTTTTTAGATAGATGTATTAATATATTTTTAAATGATATGATATGATAGATTCAGACAAAGAGAAGAAATCGATTAAAGCATCAACGATTACATGATTAGGTTTATATAAAGTATAATCAAGCATTGAAGGTTTATCATAATTTGCGAAATAATATTGATCCAATCTCATTATAAGACAGTGATGATTCAAATGAGTAATTGGTGAGGGAAATGGGTGCGAACTTGTAAAATGCGCGAAGATGAGCTTATATTCGAAGATGACAACTTGACTTGGGGAGATATGATAAAAGCCTTAGGTGTTGGAGAATTACAACATATACAAGACAGATGACGAACGCAAAAATAAGTGCAAAAGCCTCAAGTTCATCTCTTACCATTGATGAAGAGAAGGAAACTTATTTTGATGAAGATGGATAAAAGGAAGAGAAAGATGATGATATATTTGAGAATGACGATGTTGATTATGATGATGATTGAATTTGATATAAAGTTTTATCGCTTTAAGTCTTTTTACATTCTTGTTATTAGAAAATGGATAATGTGACTTAGTACCTTATATATTTTCAATTTAATATCATATTTTTATTTATATAATTATATTTATCAATTGTGTTATATATATATTTTTAATATTTTAATATTTCAGAGTGTCTCGCTTCGCTCGAGCAAGTGCCTCGAGCATTTTGGACCTTGGCCCATGATGCTTTTTAAATCACTGTAAAATAGTCTTAATTAAGTGCTAGGCATTCATGTTGAAGAGTGCCAATTTCTCATTATAAGTATCCTTTGTGGAATTAGACCGGACCCCACGTATTGGATCACAAATTTACTATCCAAGTTACATCTCTTATAGGGTGATAGTTCGTAATGTTTGCAAAGATAATGTTGGTGAAAATCATTCATTTAGAAAAATAATTTTATTTTTAACTCTCTTAATTATATACCATTGATTTGTGCAACTTTCTAGTGCCAATGTGTATATATTTCTTTACCTTTAAGAGTGTTTATAATGAGCAGAAGCAGCCCATCATTTATGTTCTTCAGCAATTCAAGGTTAAATCTCATGTATTATTGCTAAAGAATATACATGATAAGCTGCTATATATCTTAAAAGGGAGCAACATGTTATTGATTGGGCGAACCAAATGTTGTGCTTGAGTGGTACACATCTATATCTAGAGATATTACTTTGATTTAAACTTTCTTAACATACCAGCTATACATGAATGCTTTTAATTCTTGATGTAGCCCACATTTACCCTTTTGTGGGAAAACTAGGTAAAGTTAACTTTCTTGCTCAATTATCATGAACATTAGGCAATGGATTACTACGAAATATACTCTATTTTCTTCATATATTTACCAAAGTTAGTTATAGCATGGATACTAAAGATGAAACTTTTGTCTTGCTGGATTTTTAAGTGGAAATTGTTATCTTTATTTAATTTTACGTTGTGTAATTCCAGTAAGCTCTCAAACTCATGTTTTACATGTTTGCTGTTTCAGTGGGGCATTCCTTGAGGATGCTATGGTTGTCTCTTGTGGGCATTCTTTTGGTGGCCATATGCTGAAGAAAGTTATAGAAACGGTATATGTAAATTCTCATCCACTCTATTCTTTAAGAGCTGTTATACTGTATCCAAGATCAAATAAAGTCACTGGTTTTTGTTTTTGTTGTGCATATAATGTAGGAAGGATTAATTAGAAAAAGCTTGTAGGAGCAATAATATATAGTGTTGAACTTGACCTTTTAGATTATAAAACAGTTTAAAAAATTGAAGTTCAAAATAGAATGGAGCTTGTATTGCCTTAGCCAAATGCTAGTAATATCATTAATTCAGATAAAAGTTCAAAATGACTTTAAATTAGCAGTTGATCTTGACTTCATTGTGAGTAATGCATTTGTTTGAAGTATGTTCTTTGGGATCTGGAAATGAATGTTGAAGTCTTATAGAAGGGCATTGGTTCTGGAGTCTAAAGCATACTCTTTCTAAATGCATTGTCACAATAAGGATCTAGTGAACTTGGTCAATCTGACCTAAATTTATACTGTTTAACTGTGGGTACTTTTAAAATTGAGGGAAATACAGGTCTTCTTTGTTTGTTGGTTCTTTCAGTTATTGTTCATATTTTCTGGACTAACGATGATTATGACCGATATCTGTTTTTGTTTGTTCATTTTGGTTATAAAACCAGGCCAGATGTAATGTATGTAATGAAGAGATAGAGACAGGGATGTTGATCCCAAACTATGGTAAATAGAAATCATAAATAAATTTTGAGTAAGTTATATCTGTATTATGATTGTGGTCCAAGGAAAAGTTCTGTAGTGATCTTCTTTCCTTTCAGCTGTGCGAGCTGCAGCTACCACAGTGAAGATGGAGGATGATAAGCGACTCTTTCATAATGCTGCTCTACGCAAACGTAGGAAAGAAGTTGGTGAACAAATGGAGGCACTGAAGAGATTGGCCAAAGTGTGTGGTCTTACAGATACTGCATTTTCTTTTCTGGTTTAGAAAGTGTTTAAAAATCTTTCCTGTTTTATTTGTATTGTCTTATATACAGGTAAATGGGGAGATAGCAGCTGAGAGTGACAGCCCTAGACAACTAAAGGGAGTTCAATATCCATTTGTAGTAAATGAGAAAGTTTTGATCAAAGTATGATCTCGAGCACAAACTTAACTGTAGGCCTTTCCTTTTTTAAGAAATAATAAGTTGGTAAGAATACAAAGGAAAGAAAATTGACAATAGAAAACATGCAGGGAAACAAGCGGACTGCTGATAAATTGGTTGGAAAGGAAGCAATAATAACATCCCAATGCTTGAACGGCTGGTATGTTCATAAGAGTAATGGCTTTTGATCTTTTCAAATACGTCAATAGATATACATGGTTGATTGTCGTAACATAATGTAATTAAAAACTGACATTTTGCTTTTGGAGAACCTAAGCAGAAGCTTTGTTTGCCCACTATAGTGGGTAGATTATCTCATTGTTGCAGTTTGGATGTGTGAATTAGGTCTGAAAAAATCTTTTAATTCAATAATGTGACTAATATCTCATTCCCAGGTACTTACTCAAGATTCTGGATAGTGGTGAAAGTGTTCGTCTGCAATACCGCTCTCTTCAGAAACTCCCAAGCTCACAAGCAGATGACAGGATACAACCACAACCCTTGCTTATAAGTAGCAATTGAGTAGATGGTGCTATGGTTGCTACTTGGCTACAAGAGTCTTTTGTGATACAAATTCTGCTTGTTTTGTAATTTTTGGACAGTATTTTTTGCCAGGTTTTTAATGGACATTAACTTATGAAGAAGTTTTACGATAGGAAATGAGAATGCCAAGACACAGAGCAGTGCCTCAACATATAGAAAGAGAACAAACAAAAGGTGCTCATGAAACAGTGGACTTTGTATCTTGAGCGAATGATGTTCAATTTTACCATCTTGGTTTTGTCTCCTGCTACTGCAGGTTATAGATGTCACACAAAAAATGAGCCTTAGCATTCTCCACTTGTACAGCATCCAACTAGTTGAGCAATGACGATAATAGGGATGAGAAAGTTTGACTTGTGAAATTATCCTACTAAGTTATTCAACCCACCTTTTTTTGGACATTTTGGTTTGTTGTCATTGTTTGTTATCTTTTGACCCAAGGATAGTGTGGCATATTCTGTGGATCTGGATCTTCTCATGCTGTAAGTCATCTTTGTGCGTCAGTGTAGAAGTTATCATTACTGTATGATTGTGTCATTCCTTAGTCCGATGCATTGGTTTGATCATATAATCCATTAGTTAGGGATTTCAAAAATCCAACTTGGATTTATTTTCGCAGATTGAATAGCTTTATCTTCGTGTACTTGTTGATGATGTTAATGGATTTACAAGATACAGTAGCAGATTCAACTATGCAACGTCGATTCCTTTTTCGGTTTCTAGCGAATGTTTCGGGTCATAATGATGTATACGTTGTTGGCTTATGTAATATTGAAATTCACAGGTAGATTTCCGCTCAATATTTTCACTGTTTCTCTGTCATTTTTTACCTTTATCTTCTTATTTAGAGAAAAGAACATTGCTGTTTTCATATTTTTTTGCCGAGAGTTTTACTCTTTCTTGAATGTTGTAGTAGATCATCGAGTTTATGCTACCTCCTAAATAGTGATTCAAGTTTTGATATACCAAAATAGATCTTCTTTTCCATACTTTTCCAGTTCCTTTCAGTTTCTCCCTTTCTTTTACTGAGTATTTATTTTATCTTGTTTTGTTCTGCACATGGACTTATAGTTGTGCCAAATTTTCTTTTTAAGTTCCTTCACACAAAGGAATCTAACCTTTTTTCTCTGTAAAGCAACCAAACTATTGGTTGTGCCAACATCTGGTAAAATAGTTTAGATTCTTGAGTAGATTGAATCCAATTGAATTTGGACTAAGATTTTATATTTTCTATGTTAACATTTGATAAATTAGTTTGGATGAAGATATCCAGATCAATATTTGGGGTTACTACGAAAAAGATAGAATAATAAGCAATAAAGAGTTTCAACAAGCTCAGAATAATGGGTGGAAGCATGCGTTGTCCCATACTTGAGTGGTAATCCAGTTCAACAACCTCAGAATAATTGAGTGAGCTGGTATAGTCATCAATGGCTGCTTCGGCTTCCCATTGGATTAAGGCCAACGAGAAGGGAATGGGTGAGAAGCATTGCAGGAACAAAGGATACGTGCTGGTGAATAGTCGACTGTATGCAGACACTGATGGTATCCTAATCTCAAAGGAGAGCAACTCACTCCAACAGATTGTTCTTAACATCCTGCATTTCTGAACCGTATGGTGCATTTGTGTATGACTTTTTTTTGCTTTTTAATGTGTATTCGATGTGTATTCCTCATTAGGTAGCAACAATTCAAGATCTCGTACGAGATACATATACCATGATAAACAATAAACTGCTGTTTGGCTGTGTATTTACTATGTTCATGATATTTGTAGAAATATGAAATGGAAATGTTGTTTCCTTTTGAGTGTGATTTGATGTCTCTGAAAACAAGATTTGCTGTTGCAACTGCGGTTTTTGATGTCAAAATCTTGTCGACAGAGAGACGGTTATGCTTGGTGTAGTCAAAAGAAAAATGCAGGAACGGACATTGGTCATGAAAATATAAGATCATAATATTTATCATGATAAATTTAGTGTTCTTATGGAAGCATTACTGGTTTTAGTTAGTGTCATATGAATCCTCTTCATGACTATCCAACAAAAGACCATCCAGAAGTCAATGAGTTGAAGTGCATGAGTTGAAGTAGAAAAGGCAGCAACAATGTTTGCTGATGGATGAATCTGAAAGGAGAATGAGCAATGAAATCCATGGAGACAACCATGAGAGCATCCTCGGTCGGGGGATTTAGTGAGGTGACAGTGCTCTCAGAGTTAGGTGGAAAGGTGCCGCGATATCTGAACTCGACCAACTCAACTTTTAGCAGAAGGAACACATTCCTGTCTCACTCGCTACAGTATCAAGAATGTATCCGTGTTGTGCTTGTAAGTAGTGGAAATCCCAATCTCATCTTCTTGTTGATTTAAGGGGACTTTCTTCGACAAAAATGTTGGGGCTTAATTCTTTGTTAATTTCTCTTATTAGGAAAGTCATCATTGTTTCTATGAAAAGGATCACAAACTTAGTTCTTGTGTTGACATGGTTTGATCATTTGAGGATTTCTTTCTCCCTAAAATGTCACCTCACTCGAGCGTCTGACAGATTGGCCAGCAGGACACAGACGAATCGTAGGAAATCTGAATCATACAGTCGATCTTTAGGTGGTGGAGCGCTATGCAATAGAGTGGCAGTGAAGACACAGGAGTACGTGCGTGAGTCAACTTGTGGCCAAACTGGGAGAGGAAGCTGTTGTCGTCACTCTCCCTTCCGTGGCTGTCGAATTAGTCAGTCCTCTCCTGTTGTCCTCCACGTTGAATTGAAAAAATAATAATAATAAATTGATTTTATTCCTGAGGAAGGAGATGAATATTTATACAAATTTTGAATTTTTTTTTCAAGGATCGTAATCAAATTAATTTTTTAAATAAATGATTGATATTCAAATATTGAGGATATAAGAAAATAGAGACGTTATTTCATACGCATGAGTCTTTATTATGATCTTCTATCGTGTCTTCGTAAATTTCTGTCAAAGAATGTCAAGTTTGATGTAATTGAAATGTTTTACGGGCAAGAGATTTTTTGAAAGAATCTATTAGTTGATCAGAAGTATGTATATAAGAAATACATAGTTGATATCTGACAACTTAATATCTGTCGAAGTGAAAGTCGATGATAATATATTTCTTATGTGAGTGGAATACTAGATTGACACATAGATATGTATCACCAATATTATCATAGTATATTATAAAAGTAGAATTAAAAGTAATATTCTATTAGTAGATTGATGACCCAATTGAGTTTTGTAACGACGGTGATAATGACTTAATATTCAACTGATTCAATTTGCTTCGAAGAAAATAATACAAATTAATGATTAGACCAATCTAGCTGTAGTAACGAGCTTAATTTCTCATGGCTTGATATGCTTTTGGGATTCAAAAGAACTTGACACGACTTCTGAATGCAAATTCCATGTGGGGTATCTCTTCTTTTGAAGATAGGGTTGAGGAGTGTTGGGAACACCTTTTTGTTGTGTAGCGTACCATCCCCACCTCAAGGCGCATATCGTCGAACACCTCTGAGGTGGGACAAGGACAAGCTCGTGGCCACTTAGCAACATCCAACACTGAAATGGTGGTACTTCAGATCCGGAGACACCCATTGACTTTATTTACGATCTCACAGCGTAGCCGAGAGAGTACTGCTGAAGCTTAAAAGGACGA
This sequence comes from Musa acuminata AAA Group, assembly GCF_036884655.1. Lineage (NCBI taxonomy): Eukaryota > Viridiplantae > Streptophyta > Magnoliopsida > Zingiberales > Musaceae > Musa > Musa acuminata. The sequence goes on from NC_088330.1 coordinate 9,280,198, forward strand.
CAACACCTACATGCGTGCTTTAACCTTATTCGTGAGACACACGGGCGACACAAGGTTTCTATGGGGAGTAGTTCGACCCCCCGGTCTCCACGAAACTCATCACCTTTTTCCAGGCGGGCCGGCCGGTGATGTCCTCCCACCACGTCTTGACGTGCTTCTTGTCGTCCAAGAGGTGCGACAGGCCGCAGTTCTCCACGATGTAGCGGGTGGCGGGGATGTGGGTCAGGTCGGCCAGCGTGAACTCGTCGCCCGCCAAGTACTTGGTCTTCGACAGCTGCTTCTCGTACACCTCCAGGACCTTGTTGAGCTTGTCCACGGCGGCGCCGGCGTCCGCCTTGTTCGCGGGGAGGCCACGGATGGGGAGCACGAACAGGTTGAAGACGATGGGGAACGCCCAGGGGTTGTAGTTGATGGCCTCCACGTCCAGCCACTGGTCCACCTTCGCTCGCTCCTCCAGCGTCCGGCCGAGCAGGTTAGGCCCGCGGTCCTCGTACTTCGCCGCCAGATACCGCACGATGGCCCGCGACTCTGTGGAGCACAACAATGACGTTGACTAAGCTCCCATCGAAGCTAAACCACACAGCAGAAATCAACCACAAGAAGTCAAGCTAAAGGTGTTCACCGAAGAGCTCCAAGTCTCCGTCAACGATGTAGGGGACCTGCCCGAATGGCTGAGAAAGGAAACAGGATCAAAGAAGTCAAGCACAACACATAGCGGGAAGAAAGGAAGTGGAAGAGCTACTTGTTTCTGGAGGAACTCAGGACGCTTGTGTTCCATGGTGTCGATGTCGACATGGACGAGCTCGAACGGGACGCCCTTCTCCACCAGGCAGTGCATTACTCGCTGGGGGCACACCGCCTGAGCTTTGCCATACACCTTCACCACCATTTTCTCGTTCCGCAGGGATCGCTCGAGATATCCGAGTCTTCGTCTGGTCGCCTCGAAGCATGTAGTACCGTTGTCAGAGGGGGATATATATGGGGGATGAAACCTTGTCACCATCTGCAGGGAGGAGGTGGTGCCGGTGGTTAGCATGCGCATGGCGACCACCTAACTCAGCACGCGAATGAGCGAGTCCAGCAGTAGTGGGACTCGTTCGACTCCGCCGCGTGCCTTTAGACTCGGGAGTTGAACGGTTGCTGGTGTGGGACACACCCAACGGTCAAAGACAGTCGTTGAGATTATTAGGTGCCTCACTACCACATCAAAAGGTGGCTAATGATGTTGTTGGGAGTCACAACATTTTATATATACATATACATATACATATACATATATACATACACACATACATACATACATACATATATATATATATATATATATATATATATATATATATATATATATATTCATCTATTTGTAAATATTTCTTCAATAAATATAAGGAAATATATGGAAATACATTCGTATTTCATGATTAAGAAAATATTACAACAATATTATCAGTTCATCTAAGCATTTACAAGTAATAATTTCTCCATCTCCAAATATGCAATCAAATTAGGAAGACTAAAACGTAGGAGCAAGTGAAGGGTTTTTGACGTGTCCTTTGACTTCCATTGCAATGTGGCCAAGAATTAGATTGTTGGTAACTAACAATTAGATTGGATTTGATTGATTTGTGATGGTAATAGTAATGTTTCCAATCAAATTAGTCACGAGAATCTCAACAACCTCTTCTATTTGTTACCACAAACATTAAATTTTGAGACGAACTATAGTGGATAGTAGGAAGGATTCATTATAATATTCAATTCGATGGGATGATTGACTCGTTCACCTGATGAGTCTGAACTAAGACCCAAATCAATAGGATCACTCATGTAGCTATGTCTATCTCACTTTGGACGCCAGAGAGCAAAGGACATACGCTAGTAGTACTTGTCCTTATAGGCTGATTAGGATCAATTCAGCCGCTCCAATAGCTGTAGTAATTGAGCCGAGTACGTATTAGCTTATAGGATTCTTACTATAGTTCGATTTGGGATGAATTCAACTACAAAGTCGATTAGTGTCGGAGCTTTAATCGTAGTTTAGAATCGATTGTTATGCCCAATGCAACCGATTTAATGGATCATCTCGATCGTCATTGTTGTAATGAAATGTGTTTAGAAATACTTATGAGACATGGCTAACCTAATAAATAGACTCCATCATCATTTCTTCCTCCCAACTGTTCTGTCCTTGTCCCTATACTTTTAATGCTGGACATCATCTGATCACTTGGCAAAGCTGCAGGAGCCTAAAGACTATCATTCCCTCGAAAGTAGAACTTCTGTCCCACCATCTGATGCATTTCTTCTTTCATCATCTCACATGCAAACAGTATAGCTAACATGATCTTCCCCTATTTTTCTTCTTGAAAGGCCCACCATTTCCATGTTTTGTCTTCACAAAAGCTGGCCTCTTGTTGTTGACACATCAACCTGTATGCTTTCTTTGTGGAAGGAGATCTTTTGAGGGCATCCTTGGCAATTGGTTCCCAAGGGCTGGTCTCATCTGAAAAGAGTAGAACTTGGCATATCAAGATGGTGGCTTGTGGGTTTTCTTGGTCATGTGGTGAATGCCATGCCTCCTTGCTTTTGAGTATAGCTTCTTCCTCTTCCATGTGAACCTGACTGTTGATGTTACGGTCACAGCAGACGGCAGATGTTTCTATTTTTTTTTATTTAGACTCATGTGCATAGGATTATCCGAAGTATCTTCGAGATAGATCCGAGGTGAAAATATTATTCTCCTGAGGTAAAAGAATGGTGCTCTCGAGGTGACACCTGCATGAAGATAAGGATAAAAGAGGTTTTTCGACTTAGATCCTTCGATTCTTAAGTTAGTAATATGAAGTTTCTAAATATAAAATGAATAATTTAAGAAAGGAAAGAGTCATTCTCGTTTCCCGTTTAGGATAAGATTTTAATACTTTAATGGAGGAGAGTTTAGAATTATTGACACTAAAAAGAATTTGTGATTCTAATAAATTCCTATTTCTATTTAGTAATGAGGTTTGGAGAATAATAGTCCTCATAAATCCTGCAAAGAAGAACGAAATGGGACAAACCAATCGTTTCTTACATGTAGGCATAGTTCGCAATTAATGATTGGGATAATGGTTTGTTGTTCTTTATGCTATTACTCTATCCGTAATCCATCTGTTTCGTACTACCAAAATAATTTTCACTTTTGATCTGATGTTCTCTACGATCCTTTTGCTCTCCGTTAATATGATTTTGATTACCTTACGACGCATGTTCTTTTATTTTCTTATTCCAGCATGCCTGATAAGTTATGTCCTAGTAATAATCATTTTTTTCCGTTACTAATTTCCTGGCCTATATGAAAATGAGCAACGAATTAAATTATTTTTTTTATAATTAATAAATATATTACTATTAATTTGAACATAGATATTTTGGGTTAGTGATCTAAATCAATCGACTTGTATAATCGACTCGTGATGATTATTAGACAGACTCAAGCAAGAAAATTATCCTTCCACGAACCAAAAGAGTACATTGGTATCATATGATATTAGACATGACGAAAGACTTAGAGAAGAAAAGACTATCATTTGACGAACAAAAGAAAACACATTACGACATAAAATCATCACTAGATTAGACCCTCTTAAGTGAAGGCATTATAACACAGATTTAATCCTATTCCATAAGTAGATAAAGTCATAAAACAACTTGTAAGAATGATATACTATTTTATCATGGACTTAGCTAGTTTACCTAAGTCATGCGGCATCTTTATGTATCTGTCCACAAAGGATCAACCTCCCCGACATCTCTTATGGTCTCTTTAGAACTTACAAAAGAGAAAATGAGTTAGAAAAAATGTTTAACTCAGAATCCACAACTAGCCATTTCAATAAACACTGATAGACAATATAAATTACAACTTCACAAGCTTTGAACGATTATGCGACAAAAGGTCTAAGGTGATTTGCTGTAGTCAAAAATACCCACAAGTGCCCACATGACATTGTTGTGAAACAAGATAGTGAACTAACCTAGACTATTCAGAGCTTATGAAGTCTATGTTTATAATTTACATTATTTATCAAGTGTTTACTGAAATGATTACTTGTGGATATCCAATTAAACATTTTTTCTATTCTTTTTTATAGATTCTTAAGGGACCATAAAAGATTTCAGAAAGACATAAGCCAAAATTAGCTATATCCACGTAAGGATGTCTCACGACATAGGCCAAAATTAGCTATATCCATAAATTTGAACTCAATAATATTTCAAACTTAACAAAGTTAATTGATAAATTATCTCTCGTCGAACCCTACTGTGTGTTGAATACTATTGATGGATGACGACTCCACCTTGAAGACAATGGACACGACGACCACTTCCTATCGATAGAGGAACATGAAAAGTTCCATGAAGTACAACTACTCCTATGAATACAAACTATGACTTGTCAAACAATTTTGGTGGTATTTTACATTATTACTGCTGAATTGGGAACAAGTATTCAATTAGCAACCCCAGAAAGACATATCATTTTTTGATCTGTGATGTTCCTTGAGCATTTTTATCTGCCCACATTAGTGGTATCTGCTAGCAAAACTACTTATTTTGTTAGAAGATGAAAGGTGCAATCTTTCGAACCTTTAGTTGTCGAAGTACATAGAGACTTTGTTAAAGCCACAATCTATGTCCGGAACTTGCTTTTTGAAATGTAAATTTGAACAAAGGTACCTGAAAATAAAAACGTATAAAGATATATATAGTTAGCAATCATAGTTGACATGGAACAGAATCATAAAAAATCAGAAACAATATGCAGGATCATCGAACTTGATGGCAAACAGTAACAATAATACCTGATGCAATGTGCCCGGATCATGCCCGATTTGTTCGCCGTCCGACTTGAAGGGCTAACTCTGTGTCTATCTTGAGTGAGATATCAAGTGCTTTCACAGAATGTGTCAAAGCTCCACTGCCACAAAATGAACATAACTTGGTCACTATTGTTATTATGAGGATGCTAATTCTTCAAACATGTATCTTGTTTTCCTGTCAGGTCATGTAATAACTGAGTGAATAACAAAACCATGGAACTAGGCATCAATGGAGAAGGGATAGTTGTCAAAGGCTGAAAGCCCTCATAAATCAACATGAATTGTTGGTGATATGCATCAGGCTCAACAACAGCAGAATCATAGCAGAGTGGTGTAAAACAGCTGTCGAGAATCTCAATATCAGGGAGTGTCTTCAATCGTAGGATATCTAACCCGTAAACACAAGTTATATATCTAATTTCTGAAACAATGATCCAAATCTAACTGTTCAGGTAACAAAAAATGCTTCATACCATTAGATTAAATATTATGTTAACAGCCATGCCATCTTTATTAGTCATCTTGGATGTATGATAATAAAATGCCTTAAAAATGCAAAGCTACTGCTCGAACCTGAATCAGCTAGAGAATATACCTGAGTTGTTTACCTGAAAGAGTGCCAACTTGATTTGATTGGTTTCTTTAATAGTTAATTATATGTTAATTAATCATGATTTCAAACTGAGCTTGTGTTTTTTATTTCTAGATCATGTGCCTATTTAGTAGGCATGCCGTACAAGTCCTTGGAGCCATCAAAAGAGCAATAGTATAGTAAAATCAATATACTGGCTTTCATGAAATTGACATATGCAATGCATAAAGAAATGACATCTCACTAATTAATAACATGAAGTATGATATAAAATCGCATCCAAGTGTACATTGTTATATCAACAAGAACCACAGTATCAACTATTAGTTGCTTAATGAAACCAGAAACACCACGTAGTTGAAGACTCTTAAAGATTGACAGCTAGTGTTGAAAATCGAGATGAACAAGAGTTATATGTTATAATGTCAACTAAGGAAGTTGCTTGTCATTAACCAATCTTGATCCAAGACTAACAAATCGATCTCACTACGGGCAGTCACAAAAGTATTTGACCAAGTCAAGTTTGGATCTCAAAGAGCAATTCTAGAAGATATAAATCCAACATCTACTCTATATATTAACAGACTTTTTTTTTACCTGGAAATATAGGTTACTCCAGTTTCTCCAATTTTCTTCACTGTATCAATGGTGACATTTCCAGATGCCTGCCATCATTAAATGTCCAAGCAACATACTTCAAGTGAATTAGGTACACGTCCAATTTATAAAGAAAATATAAACAAACAGGAAGTTGCTCAAGAGCCACCTCAAATAGATTAGATTGCATGATTAGCAGTTTAAAAAAAGATTCCTGTGATAAATAGTCACCTTAGCAAGTTAGTGTCAATAGGTGTCCTTATATATGACAAAGTAAAAGATGGTTTCCAAGGAAGAACATACATTATAGCATCAGTTAAGCATCATTATCTTTTCAGGAAACAAGAGGAGTAACTAAGGGAAGTATATGATTAATATGATTTGAAATTTGCTCACTTTTCATCCATGTAAAATGGATTTTATCAGCTAGCAAAAGCAAGAACAAAACACAGACAAAGGACTAAGAAACAAGTTATGTCACGAAAGAACTTTGAGATAACATGAAATTGCCACCATCTTATTAAATATACCGAAATCCCACAATTCTTGGAAGTAGTTTCTTAGTTCTGCATTCCAATTTCCACATAAAAGGCACAAAGCATGTCTGGCCCCTCAAAGAAATGAAGATTCGGATCAAGAAATTTAAGCACAAGTAGCAAAACAATCAAGGAAAGCAAATCACACTCCTTCCCCTTCTTACTTTCCTGAGAGATCTTTAAATAAGTTGTCAGTGCATAATGACATGCAATCAGTGTTGATGTAGGAAGTTGTCACTTACATCATGATTAAAAATATTTATACATGATCAGAGAATAATATATTGCTAGTCATATGAGCACACATCACTTGTAATCGAAAAAGTAGACAGTTACCTCGGTCTCAAATTTACCATTTATCAGCTGAACTGCATCCTTCAGCATTGAGACATCCACCTCTCCATTTGGAAGAGGAACAATCATATTGTCCAGCATAATCCGAGTCAATGAAGTTTTATTTTTAGTGGCATATTGCAATAATTCTTCCAACTCTTCCAAGGTCCTTGTCTCTACCTGATTCATATTTTTATATTAGCTTCAAAGAAAAAGCAGCATTTAGCATGGATTGGGTGGTGCAGTGAAGCATCCTATGTTACATGCCATGACAGGCTGAAAGTATGAAATGTTGGTGTCATTCACTTCCCAAGATATAATCACAATTATAAAACAAACACATGCACAGCATGCAATTGCGTGTGCTGTAACAACAAATGCAGCATATGAACTGTGAGCATTTACAAGGCATATCAATCTTTGAAAATACAGAATTTTAGGAAGAAAATACTCTGTTTATGTTATAGTCAATATCCTATAAAAAAATTTCATGTTGCAAAAAGAAAATGATTTTCACTTTCACATCCAACTGTACAGAGTTAAACTCACTATCACTAACTAGAAAATGCACATTGTAGAATCATACTTGTTAATGATCAGAATCAAGGTGAGGATTTAGGAAAATATAGGATTGATTTGACATGTTAAAGTAGAAAACTAGTGGCTAAAATATAATATATGTGGAAGTAAGAAAATTTTAAAAATATTCTGCCAAAATCAAAGGAAACTATACAATGGCACCATGATCGCTTCAAACACTTCAATAAGGCTTTAAATGTCAATATCATCTGATAGGGGTTTGTGTGCACTCTACCTCAACAGGCATTTCAAGATTCTTTTGTTGCAAGTACTGATCCACTGATTTCAAAGCATTCATGACACCGCCAGCTATTGATATATGATTATCTTTTATCATTACCATATCAAACAAACCCAACCTGTGGTTTTTGCCACCACCAATTAGTACCTGATTTTAGGAAGTGAATTGTCAGCAAAACTAAGCACAATAACTAACTAACTATTAAAACAGGACTGCACAAAAAGGTGAAATGATAAGTACCGCCCATTTATCTACCAAACGTAACCCTGGAGCAGTTTTCCTAGTCTCTAAAATGCAAGCAGGGTGAGCAGCATCTGCCATTGCCTGAAGAGAGCAGCAACATCTTATGTTAGTGATACATAAACATGTCTAAATCATCTCAGAATATATTACAAAACTATTTCAGAAAAGTCATGCTCATTTATACAAAAAGAAAAAGATCAATCAGGATTTATATTATGGAAGAAAATATCAGCATATGACAATGACCAAAGTATCAGTGTAAAAATGCAAATCCAGCTGAGAAAGACGAATTTAGTGCAAGACTTAAATATTTAAATTAAATGAGTCCAGGGTGGCCCAAATAAGCATGTATACATTAGCCCTCTCCAATCTTTGTGTTGGCGGAAGCCTCATGCATTGGTCCATGTTTCTATAATTTTGCTTCAAAATGTTGATGGTTATTTGATCAAATAAACAAACAGAGAGAACAGAGTGGACGTTAAGAATGTCAAGCAGCTTCAAAAGCAAAATAAATCAACCAAAAATCAACAGGAACTAATGCCTTTCAACATATGGAAATGGGATCGTAGTCAATTTGGTGGTGCCATGTCATGGAACAATCATATGGATCACCAAAACCCAACCATTTAATTTAGTTGCACTGATGAAGATGGGGATGGACATCTCATAAGTGTTGAAACTAATGTATGACAATGTGTAAGGTTCAATATCGCATTTTGGTCCAGGCATCAATCATGAGGTGCAAAGAAAAAGAAAGACGAAGGGGAATAGGATTCTCAGTACAAACAAAAGTGCTAAGATATGCTGTTAATATGCATAAGTATATTGTTCCCCCTTTTTCCCTCCCTATCATCTTTACTTTTGTTTTTTGTTTCTAATCCCAGTAGCATTCAATGTTGCCATGCTGAAATCTAGGTCCATACTGATATACCACACAGTTCCAATAGCTGAACAACCTTGTAAAGATTGAAATTGCAATCTGTGTTTAGATTCTTAATAAATCACTCACTAGCAAATTGTTTTATTTAAACAAAATCAAGAAAGTTTACAGAAAAATAGTAAAGGTGTTAAAATAACAGAAAATATGCAACTTGCAAACAACAACTTAAAGTTTCTTCTAAAGGAATTATACTGCCCATCAGATGAAAGACAAGAATTTACAGTTGACCAAATAAACATTACCTTAAAAGCACTTGTTCAATTGAATGGGGTTAACTAATATTTGTCATGCGAGGTGATTTCTAGAATAGCCTAAACATCAGTAACAAAGATATGATTGATCTGAATACAGTTGGTATATGCACAATAACTTGAAGGTCTTTAAACCTAAGCAACCACTACCTCCGCTCCATACTATAGACCTTATTATATCCATTACATCAGAACTACATATGACAAACAAAAATACATGATGTCACTAATCAGACAACACACAAATCAAGTATTAATTGATACAGGGGGATGATGCACCTTGGTTAGTGTTGCTATTCCACTCATTCTTTGCATGAAATTAAGGACAACCCTCTCCGCCACAATGATACTATGTGCACATCCTGAAATTGAACAATAGAAGAAAAGAAAAGAAAAAGAATCAGTAAGCACTGACTAGTATATAGAGTACATATGGAGTATAATGATCAAGCTAAATATAACTCTAGTCGTACCATATACTTTGCCGAACTGCATGCCCTTGCAAACATGATCTCCATCTTTTGCAAACCATTGAACCTATCAAAACATGTTGGAAAGTCTCCAATTGAAAATGAAAGTCATTTATGGAATCTAGAAAAAAAATAAAGCCACAAGTTATACCTTCAATGAGGGGTCAACCTCATTAAATATCATTTCTGCCAGAGAGATTCCAGCAACAATCCCATCGTCCTTCGCGATGAAGTGAGCTTCTACTTTCATATCCTTTGGAACAGTGGCCAAGCAAGTCACATCTCCTGTCTCAACAAAGAGAAGTATCAGTCAGATTATAATCATATGTTCATTTGAATTCTAAAGGGTTGCCATTATTACGTTGTCAAAAGATCACAGCACTGCAGAATCAAAACATTCAAACACAAGTTAGACATTCCTAAACATGATGGTATAAGCTTCAAATTATCTATAAGTTCAAAAAATAAATATCAATAAACAAGCATGGACAATCTGTGCTTAAAAAGAATTCTTTCTTGCCAAAACTATGACTACAGAAACTATTGAGTGCCTGCACCTTATTTTTCCTCTACTCTTTTGGCCATTACTGGTCCAAATTTAAATTTATTTCATTATTTATTACTTATCAAATTTCTAGGATATGATTCTTTGAATAATACTCATTATTTCAATGGAGATCTGATGTAACACATCATTTTCTTGGAGCTCTAGTCTCTCAAGGACTATAATCCCTGATTCAAGGTAGTGCATAATTCCTTTTCATGTTCATAGAATTACATTTATAAGAAGTTCAGTAGAATTTCCTTTAAAGTAAAAAGAGCTCTATGCATCACATTAAGGATTCATGTTACACTGGATGAACAGAGCAACATTCTGGTTATTGAACATAACAGTTATGCATCCCGTGATAGTCATAAAGATGAAAATCTGTTAGGGTAGCTGAGAAACATTATGCCATACCAAACATAAAGTCACAAGTTTTTATGGCAGTTAAGAATCATATTATAATTAAATATTTCATGAAAAATTTCAGAACCATTCAGCTTATAGTTCCAAGTTCATACAAGCACAACTTCTCTTGCAGCTAATATGCTAATAAATTTACGAAAGTCAGTGCTAGTATCAATCTCAATCGTTGAGATTGTACATTCAAAAAATTCATGGACGTGGACAAACATAAGCATTCAAGACTACAGCTAACTTTATTGCAGACGGATGTACATACTATCATCACCTATTAATTAGATAGGAAAAATTAGATCTTTTCAATTAAGTGCAATGCATAATACAACTTGAATCTTTAGAGAAAAGTAAACTGAACATAAAGCCACAAGATGAGGAAGTGAAAAAAAAAGAATTAAAAAATCGACTTGGCAGTATTATAGAAACAAATGGGCAAATTCTAGAGTATCCAGTGCATCAAAATGCAAACTTGAAAAAACAAAGTCATATTAAAAGGATGCTAAGACCCAAAAATTAAGAATTAAGCCAGCATAAAACTAATTCTGCCAAAGTAAGAAGAAAAATAAGAAACTATGCGTATCGGGAGAGGAGAAGGAGATAATAGACCTCGATCGCCAGCATCTTCGGAGAGAGCGAGGGCGATCACGGCCTTTAGATCGTAGGTAGGGTGGGAAGGCGGCTTCACAGCCATCGAATCGGCCAGGACGTCGGCGACTGGGATCCTTTCGGCGTCCCAAGCAGATACCGCCATGATCTGGCTCGAAGACCGAAGGGAAGCGTGGACGGAGCTGGGCAACAGTCGAAGGGGCAAGAGGAACGAGGAGGATCGGAAAGAAGCTGCAAGGGGACGACGAAAAGAACAAGAAGAGGCGGCGGTGGGTAAAGTGATCGCAGGCATCGCCGCCTCGACGGCGTCTATAAGCTTTCAGTCGGCGGGAGACGGTTAGGAAGAAGGGCGAGAATTGGACACGAGAATCGGGCGGGGGCGATATCTCGGAGGTAGTAGTACTGGTAGCGGATCTTCTCCAATGGTGCCTTAAGATGGTACCACGCAATCCCATATCACAGCCGTCCACGTCTGTGAACCGAACCACCAATCGAGACGTGAATTCTTCCATCGTAAATGATCCGTACCGTTAATTGGATAGGAACAAAAGTGATGGATGATCCAAACCCTCCAGACGTCTATGATGGGACCCTTAACTTGCCCGTTCACCTTCCACTGTAACGGATATGTCTTGTTGCTTTGGAGGGGGTGATGAAGGAGAAAGATGACTCGAGGAATATTAGTGCCCACCTCAATGCATCACATTGTGAGCCCTACGTGTCTAAATTATCTAGCACGTAAACTAGCTAACTTAGGGAGCCAGTATAGTCTGTAATATTTGGAAGGTTGAGGTTTAAGGGTGCCACTGGATGTCGCTCTTGTAACCTTTTTGCAATGATTCATTGAAACTATAAAAGGATAAAGCATCAACTATTGTAAACTGTTGCTTCAAAGTACTCCAAGCTGAACGGGAAAAATAAACCATCTGATAACATTACAAGGATTCATTCAAACACAAGAATCAGCAATATTGTGAAAAGACCATAGTAGCAAGAATGCTTTACCACCCGAATCTCTGGTTATATATGCTATCATAAAATAAGCAATGCTGTGACACTGCTGATGCGAATCGTCCCCGACAACGTTGCTCCTGCATACTTCAAGATTGCTGCAACTACATTTCAGCTGGCAGATACAACTAATCTTTTCACGAAAAGCCATACACATCATATTTGAGCTCCAATTATATGTGATCATAAGAGCAGGTTGATGTTCCATGTCAGCAGAGATCCAGAAACAATGCATTATGGTCTGATTGAAGTTTTAGGTCCCTGTAGTATACAAGCCACCATGCACATCAAGGGCACCAAGAGCACAAGATTTGGATCCATAGTCTCTCAAGTAACCAAACAACAAATAATAAGGAATACACGACACAGCAAAAAAAAGACATGTTCATATCTTACAGGGAGAAGGAAATCATGCTCTCATGCTTGAAAACAGAAAGACTGCAGAAATCTGTCATGATAGTGAAGAACTCTCACTAAAATGCATCCCAATTAGTTGTTCCCTTCTTAGGACTGTGACTTTCTGAGGACTTGAATGGTTCGGACCCAAACAAGTCACCACCATCAAAGGATGAATAGCCCCTACTGTGGTCTGTGGTGCTGCGCATAGAATCAAACCTTGCAAAGCTTTCACCCCTGCTGCTGTTGTAGTCAGTGGTGCTGCGCATAGAATCAAACCTTGCAAAGCTTTCACCCCTGCTGCTGTTGTAGTCTGCGGTGCTGCGGATGGAGTCAAACCTCACAAGGCTTTCACCCCTGCTGTAGTCAGTGGTACTACGAAATGAGTCAAACCTTGAAAGGCCCTCACGCTGAGCAAAAGCACCAGTGTCATTCGTGCCAAAGAAATCATGTTGGGAAAAGCTATCAAAAGAGTGGTCATCTGGCCCATCGGTAAACCTCGGAGAAAATCCAGAGTTGAATAAAGGTGTACTAGGAACAGAATCAAAGAATGGGCCCTTCTCCTTTCCAGCTACACTAGCTGCACTGGGAGAATCCGTCTTGATTGGAGGAAATAAACCAAAGTCATCAGACCCAAAGGAGAAGTTTTGTCTTCGCTTCTGATGATCACTCTCCTGGGGTAGGAGACACGTCATCACATCATGATAAAAATATGAACATAGCATCCATAAAATTCATTAATAAGAAAATATAAAAATCAGGAAGATTTTTGAAATGTTTAACCTTTGGATTAAAGCTCCAAACAGAATCAGTATCATCAGTGCGATCAAAAGTTGGACCCCATGAAGGCTCACCAGCATGCTTGTCTTCCAAAATAAAGGATTCAGCAGCATCATGATCACTGAAGTACAAAGACGGAAGTTCAGCAGAAACTATAATAACTGCAGGTTGTGATACATAAATGACAAAGCATTTAATTATTTATAGTCATTAGTTTAAAAATGTAACTATAGCAGTCTTTAATTGACAACCCAATGACACTACAAATCAACGCGAAGGTGAATTTACATCAGAATTAAATCATAATGCACTTTTCATTAAGCATCAACTCAGGGTAGACCATTCAGAGAATACTCACATGGTGAGACACTTAACTGTGACTCGCAATTATCCCCCTGAAGATGCGCTAAATCCAATGGTCTCAAAAATTATAAAAACCCAGAAAGGGTAGTGGATCATGCACAAGATCAAAACTAACAATAAGCAAATCAGTCACCAGCATCTGTTTGTGGTAGAGAAGAAAGCAAACTATTCCAACTGTCCGCATTGTTAATTATTAAAGACACAGGCATTGAAGCGCAGTTCAACAACAAATCTCACTTTTTTTTTAATGATAAGATGCCAATTAGCAAATTAGCAAGCAAAGAAAAAACTTTCACATAAGTTACATACTTTGGCCTCAGCAGAAAAAAAAGATGGATGATCTTATGAAGAAAATATATATTAAACTGTATATATTGGATATGCGCGTGCAGACGTATACACCAGATTCCATATGGACATGTAAAATAAATTATTCTAAGCAACTGCTTTAAGAAACAGCAAAGAAGAAACACTCAGTACATCAATCAGTTGCCACACAATAAATTTCCTTCAAAAATGCCTGACAAATGTGCTTTGACCATTCAAACACACATTCCAGGAGACCATTGCCTAAATGGTCTTCCTCAAATTCCCAAGTGTCTGAATTCTGATGTCACTTTTTACGTATGCTCAAGCATTCTAATGAAGATAGCAACATAAAATTAACTAGAGTTTAGCATGGAAGATTCTTTATATTCAAGGTGATAAACAATTCAACTTTTTCTTTTTGCAATGCTTGCCTATGTTATAAAACTTGCCAAGTGTCTAAGAAGATTCATTCATACCTGCTGTTTTCATTTGCATGGGGTGAGCCATCATGTCTAACAGACACATGGTGAATGTCTTTAGGACTTTCCAAAGCACTTGTTCCAGGACTGCTGGGACTTTTAGCTAAGCTATCATCACCGTCAAGATTGGTAGATCCATTTTCAGTCAAAGGCACTGTGGTTGTAGAAGGCTTCTCAGTCTTGTTCTCATCATTTAAGCGTTTGTCAGTCTCATCCTCATCACTGGAACGTTTCTCGGTCTCATTCTCACCATTGGAATGCTTCTCAGTCTTGTTCTCACCATTAGAAGATGATGCCCGCGACACTTCCTCTGTAGAAAGTTTTTCTTTTCTAACTTCTTCAGGCTTGGACTTTTCAGTAGGCACAACCTTCTCCACTTCAATTGTGAGCTCCTTTACAGCTACAAAACCTAAAAATGAAAAATATAGCCAATTAGTGAATTTACCTACAGTTCATGCCTTGGTACAGCTTAGTCATATTGTCTTATTACCTTGAATTGAACTAAAACAGAAGTGTTAATTGATACATGACACTAGGCACCATCGAAGATAATAGGATAAAATGGAGTTTGGATATATGCTAGAGCACATTGGACCATACCAGAGAAAACATGATCATGGTTTAGAAACTAGTCAGACCAGTTTGCACCACCTGGTATATACCAGTCCGACTAGGGATTGGCACCCAGACGAGGCAATTTTCTGCCAGTGCAGTTTGAAACTAGCTTTAGGGAATCTTTTTGACTTGACAGCAACAGCTGTCTTTTTATTTATTACCCCTCTCCCAGTACTGCCTATTGCCTCACCACACTCCTTTGCCCCCTCCTCCGCTTCTCCGCATTTTCCTCCATCTTTGTCTCCTCTCCTCCCCTCATCTCTCCCTCTCTTTGGTCTATGTCAGCTGGTACACCGATAATACCATGTATTGGTGTAGATTGGTACTTGCAAGACCTATACCAATCTGACTATGGGGCTTGGATTGAAACTTAAATCCCTGAACATAATTATATTGAAATTTAGCTATGAAGAACAAATAGGATATTACACTATATAATGATAAGATCTACAAACTGCAAGCAATCATACAAAAAACAGAAAAAAAAAAAAAAAAAAAAAGAAGAGACCCACTGCCAAAAGAGTTCAAAATCTAATTTAGACATATATATTTATTTACAGGTAATCAGAAGGAAGGTTTAAACCTTCAAATCAAACTGAAACATGTAACCAAACCAAAAATTGGTTACCAAACCCATCGATTCAGTTTTGGTTTGAATTTCGTGCTGTATGCTTTAATATGTTGGAATCAGTTACACTTCGGACCCTACAGAAATAAGACAACTGATATAATACACTATATAGATATGTCAAACCTTTGAATAGTCCAAGCCAAACACAAACCGGGCTTGAGTGATGAGTCAACTCAAGTTGGGCTTGAACCTTAATGATGGCCGAGCCTTTGACTAGTCCAGGCCGAACACAAACAAGCAACTTGTTTAATCAAACCAAATACAAGCAAGCCCTTGTTCCTTTGAGCTTGGCTCGTCTATACTCCTATGACTAATGATGAAAGAATCCAAAAAATGTATTCAAGCAATGTTATGGTTGGATTAATTCCCTAGGTGTCAGCATTGCATAGTATGGAAAATATGTTGTGCCGTGCTATGAAGAAATGGTGCTCTTGTGCCATGACGTGACAAATATTACTCTAAATGCATATACAAAATATTAAGGAAATTATGGTTCTAAATATCTGTCAGACAGGTACATACCAACCAAAATATAAATTATAATGATCCAACTAAGCACTGATTCTGGACTATACAACTTGGTAACACTTAGAATATAATTCATTTTTTTTCCTAGGTATTGAGCAGTACAAGACAGTATACCACCCTGTAACTTGGTACCATATTAGTCGTTAAAATTATCAAAACTGATGGACAAGCATTTAAACCCACATAGTGTAGAAGATGCTATAAAAGCCCTGATATATTCAACATGTGTCAGAAGTATTTATCAAATGTAGGTCTCATTGATAACTAGCGGCCATAACAAGCATGTCAAAATGTCCACGCTCCATAAGATCAACGATTATCAGTATCAATAGCATCCTCGACTTCCATCTCCATTGTCAATCATCTATCATCTAACTCATATGGTCTTAACTACTGCCTCTAAAGATCACACCACTTGTATTGCTTTATAAAGGATTTTCCCAACATTGTCCCCACCTATCTCTAAGCCAGTGGGCACCACCTCCCTAAGGCCATTGATGGGGATGAGAGGCAGCACTTCTTTGCTGCTGAGTTCTGCTTTAGGGAGGCCATAGTATTACTTCATCAGTAGGAAATATTTGAACAAAGAAATTACAGTGACACAATCAAGGGAATCGAATTGAGATTGAATCTCTCGCCTCACAAACAGGAATTGAATATCTCTCTACCCTTATTACCTTTATCTATAACCAAACCCCCAACACACACCTTCATCGGTCGACTTTCCAATCAAGGGAATCCCAAAAAAGACTAAATTCTGAAACTAGTTAGTTTCTGCAAATAACAGAGCATTTTTGCACATGCCAAGAGTGCTAAAGCTTTATTGTCATCTAGGAATCAGATTGGTGAGTACAATATAACCGACATATGAAGTTGTGAACATCGACTTTCAAAATGCTACAACCAGCATCCCGACATCTTAAAACAGGGATAAAAGATTTAAGGCAGGTATACAATGTCAAAACTGGATGAGCCTCTTTTAGTAGAAATTATAGACATAAGTCTCAGTTGTTTACAACTTTTTAAGGTCCACACGAAGCAAACAAAAGGAAAACCACATAAGTTAACAGTTACCATTCTAAAATAAAATTTTAGCAGGCATACCATCCTCATCAAATTTGTCCCAGTCTTCATCCCAGTCAGCTGCCCCTTCTTGTATGCCAGGTTGCCAACCTTGATAAAATGATAAAACAAGATATTAAACCATGAATACACCTGATTGGATATTATTAACAGTAGATGAATGAATATACATAAATGAGGCAAAAATTCCAAACATGTTATATTTATGATTTAATGAATTAATAGAGAACAAAGCATAATGTATAGTCAACAAACTAGCTATGCAGAAATAGATTCTCAAAAAAAGATGATAACAGAAATGCAAGTTTCTTCTTAACTGAAATATACCATCAATTCTCTCTCCATTTACATAGATGTGAGTGTTCATGTGTAACAAAATGGAATCAATTGACCAAAATGCTGCAACTCTAGGCATCAGCATAAAAAGAACTTTCAACTGAAATTACTTCCTCCTAAGGTATATTCTAGAATTCTGACTAAGTATTGAGTATTTCTGCTATCTATTTTTTCGGTCCTTGTTGAATCTTCAACCATTGGCCATAAGTAGTCAAACTACAAACAGCACCTGAAAACAACTGAATGACTATCACCAAACAAGTGAAGTTGCCCTAAATCCTATGTTCTATGCAAAATCAGCAAAAGGAGGGAAACCTGTTTAATAGAAACATTTTGAAAAATAAATTGTTGAGGTGGCAGTATGAACTTATCCTCGAAACAGAAACATTTGTTTCCCAAAGTAATTAATTTCTTGACACCACAATATGTAAACTAACAATTAGTTTTTCATGATCCAAAAATTTAGTGCACCCATTTCATGTCATGATTATGTCCTATGTCCATGTGCATGCTTCAGAATTTGCAAGAGAATATATATGAAATTTAAAGGGATATATATACAAGTACAATATATTTGTGTGTTTGCATCTGTGCGAATTGTGAAAGCATGCATGTACCACTTCTGATTTCTATCTGCTTCCAGTATCTTATGCTCATGCTCATAAACTTCAACAGCACACCCATTTCTCTGCTTAACCCATAAGCAAATTAAGTGATGTGCCTCATTTTAATGCAAAACTATAATCACTATCAGTGTATATTGAAATGTTCCTCATCACAAAACTAAGTCCATGTGATCTCAATTCAAATTGAATCATCACACTTTCGTACTTGGATCACATTCATCTCAATTCCAAGACCAACTCATCCAACCAATCTAAACTTAAGACAAGAAGGATTCATTTTGGCCTTTGAACTTTTTTATCTTCATCATGACATGTTGAACCCAACAAACAAAGCTATAGTCCCACAATGTTGTAGCTGGCACCAAAGATGTTGATATAGTGGACTACAGCATGCACATATGGACCATATGATTATGAGTTACTGATGTGACACGACATGGATATGCCAGCACATTAAAACTTGAAAAAACAGAATATGAAATGACATGGACACAACCAAAAAAAATATTACAAATATAATAATTATTATGAATACTTATGGTGTTAGAATAGATAGTAAAGTATCATACAAAGTAATGATCAATCATCCATTAATCTATTAATCATGAAAATATTATTTTTAATAACATAGTATGTCAATAATAATTTAAGATAGAAAATCTTTATGAATTTATGAAGATAATTCTATCAATTCCATTGACCAAAGATTCTTACTAACAAAAGAACATACAAATGAAAGATCTAATCATCCACATCCATCTCTATCACTAACAAACAAATAGTCAAGCAACATATTTTTACAAGAAAAGTTATACTCTTGGAAGAAAGATGATATAAATCTCAGAAGTATTTTAAAAGTACCATATTCTGACAATTATATGATACAGATATAACAAGCAATTTGAAGAATTAGTGTGCCGCAGGAGTGGATCTTCAACAGTTTAGCACATTTGTAGTTTGGACTTCAACAACCACAGTGAACTCTGGTGGAAAAGATCAATACTAATAAGTTCATACATCAGCAAACTCTCAAATTTACCCCACATTTCTGAAGAAAGAAAACTTTAAAAGTGAACTTCTGCAGGGGGTACAACTTCTAATCCTGACTTTGCAATTTAGCAAAAGAACATGATAGTCCAGTATGTTATCTAGCACAAGGTAAATAAATGAGTGTAGCTGGCCCTAGAAAAACAAAAACAAACTTGAATGTTTTGCCTACAACATATACAAAAGGGCAGCCCGGTGCACTAGGCTCTAGCCTACAACAGACAACAATTCTCAGCATAATAATTTTAAAATTGAAATCACATGAAGCCAAGCTTAGGGAAAGAAACTATATAGTTCAACCTATTAATTAACAAACAGTGGAGCTTTAGTTAAATCCCAGTGGACCAAATTCTTTTACATTCACAATGAACCAACATTTTGATCCGCACCAACAAGATAAAACATGAGCAAAAAATAAGTAGACATCAAAGTACCAAAAGGAAGCTCAATCAGTGAAGTTGGCTTAGAACGCAATCCATATTGTTTGCATCGTTCGTTTAGAACTTTTACAAGCTCTTCGAGATCCTTTTGTATATGAGCAGCTCGTGCCTAAAGAGCCAGCATAGAGTTAGACTAGATTTATTAATCATGAATAGTACAATGCATATCAAATTTACCTGAAGCAAACCATCAGCAGTTCCACCTTGTTCTATTTTCAGTATAGAATCATATATTTCCAGTTTTTTCTCCTGAAAATATATCAAGTGAAGCTCAAAACAAAGAAAAGGTAGCATAAAACACTGCCACAACACTTGAGAATTAAATCAGCATCATTAAATTTCTATTTTCTAAACATGAAGTTTATACCTGAATATCACGAAAAGTTGCCTCTTCAATTGTAAGTTTTGAAGCCACATCTCCAGCTTGCTTGTATTTTTCTTCATATTTTTTCATCAAAGATTCAACCTACAAGACCAATATGTGTTTGTAGGACAAGATTAGAAATAAGTACTTTCAGAAGGCAATTTTGATAAAGAAACAAGGATTTACAGTTTACACTTGATGTCAATCATGCAAATAAAGGTCTTACATCAAATGTATGATCTCTGTGATTTGGCATCAAAGGCTTTGTGGCTGTTAGACCAGAGTGGTGCTTGGATTTCCTATGGCTGTCATGTCCTTAAGTTTTTACTACATATCACAGGCTTCTGTTATACCAACAAGCCCAACGACATCATTATATCAAGCAAATAAGATCATAATTGATCAAGTTTTATGGTATTAGTACTGGTAAGTATCTTGGAATCTTTATCAGATTGGTAAGGATTGATTGGTATAATATAGTATACCTGGGAAATCAACATAAAATATGTTGTTCAATATGTTGGTACAGTTGATATAGCAATATATAGGTATAATCAATATGGGTGGCATACCAATGTATTTCAAAACCATGTAACTCAAGAAACTGAAAGCACTCACCACAGATCTGCAAATTTTGAATTTACAACACCATCTAACTTTCAACAAAAATAAAAAATAAAAAGAAAAACCAAAAAAATTTATAAGTTGTGTTTCATATTCACCGCAATATTATAAGTTAGCATGAGGAGAGACTGACGGAGATCTACACAGAATGCTTGCTAACACAAACCAAAATTCTTCAGTGTGGCTGGAACTTAAAACTAATGGAATGATGATAGATTCCCAAAGATCCATAACAATCAATGAACATGCAAAATATCTGTTGGAGGTTTTTTTTCTGTATTATTATTAGCTTTCTACAAGACAACTTCAGAATACAGATGAAAAACTAGAAAGCAAGACAACAGAATAAAAGCAAGAGAACACATGTTGACGTAATTCAAAGATATCGCTTAAGCAGCAGTAGTTCATGGAAAACATTGAAAGAATAGTACCTCCCGTTTATCGGCAGATGCCCTTTCAGTTATCTCATTGAATCTATTGTCGCATCTACTTTTGTAAAGAACCTAAAAGAAGAATATATATCATAAGGATGATGTAATACGATATGGCTACATTACGTAACTAATACAAAATGACATACAAGACACTTCTTGATATTCAAAATAGTAAGCTTCTTTTTGACATAAATTTACAGAATTTCAAGTAATTCTATTTAGCCCAGTGATCAAAACACTCAGCTAACTACTAATTTCCAAACCATTCGAACATTATGGTTTCACTTGTTTAGCTCCCCTAACAAACTAAATTAAAAATTTTCAACTTTAGAGATGAGAATGAATGCCAAGGAACATTCCTTCCAGTAATCCATGTGTAGACATTTACAACACAAATGAATTCCCTGGTCTACACACCTTCATCATAGATAAACTGAAAAGGCATCCAACATGAGCAAGATAAATGCTTTCAAAGTAATAAAAGCCTAGACAGCATACCACCAACAAAGGCAAAAAGGTAAAAGAGATTGTTTTACCATCCATCACCTCAAAAAGCCAAAGCTGAAAATAACCAATAGAGATCCAACCAGAGATAGTAGAGAAATTCTGAGTGCATATATCGAACTTTCTGATTGACATAGTGTTTTTAAGTCTAAACATGTGTGTCATAGGGAAAAAGTCCCATAATTAGGCACCCAACAATTAATGATACAACAGAAAGAACAATGTAATAAATATTCAAACAAAATTGTCAACTATCTTGTGATCAAAGATTTTTTGCTTCATTATATGAAACCATGCCAATCACTAGCCGGTGCACTAATATGGCACACCATCATTTTAAATTTCGCTTTTAGTGCCATAGCTCAAGGTATTATTCTAAGAAGAAATGGAAATCCAACTATTGATTGTTGAAAAGAGGTCCTCACAGCACTACCATCACTACTATTCATTTGAGTTATTTTTATTTATCAGTATGGATTTCCATTATGATCCATTCTGAAGCCCTAGGCCAACAACCATTTCACAGAGAGGTGAGAAGGAATTAGACAGATCACCAGCCACTTTTCCTTGAAAAAACTTGATAAATTTAGTAAATCCTTCTTGGAGAAGAGGAACAAGCCACCAGCAAATTCATAAGACATCTTTCACCTTTTGTTCTAAGCACCACCAATGTCATGTCAGCGGCCAAATTAGCAAGATACTATGATTCCAAATCTCAATCATACTGTTTGGTACAAACAAATATTTATTGGTGATGAAGTACTGATATTGGAACCCAGCTCAAAATCAATACAATATGATTCATTATTTTTTTTTACATGATATTGGACAATACGTGTCGATAAACTTCGCAGCATACTGGAACCATAGCAGTCCAGTAGATTAACCAAAACCACAGTAGAACTGAGATTATAAATCTTTGCAAAAGACCACTTCATCTATCTGTAGACTGAAACAATTGTGGTTTGACTGGCCAAAGTAGGCCTATTCTTGTCACGACCCAGCCTGATGGGATAACCGACTTATCAACTTCGTTTGGCCTAAACCACTGGCCAAGATGCCTAGGCTGAAGTTGATAGTAGTACACCCATCAGACCTTTATAAGTCTATCTTACTCTAACCCACTTTCGATGTGAGATTAATCGAAGTGTCACAATTCCATTTAAAATTAGACCAAAATCTAAGGTGTACAAATTCCAGCATAATTCCTAGAAGGAACCAAATCTGGTGCAACTTGGATCTCGTCAATTGCAGCAACCTAAGTTCACTTAGAAAGACTCCCTTGGAAGTCCAGAAGACCCAAAAGAAAGGCCAAAGATAAACTTCAATCACGGAAGGACTAATATAAACTTAACTAAGCTAGAGGTTGTCCAGACCCTGACTAGGGGAAGGTCGGATCCAACTTTTATTTGGCCAATTCTTCCCCAGCATCAAAACTTACCAAATTTTATTTGGCCAATTCTTCCCCAGCATCAAAACTTACGGGGTACCCACATTAGGTGTCTAGCCAAATCAAAAAGGAGACAAACAGCAGTGATGAGTGCTTATGGGCAATTTATTTAATTATTTGATGTCATACCTAGACTAGTTGGGATAATACATAATAGCCGATAAATAAATGATATATATATACGCCACACCACTAGAGTGTGATTCTACAGGATCAATTACCCTCAATTAAGAAAAAAAAAAAAGTTTTCTCTATCTCTCTTGCCACTTGTAACCACCATCAACACTTCAACACAGGTCAATCATGTTGCATACTTCCATAATTCAATCTTAGTACTAAAATCATGTTGTTTCAAACTTTTAGCATATAAAGAACTTCGAGATGGTAATAAATTAGAAATGTTTGTTTCCAAATAACAATGAAAAGAAACTTACTAGTTCTTGCATCTTGGAGCGGTAAAATTCAGTTTTTTCTTTGGAATCTAATATCTCCTTCTCCAGTTCTTGGACCTTTGTGCAAAAAAAGCAAGGGTATATCAAATTCGAAAGGGAAGCATTAATATAATAATCATAGAACTAGATAATCATCAGCTAGATATTGCAAATTATCCTATGCAACTTGAAAGGAATATTACGAGATCTAACTTGTTATCGATTAATAAACATAATGGCATGTATGAATAGAAGTGTATTCATCACCAATCCAGCTTTAGATCTAAATAATGTTATACATAAAGTTTGTTGAATTCCAGATTGATCTGAAGGAGAAATAACTTCCGTACATACATTGTGCTCTCTTTGTCATCTTTCACTTTAATTTTGATCATATTCCAAGCCAACTAAAATACGATTAGAAATTTGATGCTCTTAAGCCAGTATCTTGGTTGTGGTTTTATTCACATTGTCATTTGTGGATGATACCTTAAAACGGAAGTTGGTTTATGGTGTAAAATAAATAAAAAATATACATTTAAATAATAACAGAAGTAGAAATTATTAGTATCTCACTTGCATCCAATATTCAGTCAAAATACCTTTTTGTCTGCATCTGATGCCTCCTGGAACTTGGAGTGCAGTGTACTCTGTTCATCCTTGCTGAGTTGGTCAACCAAATGTTTTTCCAACACAGGCACTTTCGATTTCTTTACTGATTGAATAGTATCATCAGTCTGAGAAGGTATTGGTTTTGGTATTTGTGGCTTCACTGAGACAGCAGGCACTGCTGGCCGTGATAGAGCTGTCCCTTGTACTGACAAGTGATGATCACAAGCATTCATGTTCAAAGTCAACACAGATTAACAAGTATATGAACCAAGAGAAAAGAATAGCTACAACTACCAAGGTAAAAGAACACAAAGTACATCTGACATGATTTTACTCGAGAAGTACCAGGAGTTGATTGGCTAACTGGACCACCATATCCAGTTAAGGGTTGGTTTGTAGCTAGTAGCAAAGTTTGATCAGACCTGACACTCTCAGGAAGAACAGCTGGAAGAGGACATTTTTCTCGATGCCTCTCCATTAAATACAGAGCAATACAAAACTCCCTAAGAGAAAGCATGCCATCATTATCCTGATCAGATAAGTCCCACACCTGCTTTAAGACCTCTGAAAATGCAGGAAATAAATAGCATTACTGAAAGCTAGAAACACATAAATACAAGAAAACAAAGCAAAATGTTTGTCCATGATGACACTGCACCTCAGAAACAGACAAACATAACATAAATTAAGCAAACCCATGGTGGAAACTTAAATGAACATGTTTTATTAATCATACATAAATAAGATAAAATCAAGAAACACAAAGATGCAGATAACAGAACTTGCAATTAAAATAGTATGCTAAATCCTAATGCCATGGCAGACCATGATGATTAAACAGCTAGCCAAATATCTTTTTGTAAAATTGGCAAATTATGAAACACATCAATCAGTGAATATACTGACTTTGCAAGCAAAGGTTCAGACAGATATATTCAGGTTATATACCTCTAGGTAGTCTCCAACTGAGAAATAGGTTACGTGCCTCTTCACCTGTGATTTTGCCATCTCTATCAGTGTCTACTTTGATAAATATTACAAGATACCTCTGGATATCAGATTGAGTAAATTTTGGCCATGAAAGCTGGGGCTGAGAGGAAGTAGAGCCAACGCTTCCAACTGGACCACTTAAACCAGTCATTGCTGGAGTACTCTGTTTCATGCCTGATTGACTTTGTTTGACTGGAGATTGAGTTTGTTGCAACTGGTTGTCACTGGAAGGAACCAAAGCCATACTTTGCCAAGTATCAACATTCTGTGGTTTGCTGGAGTTCTGAGACCCAGATATAGATGGGACAATACTAGAAGATTTAGGTGTAGTAATTGAAGAGAAACTAGAAACATTTTTTTCTTGTTTTGCCTGAGTTGCAGAAAAAGCATCGCCACCAAAAGTCGAGTCAGAAGAAAAGCCATTGCCAGCTAAAACCAAAGCTCTTGAATCTGATTGCAAAGATGGCAATATAGCATCTCCAGGTTTTGATGGAACTGAAGTCGCAGTTGAAGCAAGTATTTGAGGTTTAGACCCTGTTCCAGGAGCTGATCCAGAGTTGGATACCCCAAAGCCATCTTGGTTGACTGAGGAAACCCCAGGAAAAGAAGTTTGTGGAGTTCCCTGTCCTAATGCTCCACTATTCCTACCACTGAACCAATCAGTTGAAACATTTGATGAACTTGAACCTGGAGGATACGGACTTGCTGTGCTACTACCACCAGGTAGAACTTGGCCAACTTCCTTGTGAAAAGGTCTGACAGCAACAGGTGTGGCTTGAGGTGGCCTCATCAAATTGTTTCCAGTGGGAAAAGCATGCTGATTCATACCAGTGTTTTGATGTGGTGGTTGCCCTATAAAGCCAGGATTTTGATTAGTTGGCCCAAAGCCAGGATTTTGAATATTTGGCCCAAAGCCAGGATTTTGATTAGTTGGTCTAAAGCCAGGATTTTGATTAGTTGGTCCCATAGGACTCATCTGAGAGGAATGGGTATTGGGGGCTCCAAACTTCATCTGAGATGCAGGATCAGGCACCGCATTTATCTTTGGTGCAGGAATTTTAGCTGCATCAGGAGATTTTAAGGCTGCCTGTACGATTTCAGGTGTAAGTTCTATACCCCTCTGTGCAACTGTTATAAGTCTCAGTGCATTGTAGAACTCCTCACGTCCAAGGAAACCAGCTCGCTTCTGATCAGCATACATCCATACCTACGTATAACCAGAATATTACAGATGTAAATATCAAGACATAGTAACTTTTACATCTCTAATGGAACTCTCCAGACATAGGGTCACTTAGATTCGTTGTGTGACATCAAGAATCCATGTATTTATAAAAACATAAGATTGAAATGTATCCATCTAATAGTTAAAACCAGAAAAAAATTAAAATTTAAAAGTTCAGAAAAAGAATTACAGATATCACTGAATGCACATCAATAACTCAAGTTAAATTATTTTATATCAAGACTTAAGATGTCAGACTCATGTAACAAATCCAGAACAACCAGAATTGAACACAAGATGCACATTTCATGACAAATAAGTCAGGGACTTTGATTATGTGGCAGCATTAAGCACATGCCAACTAGCCATTTCACATGATCAATCTCAGATACTATAATTACATAAATAATTAAGCAAACAATATATCAGCCATCAAGGGCAATGCAATCCTACCAAACTGATAAATCATACATAATTAACAGCATCCAGGGCTAACTATTGTATGTACCATCATTGTTTAAAATCTCACCCGAACCAAAATGTGCCAGGCAGAATTTACCAATCTGAGGTTAAATTGGCATGCGGACCAAGGCATTTCACCTGGTCAGTGCCGGTATCCAAGTTACCATCCAGTAACCTGTAGAAACCAGGCTTACACCAGTTTTGACCCCTGATCAGGCTTCAACCAGGCAATAAGCCCAAGCGCAATCCCGAAATAGAAAAAGACCCACTGGGATCGCTTTTAGTAGAATAAAGATTAAAGGGCGATTTTTAGCTCTTTTTCCCTTCTCTCACATCCTCTCATTCCTTCTCTTAATCTTTCTCAATTCTCACCAGGTCTCTCACAAATCTCGCACAATTTACCGCCCAAACTCGCTTAAATCTTATAAAAGGGGGCTTAATTTCTCGATCAATTTCAACAAAAAGAATCAATTTCGAAATCCAAACCAGATTTTCCCCCAGATTAAGTAAACTCAAACCTAATTTATCAATATAATCACTCTCCATTTCAATCAGTTATTTCATGATAAAATATTCAAATTCAGGCCCTTCCCCCTACTAGGTTTGGGGGTTGATCGACAAAGATCAAGCATTGAATCTCACATATCTAGTCCACAAGGATCAACACTAGATAGTTGCAGATCTAGGCTTCATCTGCAAAAATCAAGGCTAAATCCATGCAGATCTAGACTAGGCTTGATCCTCACGATCTAGCCTTGCTCCTTGTGATCTAGCCAAGATCTCAATGGATCTAGGTCAGATCCATGAGGATGTATCCCAGATCCACAAGGTTCAAGGTTTATCAATGCTGATCTTACCAAGATCCACATGGTTTGGGGCTTGATCTATGGAACTAACCCAGATCCGCATGGATCATGTTTTGATTCGCAGGTATCTGACTTTAGTTTTGATTACTACACGAATTATAGATTTGGCTACAATTGACAACCTTTTGTATGAAAATGATTCCATAGCAACAAAGCATCGATCTGGTATGACATTGTGCTCATCACTTCGAAGCACTGTCATCAATGGCAGTGCATCCGTTGTAACTACATTGACCATGTAGAAATAACCCATTTGAAGCGGCATTTGATCAGTGAACCCCCCAACATAGCCCAAGGTATCATAGGAGATCAGATGGATAGAACAAAATTAGACATCTGAAAAGCACTAAGGCTCCAAGAAAAATAATAGAATTTTATAGATGTGCACCTAAGCCTGTGCATCCAATCAATGTGAGAGTCAAGGAGATGATGTGGACATTGAGCCGACCAATTATTACACAAAGCAAGCATAATAACCCAACATCAAATCTAATTCAATTGAGAGTATATACGGAATTTAATCTAATACAGCAAAACAAGAAAATATAGCAAAAGATAACCAAAGATGATATGTCAGATGAAAAGACAAGGAGATCAAAAACAATGTATTGGCGTGTAGGGTAGAAAATTTAGCACTCGTAAAAAATTCCACTAAGGATAACCGAGGTCATTAAACCTAAAAACAATGTTTCTTTCGTCAAAAATCAAGCACATGTAACTCGTAAACTTCAGTAAAACTGTATCTAGATAAAAGGCTGGCATTAGTATAGTAAAAGATAATCATCAAAGCAAATATAGTATAAATTCAATGGAATGCTTCATTAAAAACAAAGAGAACATGGAGGAAGAAAATCACGGCTTGGAAAGATTAAGTTAGAAGACAGATGCACTCATTAGAGTGATCGAAAACAACCAAGGGCACAAGCCCATAAAAACATTATTTCTTTTCATAAAACATGAAGCATGTCTTATCCATAAACTTCAAGACTGTATCTAAATTTAAGACAAACAACAGCCAACTCATACAAACCAATGATGAAAGAAAAATTATACAAATATAGTCAATTAAATCTCATCTACATTGATTTCCTTTTTTTTTGTATCATTGAAGTCCTAGTTTGGTTTGCCTACACCCTAAGACAACATATAACAAACCTAGATGCATCCTAATAGTCCTAATAGTTCCTTGCAGAACCAAAAATAATAATAATAAACATAACTTCCAACTAAAATACACTAATCTAATCAGATCACTGTGTCTAACATGTATAACTAAAGATCTATATGGAAATCCAAATAAATAAGATAGAAAAAAGACACTTCCAGCCAACTAATTTAATACAACACAAAACACAAGCTGGTAGAGATTTTAGTCGGCCCGAGCAAGCCATTTAATTTAGAGTGCTGAAGATATAATATGTCCGGTACCTAATACGACCCTCCTATGGCTGCGAAACTCATCCAGGGTCAAAAGATGGGAAATATTGCACAAAGGCTACTTATGATAAACAAACTGAAGCAATAAAATCACCAGTCCCCAGGCAAAGCCGATGTGTTGCAAGAGTGCATTTTCACTTCACTGTCGTGTACCTCATGAAATGTAAAAAAAAACCTCATATCTTTGGCCCAAGTTGATTCAATCAACGATCTATATGAATGAGACAGATCTCAGATCAAATGTTGCAAAACTAAAACAACAATAACAAACAGATCTAACCTTACCAAAACAATTTCTTGTTACATATCAGCAGACTAATTTAATCAATGACAACTTCCGACCGCTACCAGCTCTACCAGTAGGGCTCGGCAAAGAAAACTACAAAGAAAACACACGAAGCAGAGATCGATCCGATTCATAGACAATACACGCCGGTACCTGAGCCAGAACCTGTCTCGGCAAATTGGCTCCCTGAAAGAAAGCCACCGCCTCGTGGCCACTGATCCGCCCATCCCGATCCAAATCCGCTCTCATGAAGTACGCATCGAACACCCGCATGTCCGCCACTTGATTCGGCCGCGCCGCCATCTCCCAGTCCAAGAGAATGGGAATTTTTCTCTCAGATCGAACCACCAGATCAAGCCCCAACCGACGCCACGGCTCCCTATCCGCGGAGCCAACGATGAGACGAGAGGGGGAGGAGCGTCCGCAAGATCGAAGCGGAGCGATTCGAAGGAAAGATCTATGTTCCGGGTGTTCTAAGATCGAGGCGAACGAAATGATAAAGCATCGAGGCGTTGGTTGAAACCTTTCACCCCACCGAGAGAAAGAGAGAGAGAGAGAGAGAGAGAGAGAGAGAAAGAGAAAGCGAAGGGGAGAAAACAAGATGGGGGGGATCAACTTCATTTGTGGTGGTGATCAAGATGATGGACGGTTGGATGATCGATTCGTGCGCGGAACAATCTGGAAGATGAGACCACGGGTTGGACGGTGGATGATGGAGTTGGTGCAACATCACGTCAGCGCCAGAGTGGCACCCAATCAACCAAGCCAAATCGACCCAAATAGCACCCTCATCGTCTCAAGTGGCGACGAGCGTTGACGGTTACATGAAATATGTCCTTCGAAGACTACTTAAAAGAAAAGCCTATTAAGGATGATTAACCAAAGACGAGCAATGTGACCTCCGTTAAATTATATCTTCTTTGACTATTTAAAGATGTAATCGTAATTTGATACACAACTATAGCTAATCAAAAACCTTTTTTTTTAGGCTTTCTATTTTTATTTGAGATTTTTATTTTTGCTAATGTTCGAAATAATCCTCGTGAGGTATTGTCTCATTATCTTCGTCTTTTTTTTTAGTTATAATTTTTTTTTTAATTTCACACTCAGTTTAAGAGTTGAATCGATTGATAACAAGGAGCATTTAGGATATTTGATGAAAATAAGATACAAAATAAAAATAAAAAAATAAAAACTAGGGGCATTAAAAAAAAAAAAAATTATGTTTAATAAATAGATAAAACAATGTAAATTATTATAAGAGTAATTACAATTCAGAAAATCAACAACAATTTGGTTCTAATGTTTCTTGAATGATTCGATGATAATTTTAATAACAGTGAAACACGAACATCAGAAGAATTTGTGTTCAAACAAATAGATACAGCGAACAGTCAATTATTAATTTTATTCGTCATCAACAACAAAATTAGAGTCTTATCTGATATTACTTTCTTTTGTTCGGACAGGTGAAAGTTTGAAAAGCTACACAAAAGTTCATATTTGGCAATCTGATTTCTATTTGATTTTAGAAAGAAAATATTTTTTATATGTCATAGCTTAATTCGATTTTAACTTATTTACATTAATATTATTTGCATTTATTTACATCATGCTAAAAAAAATTATGCTCTAATAAGCCATTAATGTAGCGACGATATCACGTTGATGGTAGTAATATGCAAGATAACATGATGCCAATATGATGTTAAAATCATGCTATAAATAGGTTATATGCGACAAAAATGGTATATAATAAAACATATTTATGTATTTCTAAATTATAGAACATAGACTATGTTTAGAATTATGTTTATATTTTTAACGTGTAATTGGAAAAAAGAGTTTAAGTGAATATATAGTCGTGGAATGCTTTGAATATTTAAGTAAGTGATAGATAAAAATTATATTTCAAAAATTCATTAAATATTTTATGATAATTTTACCCTTCTCATATTGTTAATATTTATTCAAAAATAAATATTTTTAAAATTAATAAGTAAACAATTAAAATAAATAAATAAATGTATGTAATCTTATAAAACACTTTGTATAACCAAGACATACAACAAATAATAAATATAATCATATAAATATATAATAATAATAATTAAAAAAAATAAAAATAAATAAAATTTTATTTTATTATTAATATAAATCATGTTGGTTTCTCACTAAATCATTTTGACAGTATTATAATTTTATATAATGTCACATGATACTTTAATTTTTTTTAAAATTATATTAATATCTCATAAATATTAAAATACTAATATTACCTTGGCATTTCTAGTATAACGTATAAGTCATATATGATTTAAAAAAAATATTTATCAAATATTAATTCATATTTGACATGTTCTTTAGACACTCTTAAATAAGTTTCAAATATATTCTCAAAGGGATACTTTGATTGTGATATCCCAAATATAATACCAACATCACAAAAGTATATATATTGATGTCATAGTTCTCAATACGTAACTAATATAACAAATTACTTCTTTAGATAACTCTTAAAAACCATCATTAAATCATATAAATGGAGAGTATATATATATATATATATATATATATATATATATATATATATATATATATATATATATATATATATATATATATATATATATATATATATATTGAACATGATATATTTTTTTAAAGGTTTATTTTAGTTCTTATGATTTTGATCATGAACCACTAAAGTTCTTATAATATACTCAAGTCTAAAATAATATTTATATTTTAAAAAATATAACATATAAGTCCCTCTCATTAAGTTTGAATTAATAGATATCATGCCGACTCATAATAAATTATTAATATAATGACATATATAATTTAAGTTTAAAAATGGATGAAAGTCAATTTCAACCCCTATGGTTTTGGTCATAGATCACTTAAGTACTTATTGTTTACTCGTATCTAAAATAACCTATATATTTTAAAAAATATATCATATAAGCTCCTCTTGTCAAGTTTGAGTTAATAGATATTAGAGTATATTTAGGTGGTTTGTTACCTCATAATAAATCATTAATATAATAATATATATAATTTAAATTTAAAAAAGGGTTAATGTCCACCTTGTCGAGGAAGAAGAAGTGATAGAGACCATAACAATGGATGAAGGTGAAAAAGCAGAGGTATGAGAGGCCGGAGGTGAAGGTGAGGGAGAGCTAAACCACCACGTTATAGGCACAATGGGTGGGGTAGGAGTGCAAGAGAAGACAAAGTGAGAGGTGATGGAGACGAAGACGCCTAGGAGAAGGAAGAGAGACTAAGAGATCATTACGTATCTAGCGTTAGACTCGTTGACACATATTTAACCTAAAGTATGACTAGAAGCTCCCGAGTTTATCATCAGTATAGGAAAGACTGTATGCGTACGATGCCCTACTAAGCAATAACAACTAGTTGCTACTATTGGTGGTCACTGCCATAATGACGTCTCATTCTATCATTGATGGTGGTCTTAGTTTTTTTTTAAACTTAAATTATATTATCATTATATTAATAGTTTATTATAAGTCAATATACCACATAAACAAACTTTAACATCATTTAACTTATACTTGATGAGAGAGACTTATATATTATATTTTTTATAATATAGGGTTATTTTAGATATGAATAAATCATAAGGCTTAAGTGGTCTATGGCCAAAATTACAAGGGTCAAAATTGATATTAACCTTTTTTCTAAACTTAAATTATATGTATCATTATATTAATGCTTTATTATGAGTCAGCATGTTACGTAAATAAACTCTAATGATTATTAATTTAGATTTGATGAAAGTGACTTATATGTTATATTTTTAAAAATAAAAAAATTATTTTATGTACGAGTAAATCATAATGACTTAAGTAGTCTATAACCAAAACCATACGAGCTAAAATGGATAATTTTTTTTTTATCCTTAAAATTTTGATATAATATATATATCATGTTTTTTTCATATTATATTTTACAATATGAGTTGGGCAGTAATAAAAGGTTAAATGTCATCATTACAAGATTGGATGGGAGAGTCCAGCCAATTCATGAATGTAAATTCTGGTTGCTCGATTTGTTAGGGGTCAAGAACTGATGAAAGTTTAGCACCTAAGCTTATAACAAGCTTTGGTATCAATGATAATGTAATTTAATGAGATTTTCTATAAAACTTTATTGGAAAATAGATCGATAATGTACTAGCTCAATATTACAAAATTGTCAAATAATATTCTATCATAGAAAGGTCAACTAAATGTTAGGATCGTGTCGGCACTAAGAGGGGGGAGTGAATTATTGCAGCAGATAAAAGTGTCGGTTTAAAAATCTTTATACGTTAAAAAGAAAACCGATCTCGGAAGATAGTTTGAAAGCATATTTGTTCGTAAGGGTAGTGAAAGCTAAGTAAGGAGGAAGTGAAGCAATTTACAAAGTAAATAAATGATAATAATAGAAATGCAAACTAGAATTTATAGTGGTTCGATCGTTGTGACATACATCCACTTTCGATTCCTCCTCCGTCGAGGTCACTAGCGTCCACTAATGGTCTTCCTTCAATAGGCGAAGACCAACCACCTCTTTACAGTGCTTTCTCCTTTTCACGGGTTTAGGAGATAATCCTTACAAGCCTCACACCTCTCTTGAATGATCACAACACTAGAAAGAGAGGAGAAATCGAAAATTATACTTTTACAATACTTTTAACACCCTAAGATTTTAAGAAATTATTTAAACTTTCGTGCTCTTTCATACAAAAAAGGGTAGGATATTTATAGGCATCAATAGCTTCAGAATTGGAGCCAAAAAATATCACATCCTCGGATTTCGAGGTACTAGCGGTACCACCGCCATTATTGGGCAGTACCACCATCTGTAGACTGACACTAAGTGGTACGACCGCCTGACAGAGCTTAGAGACCGAACTCTGGTGGTACCACCACTTGACAAGGACGATACCACCACTTGGCAGTATTAACTATCAATGTTACCACCGCATGACAGTATTAACTGTCGACGGTACCACCGCCCAAACCACCTGGGAGACTGAGTCACCAAGTGGTGCCACCACCAACCGTGACTTCATGTACTGAATGAGCTGTTTAACTGGCCCAATTCAGCTCTGTTAAGGGCCCAGTTGGCCCCTAACTGAGTTAGTTAGATTACCTCACAATTCTAACTAAACTTAAGGTTTAACTATAATAATTAAGATATTTAAACAAGCAATCTCTATCTGGTATGTCAATTGTTCTTTCGACGATCTTCTAGTGAACTTCCAGCGAACTCCTGATGAACTCTCAGCGAACTCCCGACAAACTCTCGGCGAGCTCCTAACGAACTCTTGGCGAGCTTCCGGCAAACTTCAGGCACATCGTTCGATTCTTCGACGTATCATCTGATCTTTGACTTCGGCCCAACATCTGCTTTATGACTTACTGCTATCGTAGTTAATCATGCACACTTATCTCAACATATAGATTAGATCAAATAATTTACTAATTGATTTTATCATTAAAATTCAAGATTTAACAATCTTCCCCTTTTTGATGATGACGAAGTTAACCTTAACTCCCCTTATCTATATAATATACTTGAGAAAAGATATTCTTGAATTCAAGGCCTTTAAATTCAAGCATCAAATCGATAAGTTATATTCATTTAAACTTATCAACATGCACATCATGATACTTATCATGATTTACCAATTTAAAATACGGTACCACGTATTTATAAAAAAAAATGATATTATGACATCCATTTTCAAGTTTAATGATGATAGGCAATCATCATTTTCAAGTATGATATGAATTTCAAATATGAAATTTAGCAAGATAACAATTCTTGATAAAAAATAATAATTCATCATTCTGAGATATGATATCGATTGTAAATAGTAAGTTAAGCTCTTGATACCATATCATAATGATAGACAATTATTTCATGAAACATTTCAAGTATCTACAATGCATATGAAATACATTTTGATATGTTTCAAGTATTTGCGATGTGTTGTGACGTATTTGACGATTCCAATTATATTTCAAGCATTCGTAAAACATTCAAGCATTTACGATAAGATATATTTTATACATTTATCTCAAACATTTATAATGATAATTTGTCATCAATTTACCACATTTTTTCCCCTTTGTCATCAACAAAAAGGAGAACCATTCAACAATACAAATGTGATAAATAAAATTAAGTAAGTTTCACACCAATTTATCTAAGCCATAAAGGAAGATAAGCAAAAACTTTGCATGATAACCTTTTTGGATAAACTAATATTTTTACTCATGGGTTCTTTGGTTCTTCTTTAGATGTACAAGTTTCTTTCTTCCTTTGTCACAAAAATAAGAAGAAGAGGAAGAAAGGTAAGGAAAGAATCCATTAAGAACCAAATTTAGGAAATGATTTGAACCAAGTCAAATTCAAGACAATAAATGAGTTTCATTAAATCATTCTTCAATTTTAACAAAAAGAAGGGATTCATGAAAAGGATCAAGATATCTATGTAAAATTAAATCGTCATTCTTGCAAGTAATCATCACACACTAAAATTCATCTTTCAAAGATCAAGATATCTATGTGAATTCATAAAATTCATCTTTTATGAGAAGAGTAAGAAAGAATTCATGGGAATGGAGCATCATATAAAAAAGAAGTTTACGAATAAAACTTCATAAATCAAATCAAATTCTCATTAAAAATTCACAAGAGTGAAATCCGTGAGAGATGCATTTGTCAATGAATTCTATGAGTGAAGTGATTAAGTGTCTCAAAAATCATTAAGTGATGGAATAAGGGTATGAAATAAATTTGATACTAAGTAAATTGATATTTCGGATTTCATGAATGCTTTTTTTTTTTAAATCGAGAAAGTTCAAAAAAGATATACAACAAACTCATGCATTCAGACAATTTAACATCCCTAACTCTCTTCTAATAAAATTAAATTATTCTTCATTTAAAAAGAAAATCAAGAAATTTGAAGAATGTATCAAGGAATTTATGCATTCGAAGATTTATCAAGTCTAATTCTCAAAATGATTAAATCATCATCAAGAAGTGCATCATAATATTGAAAAGCACATGACGTCAAAGGTTACGTCATAGAATGTAAAAGTATAGTATATCAAGGAGTACAACTCATTATAGTACTTTTTAGTTCTCTACTCTCTTTTATCAGTAAAAGGAAATATATAATCTATTCAGGTGGTGGTAAATCAAAATGCTTAAACAAAGTATTCAGTTGCCGACGAATTTGCTACGTCTCAGTTAAGATTTGATCTTGATGTAGTTCAATTCAATCCAGCTGAGTCACTATTGGATTGGTAGATGAGGAGGGTGCTTGCTCTGTTGAAGGTGTTGCCTCAAGGGGACTGGTAGGAGGAGAATGACTTTTCCTATAAATAGGTGTTTCTGGTTCTGGTTCAAGTGGAAAAAATTTAGTTCTCATATGTAATCTAGTCTGAATTCCATTTCTTACTATACATCTTAATCTCCTTAATAGGTTTCCATTGATGACATTGAATCGATCTAGTTTTAAGGTTCATTCATCAGATGGAATAACCATGTTATGTGCACACATTAGTCTAGTGATTAAACTACCATAAAGAAGTATCATATCTTTTGTTGATAGTTCAATCCTGTTTTGTTTTATCATATATCCAAAACAGTTATTGTGTCCTCTCATAATCCAATATATTATTTCTAATTCTATTTGACTAATTTCATCGTGATGGTGTTGTTTTGGAAGTAGGATACTTATCACTATGTAATGTAGCACTTTTGTGCTAAAGGGTAGCAAATGTTCATAACTTTTTTGAACAATAGAAAGATTTGGGTTACAAAAGATAGTTCCTAATGCCTCAGAATACATAACCCTAACTGATTCTTCAACCCATAGCCCTCTAAAGTAACAACCTCTTCTTTTCTCAGGAATTCTTATAAGATTACAAATTATACTATCTGTGATAGGTATGTGATGCCCTAAGAGATAAGTGGACACCCTATCATTTTCATCTACTTATAAGTTGTTATAAAATAACCAAATAAGTCAAGGATAAATGAGTTCACTTATTTGGAGGATTGAAAAGACATCTAAATCGGTAAACCATTGAATTGATTCTAAATTATCTAATCCTTCTAAATCTACATATTT
This sequence comes from Musa acuminata AAA Group, assembly GCF_036884655.1. Taxonomy (NCBI): domain Eukaryota; kingdom Viridiplantae; phylum Streptophyta; class Magnoliopsida; order Zingiberales; family Musaceae; genus Musa; species Musa acuminata. The sequence goes on from NC_088330.1 coordinate 9,317,902, forward strand.
TCCCTTATAAACACTTCTATATTCAAAGGTTGAGAATTTAAGAGCATATTGGGGGGAATCAAAGAATGTGGAGTCATAGGTTTCATTTACTCTCCTCTTACCTTTGTCCCTTAAGGATCTTCCGAACTATACATATTATTAATGAGAAAATTGTAAGAAGCAAGATCTAAATATTGAGAGAAAGGTTTTTGAGGATTACCCTTGTAGTGATCTCTTGAAAGATTGAGATTGATCTTTACATTCGCAAGAGATGAGGGTTTTCTTGAGTTTCTAGAGGAAGAACAAGGAGAATGAGAGGTGGAGAAGGGTTTTGAGGTGTGGGAAGAGATCTAAGAAGGCTTGGGGGCGGTTCTACCATCGGCCCTAAAAGCCCTTTTATAGGGCAGAGCTACTGGTGGTGCCACCGCCTATAACCAGTGCTTACTTACGGTGCCACCGCTGGTGCACTATTTTTCACAATTTATTTGTTTTTCTTTGTCTAGCATCATTGCTTTTCTTTTGAGATATAATAGGTAAGAATTCTTGTCTTCTCTTTTAAGCAAGATCATAGTCATTTTGTAGTACGAGCGCTTATTCGCATAAATTTCGTATCAAGTCAAAATGAAGTTCGATTTTCGTAAATGGGAGGAAGACCTTTTATTAAAATTATCAATTCATAAAAGACCAAACATACTAATGTTCCAAGAATCAGATTTCCCTTTTTGCAATGAGAAGAAATAATAGTAGAAAAAGAAGACTCAATTTTTAAATGTCGAGAAATCCAAAAATTAGGAAAATGTAAGAAAGGAACTCATGGAAGAATTCACAAGTTTAAAATATTGAGAGATCAAGATCAAATGTTTATTAGGATTTCAAATAATTATTGCATCATTAAATCATCAAACATGATTAGAATATAAAATATCTTTCCTTTATTATTTTGGCTAGAGAGCTTTATGGAATATTTTGGATCTTGGTCATAAGCCTCAATCATCCATTATCAAGATATTATTTTTGCTCCTAACTTGTTATGGTAGACACTTCTACAAAAAAATGATGATTTTTAGGTACTCATTTGATCTTGGGTGCCTCAAAAATCGATCTACTCAACTTATCATATTGCATTGAGTCATTTGAGGTTCCTTTCAGAACCTAAATCAAATTGTGTGGACTATATCTCTTAAACAGATATTTATAAGTAATATATCCGAGTTTATAACAAAAGATATATTTGATGTGGGGTGATACAAGCAAATAGGGTATTTAACAAAGGTGGTTGGATTTTGGTGAGAACTACTCACAAATCCAATTTCGCCTCTTCTATGAACGTGACTCTTATTGGCAAGGATTATGTTCAAGGACTTGCAAAAAATTTTAAAAAATTTTAAATTTCTCTAAGGTTTCATGTAGTTGTAAATTTTCCTTTTTAAGCGTTTCTAATCATCATATTTTGTGCAAGGAGCTAAACTATCATCATGTTCAATTTTTAATCTATCAAAATCATGAACAAGAGAAGCATGCTCCTTTTTTTAATAGTTTATACTTTTTACTAACTAATTTACATTCATCAAATAATTCATGAAAAATATTTAAAAACTTATCGAAAGATAAATTTACATCTAATGAACTGCTTACCTCATCTCCGATAGCCATTGGTATATAGTGAGCAACTTGCTCTTTGTTGGTTGGCTCCTCTTCTTCGAATGCACTTGAGTTATTCTAAGTTTCTTTAAGCGCTTTCTTCTTCTTTGGTTGCTTCTTCTTTAGTTAAAGATATTCACTTTTGAAATGTCCCAACTTCTTGCATTCGTAGCATATAACTTGTTCTTTCTTGGGTTCGATTATATTTTTTATATCATTTTTAAATTTATTTTTTTTATGAATTTTTTGAATATTCTTGTCAAGAGTGTCAAATCATCATCATAGTCCTCATCACTTGAATTTTCTTTCAAATGATCTTCATGAGTTCTTAGTGTCATATCCTTTTGAAAGGTAGTTCTCAATCTCTTCATGAGCGTTGCAAGTCATCTCATAGGTCATTAGTGACTCAATAAGTTCTTCAAGAGGGAAGTTATTCAAATCTTTTGCTTCTTGAATAGCAGTTACTTTAGGATCCCAACTCTTTAGAAGAGTTCTTAGTATCTTGTTAACAAGTTCAACATTAGAAAAACTTTTACCAAAGGCTTTTAGACCATTGACGACATCCGTAAATCGGGTGTACATGTCTTCAATGGTCTCACTTGGTTTCATACAGAACAATTCATAACTATGAACCAAAAGATTAATTTTTGACTCCTTAACCCTATTTATACCTTCGTGTGTGATTTCAAGTGTATGTCAAATGTTATAAGTCATTTCGTAAATAGAAACTCGATTGACTTTGTTTTTATCCAAAGACAAAACAAAGCATTCATAGCTTTGGCGTTCAAAGAGAAAGTCTTCTTCTCCAAGTCATTCCATTCGCTCGTTGGAAGATAAGATATTTGAAATCCGTTTTCAATGATATTCCATAACTCGAAATCCATAGAAATTAAGAAGATCTTCATCCTAGTTTTCCAATACGTGTAATTCGTCCCATTGATCATGAGAAGACGAGTGATAGAATGCCCTCTTGATTGCCAACAAAAACCATCTCTCTTGGGTTTTAAACCAAATCAAGAGTAACCGAGCTTTGATACCAATTGTTAGGATCGAGTCGACACTAAGAGGTGAGGTGAATTAGTGTAGTGGATAAAAGTATCGATTTAAAAATCTTCGTACGTTAAAAAGAAAACTGATCTCGGAAGATAGCTTGAAAGTGTGTTTGTTCGTAAGGGTAGTGAAAGTCAAGTAAGGAGGAAGTGAAGCAATTTGCAAAGTAAGTAAATGACAATAATAGAAATGCAAATCAGAATTTATAGTGGTTCGATCGTTGTGACAAACATCCACTTTTGATTCCTCTTCAATCGAGGTCACCGACGTCCATTAATGGTCTTTCTTCAATACGCGAAGACCAACCACCTCTTTACAGCACTTTCTCCTTTTCATGGGTTTAGGAGATAACCCTTATAAGTCTCACATCTCTTTTGAATGATCATAATATTAAAAAGGGAGGAGGAGGACTTTTTACACTTTTACAACACTTTTAAAACCCTAAGATTTCAAGAAATTGTTCCTACTTTCGTGTCCTTTCATGCAGAAAATGATGGGATATTTATAGCTCGAATGGCTTCAAAATTGGAGCCAAAAAGTGTCACATCTTCGGATGTTGGGGTACTGGTTGTACCATCGCCTGCAAACTGACACTGAGTGGTACCACCGCTTGACAGAGCTCGGAGATCGAGCTTTGGCGGTACCACCGCCTGACAGAACTTGGAGACGGAGCTCTGGAGGTACCACTGCCTAGCAGCATTAACTTCCAGCGATACCATTGCCCAGACTACTTGGGAGATTGAGTCACCAAGCGATGCCACCGTCGACCGTGACTTCAGGTGCTGAATGAGTTGTTCAACAGGCCCAATTTAGCCATGTTAAGGGCCCAATTCGCCCTTAACTGAGTTAATGAGATTACCCCCAATCATAACTCAACTTAAGGTCTAACTATGATAATTAAGACATTTAAACATGTAATCTCTGTCCGACATGTCGATTGTTCTTTTGGCAATCTTCTTACGAACTTCTCGATGAACTTCCGACGAACTTTCAACGAACTCCCGACGAACTCTCAACGAACTCCCGATGAACTCTCAACGAGCTCCCAATGAACTCTCGGCGAGCTTCCGACAAACTTCTGGCACAACGTCTGATCTTTGACTCCGGTCCAACATATGCTTTATGTAATACCGCTATCGTAGTTAATCTTACACACTTGTCTCAATATATAGATTATATCAAATAATTTATCAATTATTTTCACCATAGATTCAACCCTAAATAGTTATTAATGTTGGGAGTCCCACTGACATGTTAGATTGATTGGATACATAATATTATAGTAATTATAAACGTGATGAGACATTAATGTGATGTTGGATCATCCTCATAACGTTATGCAGGAAAAGTTCATAAATCATGTGTTTATTGTATTAATTTCTTAAATATTATTTATCTGTATATATTTAAACACAGTAAAGTTATGTCTTTACCCACTAAATTTAACTTCTCTTAATGTATGCAATTAATGAGGTCGATCGGAATCCGTTACAACTACTTTTATAACAGATATCGTCTCAAACAATCTTAACCCTTCGCCTCGTTGCTTCCGTCATCATCCACCGTTCCTTTGAGATCAAGAAGAGAGAACGGACGGTGAGAAATCAATCTCATCTATTCTGCCGCCTTAAACCGCTCTCATCAACGGGCGAGCTCGGGGCGGCTCCTCATTTGAAATAAAAGAGCGACCGCTTCTTCTTCCTTGAGCTCCGTTTCTACCCGCCCACCTACCTTTCGTTTCTCGGAGAACGAGCGTGGGGCCCGGAAAAACGGTTTGTTGGCCCACCAACAGGTTTCGGTGAATGAAGGGGTAGACGGCTGTCGATGTGCATAATTTTTCTTTCGTGAAAGGAAGTAATGCTTCTTGCACTCTTGCTTTCATACCCATTGACGCACCTTAACTTTATATGGCTTGGAGATGGGCCTCTTGTGTTATTAACCAGAGACTTTTGGGATAGGCATGTGGGTAGGCGTCAATCTTATGTCTCTGTAACCTTTGTAAGGTGCACAATGAGAGCTAAAATTAAGGGTTACTTCCATTTCCCAGAGGTGCACTAAAAAAGAGCTGTCTTTCTCTCTCCATTTCATGTGGTGGTGATCCTTTCAATCAAAATAAAGTTCAGCAGAAGGTGGGAGAGGCAGGAAAGGGATCGAAACAGAGGGAGAGGGGCGGAAGAGAGGGTGAGGAATGTCGTGCTCGCCGTCTTCGGGGTCGGGGGAAGACGAGGGCGTCGACGCCTACCGGAAGGGCGGCTACCACGCGGTTAGGGTCGGTGACGCCTTCGCCGGTGGCCGCTACGTCGCCCAGCGGAAGCTCGGATGGGGTCACTTCTCTACCGTCTGGCTCGCCTACGACACCCTTTCTTCCGTATGTTCCGTGCTCCTCCTCTTCCTCCTCCTCCTCCTCCTCCTGTTCCGAAGAGAGAAATAACAAGAAACAGGAACGTATTTGGATTTTTTTTATTCTTATTTCAATCGCCACTGTTTTTGGTTGTGATTTGGCGGTCATTTCTCGGCTGGAATTCATTTGGTATTTCAAAATGATGCGTTTTCGGTTCCAAAAGTCCCTCCTTTGCATGTGCTTGTGAATCGATCGTTTTCTTTGGGAAATGATGACGACACAATGTCGTCTATTGTTGGATTGCGACTGCGCCATTGGATTCATCGATATCAAAGGAGGCCGTGCCTTTTGCCTTTTGACAATCATGTCAGCAGTTTTCATCATTGCTTCATCGTCTGTCACAATTAGCTTCTATGATCATATTCTCATATATTGATGATTGTTGTAGAGATATTTACTCAGTTTCTTCTGCTTGATTTTACTCTTCCTGACAATTTCTCCATCCCATTTCGATTGCTTTGAGGTAATCCATTTTCTGTTGACCCCTCGTGCAAACTTACTTCGGAATTTATGTTTTGTCTTGGTAGAAATTTGTTGCCCTCAAGATTCAAAAAAGCGCGAAAGAGTATACTCAAGCTGCGCTTCATGAGACGGAGCTTCTCTCAGCGATTGCAGACGGAGACCCTTCCAATTCCAAGTGTGTTGTGCGACTACTGGACCACTTTATGCATGCTGGCCCCAATGGGCAGCACTATTGTTTAGTGGTTGAATCCCTTGGAGATAGCTTGCTTCGGTTGATTCGTTACAACCGTAACAAAGGGATTGGTCTGAACAGAGTCAAGACTATATGTAGATCGATATTGGTGGGTCTCGATTACTTGCACAGGGAGCTTGGTATCATTCACACGGATTTGAAGCCAGAAAATGTGCTTCTTGTGTCCACAATCAATCCTGCTAAGGACCCTGTGAGGTCCAAGTTCACTCCAATTCTTGAGCGGCCTGAAGGGTGCCCAAATGGTGGATATCCATTCAGTATGAACCAGAAGAAGCTGAAGATTATGACAAGAAGGGCATTGGTGAAGATTTCTAAGAGAAGAATGTCAATGGGAGGCTATGTAGAGATGGAGAGAAGCTTGGATGGGATTGATCTGAGGTGCAAGGTGGTGGATTTTGGGAATGCTTGTTTGTTTGATAACCAAATTTCAGATGATATTCAGACAAGGCAGTACAGAGCTCCTGAGGTTATTATTGGGTTGGGATACTCCTTTTCGGTTGATATGTGGTCCTTTGCTTGTATAGCCTTTGAGCTTGCAACTGGTGACCTGCTCTTTGCTCCTAAGAATAGCCCAGAATTCACCGAAGATGAGGTACTTTTTCTCCCTCCCAACATCTCCTCATAAGATATCGGATATATTAATTTCTTGCAGGTTAAAGAAGCATTTCAATTATTGTTACTTGATAATCTGTGTTAAAATGCCAACTATCATGATCCATAAGCTGCTTTCTGGAGTATGAATTCTTATACATATTGTAGTTTTCAAATGGCTACAGCAGTACACAATTATTATCAGATTTTAAATCACAATATCATAGTTATGCATGAGAAACCTGTTAGGGGCATTTATTCATGGAGAAGAAACGAGGACAAGTTTTCTTGGACGAAGTTGCCATAAAATGGTTCAAATGGACGTAACCTTGGCTAAAGATGGATGATCATCATTATACTTGATAATCTGTCTTTTTTTTTTTCATTTTAGTTTAGATAAATTGTTTTGTGCCAAAACAATGTGCTGCTTTGAATTGCGAGTTCAGTAGCTTCACATGATAAGTTCTGCAGGCATATGGGTACATCCATGCCTATTCTAGTTCCATTTACTGTGCAAGGATTTTCAAAAAAGATAATGTCTTGATTCTTTTCTGAAGTTTGGTATCACATGTAAAGCTTAAATTTTCATGCTCATGTTTAAGCAACTTTGCTTGGATATGTACTTGTCCAGACGTCCATTTCCACAGCAAGTGGAAATAGAGAAGCATGTAGGGCAGGAAAATAAGGGAAATGTAGCTGTTAGAATATGGAATATTAAAGATATGTTCATTGAAGCATCAGAAACAAATCCGACATCTGATCCCATCATTACATGTAACATCTAAAATTTACTATCGAAATCCTGTTCCTGAGTGGCCAACTCACAACATATATTTAACATGTTACATGACATGCCTGAAAGAGTCCAGTTAGCATGGTATCTAAGGCAAATATCTGGACTGTGGAATGACTTCCAGTCCTTGATTTCAGGATCACTTGGCTCTGATGATGGAACTTCTTGGAAGGATGCCCCGACAGGTGACTCCATTTTGTTTGTTGACTTCCCTGTTTATATGACACTAATGTTTTTGCCTTTGTTAGTGAAGATTGCTACTGCAGGATCTCGATCAAAGGACCTCTTTGACAGATATGGAGACCTGAAGAGGATTCGTAGGTTGAAATTTTTGCGCCTGGATCGCCTTCTGGTTGACAAGTACAAGTTTTCAGAAACTGATGCCAACTCCTTCATGGAGTTCCTTTGCCCACTTCTCGATTTTGATCCAGAGAAGAGGCCTACAGCAGCTCAGTGCCTGCAACATCCATGGCTCAATGAATGAGGAGATTTATAAGAGCCTAAAGCTGCTCGAGTATGAAATAATTTGAAGAGGTGATAAATTTAACGCAACCACCACCAGCTAACAAGTGAAGTTTCAGCATTTTCACTGACCCGACTTAATTGTACCACATGAGGTCTGAAGGAAACTACTCAAACTCGGTCATCTGGTTGTATTCATGAATACCTTCGACTATATTATGACTTTTGGTAGAGGTTTTTTTCCCTAATGTTATCGTCTTCCAAAAGAGAAAACGTGAAGTAGCTTCTGATAATGCCCGAGTCATTTTTCGCCGTATATTTACATTGTGTCTCAAACTGTGTTAAGTCCCAAAGCATTCCTTTGTTTGATTAAAACAGAGCAGTTCTTGGCTAAGGGCACATTAACACTGAAGCAGGAAATGCTGGCCAAAAATCTAAACCAACATAAGCTATGAATCAATGTTTTAAGGTTACTTCTGCTCGAGTCAGCTGAATTGTTGCATGTGTGATGGACAAGGTATTAATAATGATGCCCATCGACCTAAATGGAATTCAAGGTGGAGTCAAGGTGGAGTCGAGTTCAAGAAAGGCGAAGACAGGTGAACGATATGATCATGCAGGCAGGCCGATCTGGAGAAAGCTCGTGCACATTTACACGATTAAATCATTACCACTAATTTGCTTCATTCTTCGTTCCCATCTGTGATCCCACATGAACTCAATGAACTCAATAGTTCCAACAATAAACAATAGAATTGAGGAAGTATTGTGAAGAACTTTTGACAATAAATTGTTGATTCAAAAGACACATCAAAATCATCCGCATCTAAAAGCTCTCTGAAGTTTGATTATTTATGCCATTCTATAATGTGCAAGACAAAAGTTCAGAGACAGACATAAGCTCTCTCCTCTGGAATCATGTTTGAGATGACTAGTTGTGTAACCCAGTAAACATTCACAAACTTCGCATCTGAGTGCTAAGAGGCTCTGTACCAGATTTAAGATGAGCATGTAAACTATTACAACTTCTGCTGTGTGTACACCAATTTAAGAGGACAGTTTTGCCTTCATCATCTACTGCATCTTTTCGATATTGTACGATACAGCATGATCCTTCCACACACCTTTCTCCAAGTACTTCTCATAGAATCTCACATTACCATCTGTTTTGACAGACAATGCAGTGGTGCTTCGCGTTCCAAATTGCCGCTGTTTAGCAATAAACAGATTTAGTTTCAAATGGTCGATTTTGAATAATCATAGACATGAAGGAAAACAAGAGTAGAACGATCAGGTACCCACCTGTTTTGTCTCGAACTGAACAAAGATGGAGCTCAACTTGAATTCATATTCGGTATCACAGCCAGTGTTTGGCAACCTATCTCTATCAGCCCTTGCATTGTCACTCATCAGTTTATCAACCATCTCCTTTTCAGGGATTTCTTCCTCATCATACTTGACAAGTAGATCTCTAAATCTCATGCCTAATCTTTGTGCCTGGAAGAGATTAAACAACGTGAGCAATAGTAAGGTCCTTGACGTAAAAAATCAATAAAGTAAGCATTGATACAATTTATCTATTTCAAAAAAAAGGGAAAAAAAAAATGAACTGAAGCAAAGATGCAATATCCATGCTATTGCAAGAATGAAGGATTTGCTTCTGATATTAGGGACTGCTCTCAGATGAAGAAACACTTGCATAAGAGATGGATGTCAGTAAAAGATACTGAAACAGCCTAATTCCCAGAATAGTGTTCTAGTGTTCTAGTGTTCTTCATCACCTTGTTTCGGTTGCCACCAAGGCAGTAACTTTGCTTGTTAGTTCACTACCACAATTGCTATTCTGGTTAGCTTTAAATAGATAAATTTATGTACCTTTTTGACATATGATCTACATCCTACATAGAAAAACTGCACATTCTTTTCAGAAACAGCACCATATATCTACTACCAGATTCTAATTGAAGTGTCTATACGGCACAATATCATACATTCTGTCCCAGTATTGCAATGGCACTCCCAAATACAAAAAGTTATACATAGAGGGAAATGATGAGCATGTTCCAAAAGAATATTACAAATAGTATTTTTGAAAGTTGGTTGGACAGATTACTGAAGTGGAAAAGGAAATGCTTGTTTTCCGCAGCCTTATTACATGAACCTCAAGGTTCCTTGATCAGTAAAGATCCTCACCTAATAATATCTAAAAGTTCGGGAAAAAAAAAACCACAATTAATTAGTGTAGCCTTATTTTAGGTAATCACTACAAGGTTTTGAGCAGGAATTGAAGTACTTGACTAGTAAGCTGTATATAACAAAAAAAGAAAAAACAAAAGCTGTACATATAATATGTTAAATTGTATTTGGTTCATTCCCATCACAGCAAATATTTCTTAATGGAAATAGGAATATTTGTATTTTTAATATTTAGTTGCAGTTAAAAAAAAGAAAACCTATTTGTTAATCAATCTTGATTTAACCCAGGAAGAACAAGAAAATAACATATTATAATCAAGTTGAGTCCACCACTTTAATTACAAGAATTACTCTAATTTTTCTGACATAGAATGAATAGCACAAAAAAGATGGAATTAGTGATCCTGTTTCACATTCAAGAAAAGCATACAAGAAGAAGAAGTTAATGAAAAGCATATCCACAGAGATGATGCAAAACTTGTAAGGAGAATTTATAACCATCAAGAGTTAGCATGGCTCATGTATTCAATTCTTCTTCTTTATAATTAACACAAACCAACACAAAAAATTCAATCAGAAAAAATTTTAATTTGCAGAAAGCAGATATAATGGCATTTTGTTGGGACAATCAGAAAAGAAGTCACCAAATTTAAATTGGTTTCTTACCTTATACCACGGAGTGTCTAATTTTGCATTAGAGAGCACATGAAGGCCTGGAGAAACCACTTGAATGGAAATAGGCTCTTCCTTAGGCCTATTTGAGATATACACCATGAGTTTGGATGGAATGTCAGCTAATATTAGATTAAACCCATTGTAGTCTCCTGCTTCCATGACAAGCTCCTCTGCAAATTCCAAGGGGCTTTTCCAGCTCTGTGATCGAAGATCAAATGCCAGAAGAATATTTCAGAGGTTGCATGAACAGAAGAAAATTACAAAAGGATAAAAAAGAAAGGAAGAAGAAGATGATCTGTACATGGCAAAAGTTCAGTAACAAGGATAGATTCCAAATGAAGACAGCCATGGCGTCAAGACAGAGGTATTACCTGCAAGAACCTGACAGGCAAGTCTCCCCTGGTCCTTGCACAAGGCAGGTGGTCAGGCTCCAAGACATTGGTTAAGAAGGCCAGCCTCCCATCCTTGGTGCACCCCAGCCATGTCCCCCCTGCAAGCACATCCCTCCCTCCCAGTATCTTCCGATGGCCCTCCCCCCACCATGCCACTGGCTTTGTAGGCCTGCCATCCATGTCAATCCAACAACAAAGCAACCTCTCAATCTTTGAATACCATGAACAACAACAAGAAAGCCGAACTAAAGTAGTTGTTTCTCATGAATCCAAAGCATTACTCTCTTGCTTATGTGCCCTTTCGCCATTATGAACTATGAAGAAACTGAAAAAGTCTCTTTCAGCATACACGCAGCAAAAGAACAAGGAAAACAAAATAAGAACAAAGACCTGGAGGTCTCAATTTGCGAAGCTTAAGAAGGCAGATTCACACTAAAGGACGCAAGATTCATGTTAGAATGTGAGGGAGAAGGGGGTCTATGAACCTTCCTATCTAACAACTCCAACACAAAGTTGGCATACTGATCTCCTAAGAATAACATCAAGTTATTCTGGACACAGAAGAAAAATCTGAGAGAAAAGAAGACCCAGAAAAGAATCATAACATACCTATCATGATACTCGTCTCTGTTGAGCAAAAGGACGAGCGGGTAGAGAGGGTGCGCCTGCCATATCCATGCAGCTATACACATACTGCTCGATTTCCTCACTTCTCTCTTCTCGAACTCCCGTCTGCCGTACTCCTTATTCCTCTCCTCTCTTCGGAACACTCTCCTCTTCGTTATATACTCCCCCCCCCCACCCCACCTCCTCACACGCCAAAGGCCAAACCAAAGCAAGCCCACAGCAACCACTCCGAATGAATTCATCCTCAGGTCTTTGGTCAACTCCAATAAGTATAGCAGAACCCGTGGGCAGCTTCCGCAGCTGCTGGGAAAATGTTTGGATCACAAGATAGGTAAGGGAAGGCGGCATCATCCGACATCATAGCTCAGAGGATTCCGAGGAAAACCGGCGACAGAGACGGCAGACGATCTATTTATGGAAGCGTTTCTATTGCACGGCAAGTTCTCGTGTGATGACTCAGCAGCAGCATCATCATCATCAGTTGAACATATCCTGAAGCCAAAACTATATAGAAGTCACAAATATAAATTATACAGATATTTAGAATAATAATATATGTGTTTAATTTTGGAGGTGCAAATATGATATTTTATTTTTTAAAAAGATAAATTATCAAAAATTTTATCAGATAAACTAATAATAAACACCTTTATATTTTAAAATTTTATTATTCTCTAAATAAAATATTTTAGAATAATCTCATAATTTTAATTGGGGTTTGAGAAAACTTGTATTCAACTTTAGATATGATAATGCATAATACATAATAAATAAAATATTTTAGAATAATTTCATAATACAGGTTTGAGAAGATTTGTATTCGATACCTTCGATTAGTAGCATCATTCACTGGATCTTTCGATCTGATAGTTGACTTTTTTTTCCATTTGATAAAGATTCCTTCGTTATAAAATTTAATTTTTTTTATACTTATTAAGCTTAAAGTGACATTGTAATGTAAATTATGGAATTTATCCTTTTTTATATTAAAAGGACTAAAATTCACGTTTAGGTATGTGTTGAAGTCAATATGTCCATGAATATCTATCTACAAGACTAGAAAAAAGGATGTCGACGGTTGACCAACTACTCTTTTAATGTTTTAAGTCAGAGTTATGATAGGTGCAGTAGTAAGGTGTTCACGAAGGTTCTCCCATTCACTCCCTCTTAGAAGTCATCTTAAGAGGGGTTTCCTTTTGACATGAGTGTTAGGCTAATATAGTTTGTCATCATCTTGGTGGCCATGAAGGTATGGGCTTAATGTTATCGTTATCCTATGACGTGCAAAGGAGCTATGGTGTTGGTTGAGGTAGTGATGTCACTCATTACGAGGGAGCTAAAGTTGGATCCATATTGGCATCTGACTATTGCTATATATTCTTTCCTATTTAACACTAGAGGAATGTTTATTCGATAATTGATTATACCTCTATATTTTTGTTCATTCTTAAAAGAGCACCAATTAGATATGTGTAATCAAGTAATTTGAACACTAATAGAGAATATTTTGATAATCAATCTTATTCTTTTGTTTAGTCGTCATACAAATGCTGATATGAAAAGACAAGGGTCCAATCATCTCTCGTATGTGTTGATACGGTCGATCGACCCCATGGACAAAGTCCACGACGGGTCATTTGGTCGACTTGGTCGAACCAATCTATGGGGGATCGATTCGGTCGACCCCCTTCTTAGTCAACCTCCACGGGCAAAATGCTAGAGAAAAGACATTACAATTATTATATGCCCGTCGCCTCTATTGACGAAATATTCGAGGGAGAATATTACGGTCGTTACAAGCCCGTCGCCCCCAACGATGAAATGTTTGAGGGAAGACATTATGATCACTACAAGCCTATTGTCCCTCGTTGATGGAGTGTTAGTGGGAAGACATTATGATCGTTACAAGTGGTCATTTTGATTGAATAGGTAAAAAAGTTGACCCTCGATACTAGTCTAGGGGATTGAATCTTTATGCAACTAATCCTCTCACATTATAAAACTATCCTAAAGCTAACTTGAGCGAGTTATGTCGGGAAACTCCCCCGACATCAACCTTTGTGTATGGACTCGTTGGCAGGCCAAAACCCACCTTGATCCACTCTTGGGCCCCCCTCAAATGCTTAGATTTCGTTCCATAAATCATCTCGGTGCCACCTCATTTGCTCCAAGGTTTGATCGATCGTCTTGGAAAACCATCCTATGGATTTTCAAACGTCCTGTGCCTTCAGATTTGGACCGAACCGAGCTGACTCACAATCGACGATAAGATTCTCTAAAAAACACGTTTGCGACCAACTTCTTCTTGACTAGCCAAGTCTCTCTTGGACTTGAAATAATAATAATAATAATAATAATAATAATAATAATTTATAAGATAACTCTTAAACTATAGAGAGTATAATATATAAGTGTTACGTAATAAAGATAGACCAGTCGATAAATATCTTCAAATTTATCCGAGTCACTTTAGTGCTAAAATAAAATTGAAATCAAATTCATATGAAAATTAATTCCGTATAAATATAAACCGTAAAATGAATAGCCATTCCCCAACGTCTATCACATAACAATCATAAAGGCATGGATGGCTTAGTTGCATCTGTTCAACGTATCAACTCAGCCAAAATGAGATGATTGATATTATTATGCCTTCTTAGCCGTCTCATATATCATATCGGCCGATAGATGCCGCAATGCATATCCTTTTCATTTCAACCATCCACACCTAAACATACTTTACTTTGTTCCTATGGCATTTGCATCCGACACTTGTTTGCAGAAGTCGTCAGCCTTCTTTTGACCTTAGAAAAAGAGATTTAGTTGATGATGAGCAAACGTATTTCCAAAAAAAAAAAAAAAACACAGATAAAGAATAGTTTAAACAATACAAAATGTAATTGACAACTTTATTACAGAAAACACATTGGGATACAAATTGTACAAATAATAATACTAAGAAATATTTTATTTATATTTCAAAAATAGTAGTTCGGAAGAATATTCTACCTATAATTTAAAATATTCTCTCGATTAACCCATTGTAAAAGATTATCTAAGCATAGTAATTAAGATAGGTTTAATCAAAATGATTGTACCAAAAAATCAAACCGATGCTAATCAAGCGAGCATTTGAGCTCTTTCTAACCGTACTAGAGTATGGTTGATCCAAGTATCATCCATGTGATCCACGTCACCAAGAAAAGATAAGAATAAATAAAAAGGTAAACTCGCGCCATATAAATTTTATTAAAAATAATTTAGAATGTATTATTATAATAAAAAGTTGTATAGGGATTTAACTCATGCCTACACTTAATCTTTTTAAGTGTACTATTATGTTATATTTTGAGTGAGTTTGTTCACCCTCAAATCACCATTGTAATTATATGACAGTAAGAAAGCTCATAATTTTGCAATGTTCTCACGTATCTAACATGAAATTTGACTCACTACTAATTTTTTATTTAACTTTTTTTTTAATATTTACTTGATTTAATATATGATTTAATTTTATAGTCGTTAATTAATATTTTTTTAATCATCTTTGAAGGGTAGTATCGGTTTTAGATGTAGGCCCAAGGCCCACAGGCCACGGCCCATATAGCCCAATATAAGCCCATTGATATCATAGCCATTACCCAACGCGCGCACACGTCACTCACGCAGCCGTCACGTCGCTGCAGTAAATATGGGCACCGCCCGTCACGTGCGGCGTACTTGGAAAAGAAACAGAAAAAAAGAAATTAAAAAAAAGGAAAAAAAAAGACACGCAAAGATAGAAGAGAGAGAAAAAAAAAGACGACGAGAGAGAGAGAGAGAAGGGGGCGGGCGGTGGGGGCGTGTGGTGAGATGGGCAACAGCAAGCCGCCGGTGGCGACGAAGGGGAGGAAGAAGAAGAAGGGGCGCCCCTCCCTGCTGGATCTCCAGCGCCGCAGCCTCCGCCTCCAGCGCCTCGAGCAGCAGGAAGAGGATCCGCAGCGCAACCCTAGCCCACCCGACGACGATCCCCGCCGGCAGGCCCGGCCGAAGTCGAACACGGCGGCCGAGGACGACGATGACGAGGACGATCGGTCCGGCAGCCGGAGGCGGGAGAAGAAGCTCCGCCTCGTTCTGCGTCTCCCCAACAACCCCTCCGCCGATTCAGCCCCCTCCGGCTCCGAATCCGATGGACGTAGGGCGGAAAAGGTCGGCTCCGTCGGAATCGACGCCCAGGTAATTTGGTCCCCTTCTGTTTCCCCTCTTCCCCGTCCCTTTCTTGCTCTTTCGCGAAGGCGTTGCTCAGATCTGCGGGGATTTAGTCGTTCTGGAATTTAGCGGATTCGGCAAGGTCTCTAAATTTGGTGGAAATCTAGTGCGGCTTTGGCTTTGCTTTGGCTTTGGCCACGGATCGGGAATCCGTCCGTGCTTCTCGGGTGGGACGGGATGTGGTTTTCTTTAAGGGCTCGTTGGACTTCGTTCTGTTCCTGGATTGGCTTTTCCGTTTATTCCTTTCGGTTTACTCTTCGTCGATTCCATTTCGAGGGTGCGAAAGTTTTGCGATTTGACTAGGTCAACCTTCCCCTCATCATGTGCTTCTGGAAACACGGAAAGCAAGTCGGAGCTTTGTTTGTCTGATTTCCTTTTAATTTCCTTTCCATTCCCAGCATTAATCCGTGGATCTTCTCTGACCTTTATTTCTTCGTCTACCAGTCGGTCTTTTGTGTTGTTACCAAGAAGATGATGTTGTTTCTTTTTCCTTCTTTTGACTGATATGGCGTAGTGTTTTTCCCCCTCGTTACAGACAGAAAGACAGAATCCTGCCTCGAAAGCGACGGATCTTCCACAAGGTTTGGTGCTCCACTCCTGCGTTTATTTCGAGAAAATAGTAAAAGATAAGAGGGGGATAAAAGAACAAGATTTTGTCTTTCGTTTATCTCGGTGAATCTTGGTGATGCTTGTTTATTTATGTGCTGCGCTGTTGCTGCCATCAGATTCCGGGCCCACTACACCATTGCCGGACAAAAAGTTGTTGGTTTTCATCCTCGATAGGCTGCAGAAGTGAGTGCTGTGCTTTCTTTATTTGAAACTCACCTGCGGCTGCCCTTTTCCCTGTTTTGGGTTTTGGCCAATGTGTACAGATTGCCATTTGTTGAGTCTCCTTTCATTAGTTTTATTGGTTTGCTATCAGGAAAGATACATATGGCGTCTTTGCCGAGCCGGTCGATCCTGAGGAGGTGCATTTCATTTCGAGTCCCATTATCTTCTTCCTTGGACACTGACGTTGCATGGAATCTTATGTTCTGCTGTGTTGATGTGTTTAGCTTCCAGACTACCATGATATTATTGAGCATCCAATGGATTTTGCAACCATCAGAAAGAAGCTTTCGAGTGGATCTTATGCGAATCTGGAACAGTTTGAGGTCAGTTAAGAATGTCAATGGCAAAACGGAGTCTTGTTTTTTTGGTGACCATGCTTAAATTTAACTGAAAAATGCTGAATCCTGTTTCTTTCTTTTGTACTATTCTCTAACCTTTTGTTCTAGTATGCATTTGATAGGAAGTCCATACTTCCACTTTCTTCTTGATTTTCTTGCTGATTTGGTGTAGTTTTTAAGCATAGCATTGTCACCACTTGTCCATGTTATCATTGTAGGTGATTCATTATTTGATTCACGTTGCAGAATTTAGTTTGCTCCTTTACTGTTGAGACATTGGCATTCATGCTCAATATGATGGATCTGGTGTTTCATTTGAATGACAAAAAGCATATGAAGCTTTTTTTTGTGCTTTAAATAGAGGTTAATTGCTAATGTTACCTCCGATGAAATAAGTTTCCCAGAAAACTAAAGTTTAACTATGGTGCTTCCTTTGCAAGTCATTTCTGTAATATCTGCTTTCATATAGCTTCAATTGGTGCAAGTCAAACATCATTCTCTACCTTTTGTAGCTGTTTATGTTTATTATTTTGATTTTTTTTTTGTATACCTACTCAATCCCTTTTTCCTTTTGCTTTCTCCTCTTACTTTGATAAACAAGTCAATCTATGAAAGAATGTTCTTTTTCATCTATGCTTCCATAAAATCTATGAGCAAATGGGCTGATTTTATGGCACTGTGCATCTATTGTATATATGATCTTGCTGGCTTACGTACATATTTCATTAGTAAGTTGATAAGAATATAAGTCCAATTTTAGTTTTGTCTTTGAAAATTTTTTTTTTCTATAATTTTCTTCTACTCTGCTTATTGGTTCATACGCAGAAAATTTAGTCTAATGCAAATTGGTTATCTAGTACCTACATTGAAGTCATTTGGAATTTCTATGTACTCGGGATCAAAAAGTTTGGCATAATTTTATAACTTTTATTTAGATAATAAGCTTCTGTAATATCATTCTCTCCTAGAGGAAACTTTATTCCCTCCATAAAAAAGTTGTTTGGTAGGAGCTTATTATCTAATTAATTTGCCACCAAAACTGATTGAAGATCTATATTGATTCTAGGATGTTCATTTGCTCCTCTACTGTCATGCAAGTTCAAGAAGACATACAAATACCCTCATGGATTTATTGGTGCTGCACCTTTTTTGTCTTTAGTTGATTCAAACCCAAGAGGGAAGCTAATTATGATGCCAGTATGTTCATCCGACCCACTGGAGGAATGCATGGCACAAACTACCTTTTGAATGTTGTTAAGGCTTTCTTATCCTCGATCTTTCTCCTATGTGGACAAAGGAAATATGAAGATCAATATTGACAGATGAGTTCAATTAGGGGGTCTTCTCTCACAATGTGACTGATCCTATTGGGTCTTATGTATTTTCTCAAGAGGCGGTGATGCTAGCCCTTCCTGTCCCCTAGAGGTCAAGTGTTCATCAGTTGCAAATAGTCTCAAATGCACATCACCAGTTTGATGCCGCCTCAACCATTACTTAAGACGACTAATAACAAGCCTTCTACCATTATATAAGACGATTAACAACAATCCAACCTATAGACCCTTCATCATAACCCTTATAGGCCCATGGGATGGTCAACCTGGTGGTACTTGAGAAGACATCCATCTTAACAATTTTCCACAGGATAAGCTCCCTTCAATTTGTATGTTGCAACTCTTAAACAACCCTTGTGGAGGTTGAGGTTAGGGACTGTTCTTTACTCAATTGAACAACAAGATGATAAACTATTCTACCAAATTGCGGCAAGAAATTTATAATGGATTTTATCATCAAATCATTGTTATTATCCTTGCAAGGCCACAATAGTTCAGATTCAACTTTAACGTTTCTAGAAATATCTTTACATGGCTTCAGAAGAATCCCCAATCATCGTTGAAAATTTCAGATCAACTAAAGATCAAGCTGAGCCATAACTCATCAAATTCTTTACTACTGATTATTGATTTCTCATCTAGGGGCAAAAGAGAGACTAGGAGGGGACAATTGTGGTGATGCGAATTTTTGGAAACCAAAAGGAAGGGGGAGTTTGATGCACTCATTCTCAGTTGTAGGATTGTCTTGCATGGCAAAAAGACCCTATATCAACAATTTTTGGGTTGGCCAAGGGGGAGCCATGGCTGACCAATCTAGGATCCCAACTGCCTCCATGCAGGGGCTTGACCAGCATTTGGGCTTGCCCATTGGAGTTGTGCTGCCAAGGGAGCCCTTGCAATGCTACATTAGGCTGTAGCAGATGCAGACTTTTGTGGACACATGTTCCAGCTTTACAAAAGTTTGATTGGTTTTCATGATCATCTGATGGAACATTTTGACCAACTCATAGATGGATTATAATTTAGGCTATAATACTTCAACTTGACATTATCTAGATGAATCACTCTTAAATTCATCCAAGAACTAGCTTGGAAGATCTCTTGATCAATCTGGAATAAAGACAAACATGCTAGGACTGGTTAAGATTTTGGCCCCCTTCTTGGAGTCTAAGAGGAGGAGACCAGCCTATGCCACCCCGAATGGGAAGTGTAGCAGCCCCACTGTGTGATATAAAACATATTCCATGTTTTCTTGGGGATGGGAGGCTAGTCCTTGGTGTATCCCCCCATATTTTGTGATGTCCGGCCATTCCCTTGGTGCTCAAGATGAAGGTCAGCCAATGGGGAGGATAGCAATGCAACCAAGTGATATTCAAGATATTCTATATTTTCTTGAGTCGTCGTTAGTTTAGAATGATCTTCAATTTTTAGTTGTTTATTTACATTACAACTGTAAACTCCCTTGAGGAGTGTCATAATGATAATTTAAAATGAATACCTTCTATAGTTTCTCTGTTTATTATTTAATATATAGAAATTAAAACCATATGAATTCCTTGAGCAGAGAATTTGCTCCTTTATTTTCATTATTTAATATAAAACTTTTATTCTAGCCTGGGGAGGATCAACATACACAATCTCATTCTAGTGACTCGAATCCTGATTGTCCAGATCTCACCACTGTATAAGTCTCACTCTTAGATTCACCCTTTTATATCAAACTAATTATTAAGACAACATATTTGATTCTGATGATTATAATCATTGAATACTGGTAAATACTGGTCTGTATCGACCTGTATCGACGAGCTTTGAGCCCTTGATGTTAATCAAACTATTGTATTTTTTTAGTCACCGGATTCTATTGGAATGCTATACATATCCCCATTGTCAAAGACTCAAAATTGTACTTGGTGTGTTCTCTTTTAATCAACCAGCTTCTGATTGTCTTTTATATACTTTTTTGTTATCGATTTACAGGGTTTATTCTATAGCACCAATTTATCAAGATTGACCTTTGTTTATTTCTTATCTATGGGCATATAGTAATTTGAATTTCTTGAATCTAGTATGTGACCAAACTTTACAAATAAAACTATTTATTTTTATGTTCATATATGGTTTGGTTCTACAGTGACTATTTATGGCCACAATTTTCATGACCTGCTGCGTTGCTGACTTCCATATGTGTTTAGGGCTAGTTAAATTTTCTGTATGTGCACGTTACATGGTTATTCACGTAAAGTTGTTTCTTATCTGATTTGTTTGGAGCATTTATGAGAATGAACAATGGATGGTAAATTGATGTTAAATCTTGCAATGGTGACCTGTTGCAGCTGGTCATTCGATCGAGGTTTATGCCAAATTGAGGCACAAGCTTAATAACAACCGAAATGCATTCTTGCAATTTTTTTTAAAGTTAGAATCCAAACAGGACAGTTTTTGCTGAGATAAAGGTTGCCATTTTGTATCTGCTTCAATGTTACCAGTTTGTATTTATCTTTGACTCTTGAGCTTCTTTTGCTTAGTGATATTGTTAATATGTGTAGTCTATGTTTCTCTCTTCTTGTGCTTTCTTCAGTACTACATGAGTTGAAATTTGTTTACCATTAAACTGAAGAAATTTCTAACTTAATGCTTATATGTAATTTGCAGAAAGATGTCTTCTTAATCAGTTCAAACGCAATGCAGTACAATGCACCAGATACAATCTACTACCGCCAGGTTTCTGCTTCAGCCCTATCATTGTATTCTACATTAAATTTCGGAGATGATAAGTCAGGTTTTAATGTCTGATGTTGATTGGTGTTTCTCTGTACAGGCACGATCCATACAAGAGCTTGCAAAAAAGAACTTCGAGAACTTAAGACAAGAAAGTGATGATAACGAACCAGAACCTAAGCCAGTAAGGAGAGGCAGGCCACCATATAAGAATGTTCTAAAGAAAGCTGGTAGGCCTCCTGCTGACCATGCTGGTTCCAATTTCCCTTCAAATGTGACACTTGCTAATGCTGGAGATAATAGCCATTGGAACTTCTCACATGATTTGCAACGAAAAGGATTAGATAAAGCCAGCTCGTCTGAGCTACCTACAAAACCTTATGGTCTTCACAGTATTGAAGCCAATAATTTGACTGGCGAGCACAAGTCTGAAAAAAATGAGGAAAATTCAGGTTTGGTTTACCAATTATATAATCAGGCACCTTCCAATGAACAAAAATATAAAATGATCGTTTTATTGGCAAAATTTAGAATTTTTTCTTTCTGGGTCTCATGCAGGTTCTGCAGTTAAGGGTGTCTTGATGAAAAATCCTAGGAAGTCTTTGATTATAAATGAAAATCGGCGCATCACATACAGCCATCCCCAGGTGTTCGGTTCCACAAGTGAGTCATCATTGTTAACAACATTTGATGGAGAGAGAAGGCAACTGGTTCCGGTAAGTATCAAGTTATGTACCTTTATGTAAGTCTTGTCTACATTTGTACCTTCCAGGGGTCCAATGATATTATCCCATTTGCATGTCTCGCCTTGTACCTTTTCATTGTCCATATTTTCCTTTACTTGTTTCAATGTTTTTCTAACTTATTTTAAGATAGTTAATGTTATTCAAGAGCCTGTCATTAAACGGAATTTCCAAACAGTTGTTGATGGTTCCAATGTAACCAGGTTGGCCTTTATGTGGAGCATGCTTATGCCAGGAGCTTGGCACGTTTTGCTGCAAAGCTTGGCCCCATCGGCTGGGAAATTGCTGCTAAACGAATTGAAGCTGTCCTTTCTCCTGGAACGAAATTTGGCCGTGGATGGGTTGGAGATAATGAAACACCACAACAGTCTCAGCCACCCCTACTAACTATATCTCCTTCCCATATTTCTCAACCAGAAAACATTTCAACCACTACAGCTGTATCAGCATCTGAACATCCCCCAAACAGCATGTTTGTTGAAGTTCGTGCCAACACAAATCCACCAGCTGCATCATCTGCTCTCCCAAGTAGATCAGTAGGTCTGGCAGAGGGCGCTGCAAGAAACCATGAAAGTGCGTTCAAGCCAGAGAATGCTGTTGGTGGCCATCTTAATTGGCAAAAGACTACATTCCAACTTGAACAAGCTGCAGCCACACAACCCACCATGAATGGTTTTAACACCCCATTGGGGTTAAATCGTCTCTCTCAAGTCGGCAAGGTTGTTGCAACATTTGCCTCAACAGAGAGCACAAGTTCAGAATCGGTGAGAACGCATTCTCGAGCACCGGACATGGTTCTAAGAAACAGTAGTCAAACAACCACGAGCCCTTTCAGGATGGACAAGCTGAATTCGAATGCTGATCCAAGTGCATCTTCAAGTTCAGGCAACCACTTGCCTGATTCTGGCCATGATCCGCACGGCACATGGAGGAGGGGATTGTCGCCGAATCCGAAGTTGGGTTCTGTACCTCCTGATCTAAATGTTGGTTTCCGGTCACCAGGGTCGCCTGTTTCTGGCGTTCTATTAGATTCACAGAATCCAAATCTATCATTGCAACTATGAGATTGTAACCCCCTTATCAATCTGGTAGAGTACACAAGCAGCGGCTACGCCTCTTGGTTTTAGAAGTAGCGCCCGAGTGATGCAGGTTCTCTTAAGAAATTACTGAAAGCAGCATTGTGTCGTTGTAAAAGTGAAAGGGCGGTTGTACAGATTAATTGTAATTGAAATTAATTCTCCACATGACGTTTAATCCTTGTTTGGTATCAGAGTGCTGATCCAAGGAGGTGTTCAGCTATAATTTACCTGCAAATACATATGCACTGCAAGAGATTTTACAGTGGATACTTTATGCCAAGGAATGCACAGGAGTTGCCGCTTATCTCAATGCGTGGGCATGGATGCCGAAGCGAAGCAAGCTTAATCCGATTCTTTCACCTTGTTTCTTGTTATTATTTCCTTGAGATATTAAGTTATATGCTATCATCATTCTTCTGGAATTTGTTTGTAGTATTTAGAAAAAGAAGAAGAGGAAAATTTACGTCTGCTGTTTGGTTAGCAAAGACGTTTTAAGTATATCTTGAGTTCATGGATTGTAGAGGAGAAGCTTCTTTGCAAGCAGATGGATGAATGAAGACTTCCCACTCCCTTCATACTAAGCTTCTTCAAGCTTAGACCGAGTGCGACGGAGTTGGGACGATGTCGTTTGAAGCTTAATCATGAAGCCACCGTATACCATATGTCATGTGGGCCCGTCGCTGATTAAAGACAGCGATGGTTTCGGATTCACAGAATCCACTTGCACCATGTGACGACGGCATGCGGATATGAACGCTGTTGCATGGAGTCGATCTGGTGAGCCAGGTTTCAGCAAGTCAACCTCTTCCCAAAGCACGTGCATGACTTGCGTACGCAAACCGCATGCCACGGAATCAGAGCTCGAGCTCCAATCCGAGTGTTACGTGAATGAACGATTGGAGATGCCCCATTTGTCATACCGCCAACCATATCAGGCGATTCCTCACCAAAATTACAATTTCGATGGATTATGGATGTTGAATTCCACAGCTTATATGGTGTTTAATTCCACAACCAGCGCAGGATTGACTTTATGAAGACCGGTGACTGCTGATGAGAGACAGAGAGTGTGTATGTGTGTGTGGAACAGGTCAAGATTCCCCTTTCTGCTTCTTGTCGACTTGCTGCCATTATCTTTGCCTTGTGTTCCGTTCATTCTCTCTTCGGAGGGAGAGCGGACAAGAGCAAGAAGGAATTGGATATGGGGAATTGCTCTACTTTCTGTGCGAATTCTCGGCAGCCATCCAATACAGGTATCATTCCATCAAGAAAGAGCGTTGGATTCATCTGTGTCTATAAAAAGGCAACAGTTGGATTCTTTATCTTATTCTGGTTGTGCTTCCCTCTCGATTCTACTTCTTGTTTGGTTTCTTACTATTTGACCTGGACATTAGCATGTTTCCCTCGACTCATCTCCGCTTCCGACTGTTCCTTCCGAGGTTTTCTGCTTTCCATTGGGTTCTGTCGGGATAAAGTTGAGCCCTTTTCTCCATTTCGTCCCCTTCCTCTCTTGGAATCACAGGGCACCAATCGACATTCAAGGCCAGCAGCAGTGACGCCACCACCGAGAAGCTCTCGACCCATAGTTGCAGCTTCGGTCGGTCCACCGTCAGCGGCGCAAGCGGCGACGAGGAGTTTCCGGAGGGCCGGATCTTGGAGGTGCCGAATCTTCGAACCTTCACGTTTGCGGAGATGAAGATTGCCACCAGAAACTTCAGGCCTGATACGATACTCGGGGAGGGTGGGTTTGGGAGAGTGTACAAGGGATGGGTGGAAGAGAAGACTCTGAATCCTGCAAAGACTGGACTGGGAATGATAGTCGCTGTGAAGAAACTGAGCCCTGAGAGCATGCAAGGGTTCGAACAATGGCAGGTAATTCCCCCAGTCATCTTTGAATCCAGACTTGTTATTCAGTACATATTTCCCGATCATCTCGAGATGTTTCTCGAGGAAATAAATGATCTAAGGAAGCAGCTGGCATAAGGATCGAAGGAAGTAGAAAATGCCCTGTTTACACTATTTATGTGTTGATTGTGTTTGTAGCACAAGAAAGGTAACTCTTCCCACTAAGATTACTGCTTTGTGGATTATGGTTGCAGTCTGAAGTAAAATTCCTTGGGAGGCTTTCACATCCCAACCTTGTCAAGCTCTTGGGCTATTGCTTGGAGGACAATGAGCTTCTCCTGGTGTATGAGTACATGGCAAAGGGAAGCTTGGAAAGCCACCTCTTCAGAAGTGAGTTTAAACCCAGATACTGATTTCAGTATCTTTGATGCAATTTATCTTTTCTGTTTTCTTCTGGAAAGACTTTATCCTGCAATTCTAGCTTTCTAGAATTTGGAGCTTAACATCACTGAAATTATATACCAGAGAGTGATTTCTTCTCTTGAGCTGCTCTTAGAATGATGTTAGTGATCCCATAAGTTCAGTGTGGATGCCGTCACAGAATTGAAATTTTTCTTTCCTGAGGCAGAAGGAGAATCTTATGAGCCACTGTCGTGGAATCTGAGGCTGAAAATAGCCATCGGTGCAGCCAGAGGACTCGCGTTCTTACATACATCAGAGAAGGAAGTCATCTACAGGGACTTCAAGGCTGCTAACATCCTCCTCGACTCCGTAAACTTCTCGCTTCCAGCACTCCATATGCTGGCTAAGATCGATCGATCGTTCTATTTATGCATCTCATCTCTTCTTTGTGTAGAACTACAATGCAAAACTCTCGGACTTTGGTCTGGCGAAGAATGGGCCAACTGATGGAGACACGCATGTAACGACACGAATCATGGGCACCATGGGATACGCAGCTCCAGAGTATATGGCTACCGGTATGTGTCGTTGATGTTTTGCATTTAATTAGAGTTGGGTTGGATTGTATTATCCTATTTAATTGGATATATATATATATATATATATATATATATATATATATATATATATATATATATATATATATATATATATATATATATATATATATATATATATATATATATATATATATATATATATAAAGTTATCGATCAATAAAAAATGAAGTTAAGTTATGATATAATTTTTTTTATTAGAGATGATATGGGAAGGACCCTGCTAATTACTAATCTTAGACCTTCTAAATTTACTATGACCTCCTAGGGACTATAAACAGAATAGAGATTATAGATCTATTCTAATATATCCTTAGTTCATATTGCATCATTTATAGTAGTCTTACCAAGGATAAGAAAATAGAAGATGAGTCTAGTATTTTTTACAAATTGTTTCCTTGGGATCGAACGACAATGCGTTTACAATAGAAGAAATGTATTCTGATTGATATTAAGAGGTATGCATTCTAAATTTAATCTATTATTATTTGATTTTAGATTTTGATATTAAAATTTTTTCGTATAACAACAGCATAATTATAGTTTTTATGCTTACAAATAGTATCAGAACCCGTTTTGAAATCAAATACCCTAGATCATAAAAGTATCATATATGTTTTGTATTATCGCCCTTCGTTTGCAAAGGGTGATATGATTTATTTTGTTTATCTCATAGTTGTCTGCTTGTGGGTGATGAAGGTTTCTCACCTATACGAGTGGAATCATGGACAAAAGGTTACTACGTGATCTTGGGTCGACGAGCTGCATTGGTAATTTGCTATCAACAATGGTGCTATGAAGGCTAATGGCCTACCTCGGTCATTGTTGCATGTCATGATTGTGCAAGCAATAGTGTTACGGTTGCATAAGCCATAACAACACTGCATGTGGTGCCATAGGAGGATGTCGATGTTGAGGGTTCCATGGTATGTGGTTGTTGATGAGAGATCACCTTTGTTGGTAGATATCTTGGTGTCCTTAACGGTTGAATATAGGGCGACAATATACTTTGTCGTCGACTCTACCGTGGGCAATGGAATACTATCGTAGTGTCATAGAGAGTCGCAACAATAGGACTCCGACTGCGGGCGTTGATGTGCATTAGTTCAGTAGTGTTCAAGTGTGATGGTAGCATTGTTGTAGGGAAATCTAAGGTGACATCACATGCGTAGCGAAAGAACAGAAAACAAAAATTCTTGATTTTCCAAAATGTGTTCGTCATCATGCGAAAATTGATATACAAAGCTTATAAAATCGAAAACTGCATATATAAAAGATTGTGTTACCTAAGGAGATCGTATATCCCTGAATTCTTACAGATTTGTGGGAGAGGATGAATGAGGTCAAGTGTTCTTCTTTCTAGCGGTGATTCACACGGTAGGGGTTATGAAGATGCTTCTCGAATCGCTGTACAAATCTTTGCACTTGCTATATGAGGAGGAGAAACAGAGAGGAGAATAGGAGGTAACAACTCAAAAACCTCTAGCCTACGGGCCATTGGTTCCCTCCTATTTATAAAGGTCATTTATCAACTTAACCCTAATGGATCTTCATCCAACTACCAAAGCCTCTTAGATTAGTGAGTCTTTACCCAATGATCTCTTTTCGGCTCTTATTGGATCTCATCCATATGATCCAATAATTATTAGCTAATTGGATATCCAATAAGATATGAGCTCCGATGGATATCTCATGTTCAAACCTCTACTCGTCGCAACACCTACCTTATGTGTGTGATCCTCTAGTCCCAATATCAAACTAGTCGTGAGTCATACCTGTCAGAACTTCTTCTAGCTCAATAAATTATTATCTTCATAATAATTCACTCGACTCATCGATTACGGATGTACTAGGCTACTACGCTGCAGTCCTCAAACGATACAGAAAAATTCAATCTATTAGACCTGTCTATCATCATTTACCATGTATCTATAGTCCTTCATCCATCTAATACCTCAAATATCATATACCGGGCATGGTGCTATCAGATCCATACGGTTTCTACTCGGGTCGCGTTCTAATTAGATTCTCCCGAAGAACTCTTTCTCTCTCAATTCGAATGATCTTGGTCAAATATTTATCTAAGCAAGAACACATATGATATTCTCTTATGGCATCGAGAGCGGATGATCCTTTATCAATACTCAATAGTCTCGTAAGGATAACTATCACTCTCGATGATCAGTTGTGCTAGATCTGGAACTTCCAGACCTATAAGTCCGGTATCAAAGAGTGGAGTACTCATATAGGACATCATTGATGTCTCAAGTCTAAGGACTAGATATACCACCAGGACAATAGAATTGTTATTTGACAATGGGGCATCATCAACCATCTAGCATTCTATGAGCGGATCAATTAGTGAACTTATTTTCTAATGAGCACCTATATTGTATCCCTAGTGTCCCCACATGGACAGCTATGTGACCAGATGCCTCCATTATATATACGAGTATATAGTATACTAGTCTGTTTGGTATCTCGATGTCCCTCTCGAGTAACCTATGACTAGGATTATTTAGGGTCTATATTTAAAGGTGAATCGGTCTTCTTATCGTGATTTAATCATGATCTGATTCTCATTACACAGATCCACGGACATCATAATGTATTTATGTATGCAACAAGTAATATAAAATAATAAAATATCAAATAATAATAAGTAAAAAGAATATATATTATGTCACGCGTGTCATCACTATGTGATGCACCTATGATTAACAATCATGACATTGGGTAATATAACGAGGAGTCTCCCGGTTGTCATAGGTCTCTATGGTAAAGTATGAATGGAGGCTTGGGTAACGACAGTGGTTCAACAGCCTTAATAGGGCGATAGTCATATAAGGTCGTGACATGATAGGAAGGATTGGCATTTGGTTTCGTCACAACTAATGGAATTTGGCAATGGAAGCATCGCCGGAGATTGCTAGATGTCACAATGAGATACGAGGCATCACGAGTGGATGGTGCATCGTGATAGTCATTAACACCAACTTGATGATAGTCGAAGACCACTTCGGGTGTCGCAGATGAGGTCCACAGTGAGATGGCTTCCTGTAAACATGTGCTTGTCTGTAGCAGAGTCATTAAAGGCCACAAAGCCCACAATGGTGGTCTGTGTGCTACTCGCAAATAGCAGCCTAGCATTTGGGTGATGAGGATGAGGGTCATGCAGTGGAGATGTCGCCGTGAGATGATTATGCGTAGGTTGCAAGTGGCATGGTGCCTCAAGTAGCATTGAAGGGTTTTTTGGGCAATGGTGATTTGGATACTACTCCTAGTGGCAATGTGAAGGGTGGTCATTGAAGCACTGTGATGCTATGCACAAGACAAATGACAACTCATGATTGATGGGTTTGCCACCAGGTTTCGTCACCACAATGGAATTTGGCGATCGAAGCATCATCGGATATTGTTGGATGTAGCGGTGAGATAGGAAAGTGTCGCCACGAATGACGTATCAGGATAACGATCATCAACACCAACTTGATGGCAACCGGAGACCAATATATAAATATATATATATATATATGTATATATATATACATACATATATATACACATACAAATAGATATGTATATATATATATTTATTTATGTATATATATGTATATATATGTATACATATATAACATATTCATATACATATATAAGATTTTTTATTATATTATAATTTTCTCATATGAAATATTGATATTTTTTATTTGCTTATGATAGTTAAATTTAAATTATTCCTTTTGGATATTTATGTAATTATTCACATATATTAAAATAATAAAAAATAATATTTATTTTTCGCATAAAAATATGATTATTATTTTATCATGATTATAGTCATCATATGCATTTTCTTTTATGCTGATTAATATTTAATATTTATTATGATTATTATTTTATTATTATTGAACTATTTTTACATGAATTATATTTAAAAAAGTTAGTGAATATTATTTATAATTTATATTTCTAAGTTTTATCTGACTTATAGTTGGTAAAGTGGCTTGAGATGATAAATTTATAGTGTCAATCATAAAAATATTTTATTATTTATATGACATTTAAGATGTATTTTATATTTTTGTATTAGTCTTATAGTTGTCAAAGTGGTTTAGACTAATAAATTTATAAAATCGTATTATAAAATTTATTTTAAATAATATTAAAAAAATAATATTTATAATGACACATATAATTAAGTGATTTAAATAATTTTGAAGGAATATTTTCTTCAAATAATTATGTATGGAGTAAAATAATATTATTTTTGATATTTTTGTAGTGTAGGATTGTATACCTTTTTTACTAATAATATCAATTCTTAATGACATCAATATTATTAAGAAAAAAAATCTTAATAATATCTATCAGTAGGAGGTATGCATCCTAAATTTAATCTATCATTATTTAATTTAATATTTTAATATTAAAAAATTTTCACATAATTTATAACTTATTTTATACTTACAAGAGAATCTTTCAAATATCAAATGAGTAAGTATGGGTCTATTACATGAAAACTGAAGTGTTCTAAAGTGTATTACCGCACAAACAAATATGATCTTTTCCGCTATCTGTTGTGAAGTGAATTATTCATGATATTATGAGACTGACTCAGTAAGCATTATATGAATGAATGAATGACATGCCACCTTGCTCATCCAGGTCATTTATATGTGAAGAGCGATGTGTATGGATTTGGGGTTGTATTACTGGAGATGCTCACTGGGCTGAGGGCGGTCGACACAAATCGTCCAGTCACGCAACGAAACTTGGTTACTTACGCTAGACCATCGTTATCCGACCGGAGAAAGCTGGCACGGCTTATGGACCGTCGACTCGAGGGACAGTATCCCCCGAAAGGGGCTCTTCAGGTTGCCCAGCTCACTCTGGAGTGTCTTGCCAGCGATCCCAAGAAACGTCCGAACATGAAGGAAGTTGTGCAAAGGCTGGAGCAGATTGAAGACCTGAAAGGCAGGCCGAGAGAAAAGGCTGTGGCTGGCAGCCGTGGCCCGAGTTCCTCTCACAACCACTCACCGCGAATCGCCTAGCAAAAGATTGATGAATCTTGTTCCTAAAAATATCGATCCTTATTGTTTATTTTGGTGATGAATTATTTGACAATAAGTGAGTATAATCCGATGTCAAATGATAGTTGTACTTAGGATAGCCATTTATGAGAAAAAGATTCATGATATTGCTAGCCAACTTGGAACCTCGATAGAATGGACTCCTCTCTTCTAATCCTATACATCAGAACGGACCCTTTGTTGGTTCTTCCAACTTTGGGTTGTTGACATGCCATGCCAAATCAGTGGTATTATTCGGGAATGCCAACTCTCTCTCTCTCTCTCTCTCTCTAAATGTGTTGGGTTTGGATTCGTTTGTGAGGGCGATGCATGTACTTGAGTTGGCATAATATGCCTTTGAAGGTAGCGTTTGCCAGGGAACGGAGCATCTCCTGCTTGGTGGCAGATGACATTCCAAGAACATGTAAACCAACAGCAATAAGACGACACTTAAGACAAAACCCCTGTCATCAGGTATGCACTCTTTTAATCTGGAATATATGTACTGCTCTTTGTGAGTAACCCATGATTAGGTATTCAGATGCTTAGGTTACATTCATGATTCAGATGCTATCGGAAAACTACGAAAGAATGTTAGGTGTATGGTGGTGACGGGAAGGTTAGGTATATGATGAGTAACCCATGCAAATACATTACATAAAGCATGCGCTGTTCTTCACGTGTCTTGCTGCTGCCTGCTCCAAACTATCTTCTTTGGCAAAGAAGACGAGT
This sequence comes from Musa acuminata AAA Group, assembly GCF_036884655.1. Classification (NCBI taxonomy): domain Eukaryota; kingdom Viridiplantae; phylum Streptophyta; class Magnoliopsida; order Zingiberales; family Musaceae; genus Musa; species Musa acuminata. Next base: position 9,349,383 of record NC_088330.1, read on the forward strand.
CTGTAGAGGATTGCTCACCCCACCCTTCCCTGATGCCATTGAGCAGTGATGGCGACGGGAGAGGAGGAGAAAAGGAATCCGAAATCCAAAACGACAGCGATATATCATGAGATATTTCTCTCTACCGTCGATCACCACTGCACATCCAGCAGTGGGGATGGGGGGGGCGGGGGGGTGGAGGGGACGACGACGTGACTCCTCACTCCGACCATGCTAATCTGTGTGTGTGTGAGTGAGTGAGAGAGAGAGAGAGAGAGAGGCACCATGTGGGACCAACCAATGCTAGCTAGCTGCATCCGTGAACCTATCGCTCGCCGTGTGGGCCTCCCGAACAGGATGTGCTGTCTTCGCCATTATCCCGAGAACCGATGGCGGTCGCCGCCTCACCGCCGGAGTTGACGATGATTACGACCGTAAGACGATTCCCAACAAATTTAAGGGATAAAAAAAGAAAGATAATAATGAAAAGATAACAAAAAAATGACGACGATGATGATGATGAAATTAGAAAAAAAACTAAATTTAGTGATTTATAATCATAAAATCTATGTGCTCAACTATAATAATAAAAAATAAAATTATAATTATATTAAATCAAATATATGATTTATTTTTTTTCCGCCAAAGAAGTTAATATAGTTTGATTTGAGGAATAATCTGGTGATATTGTAATATTCAATTTGTAACCTTTTTCTGCAATTATTTCCTTTCTCTCTTACGTCAGACGGCAAGCGTGCAGCTGGTGGGCCCATGATGACATCGTTGACGAAGTCAACTTTCGCGTGGCGTAAGCGAAGAAGCATGAAGTACTTCGGTGGTCGTAGTGATCACTGTGGATGAGAGACTGTGTCGGTAGAAATTTCAACACATTCTTTCAACCTGATATTTTATATTACTCTCTCTCTCTCTCTCTCTCTCTGTGCCCGCGGCATGCTCACGCATGACATGAATGGATGCAGAGCGAGAGAAGAGGAGGAGTAAGAAGATGTACGTATGCTGCATTATTCTAACCAGTTGTTACTCTCACATATGGGGTTCCATCCATGGTACCTTCCATTAACTTCAAGGAGGCAGGCGTCCGAGAACGAAAATTTTGCAGGTTAAGATTGCCTTGAGACCTTAAAGATAACGCTTGCTAATGCAAAGTCCAGTTATTGCGATCCTACTAAACTAGCTTTAACAGTGACAGTACAAACAGTAAGAACAATACCTGCTAAGTCTGCCTCGTCTTCAGTATCAATTACTGCAGACTGCCACCTACAAAAGATCGAGTCGAGGATCCAGACTTCAGTTCCGGATCGAGAGAGCTGATGTCGATGCCGAGATGTTGCTCTCTTTGCGTTATCCCCCCCCTCCTCATCATGCTTCCAACCCCAAGGAAATCTCTGGTTAAACTGTCAGAGGTTCCAAGGCCACTGGCGGATAGGTTACGCTGTAGCTTGCTCTCGTTCATGTTGCCGATGCCTGAGATGAAGCCGCTGAACCCAGTCTTTTGATGATTCCCACCATTAAATGTACCGGTGTTTCCGTTGGTGAGGGAGTTCATAAGGTCTTGGAAATGGCTCTCGTTCTCCACCTGGGTTGCTGATGCCTGAAAACCTGCATTCTTTGAATTGCTGGAATATAAGCTGCCGATTCCTCTAAGCAAGGAGCTCGCACTGCTACAACTGGATGTTGCACCCATCTGCGCGGCCTTCTGAAGAAGCGCAGTTGCTGACATGTGTGATGGCACCGATTCAGTGGTCACCGATTGGTCAAACATGTTTGCATCGATATGGTTGCTGATGAGATGATTTCCTGCGAAGAGTGTGTTTGGCTCATTGCTTCCACTAGCGTTGTTGAAATGATCAGAGATCAGCAGGTGAGCATTTTGGTTGATCCCAGAGTTGCTGCTGTTGGTGATGACGCTCCTGTTGTTACTGTTGGAGAAGATGCTAAGGTTGAAAAGATCGGTCGCAGCCGCGGCAGAGGAGGAGGACGAGGCATTGGTGTTGTGTTGGAGGTGATCCTGTAGTTGCATCAAGCCATGGAAAGGTTTACTTTGAAGCAACTGAGTGTCTTCATGGATGTCTTGGCTCGATCCGCTGCCGAGATAGAAGGGAGTGGCAGACTGAGGTGGTCGGAAGGACGGCAAGGTGACATGGTTGAACGGTGCTGCACTGTCATTTCCACAATGCGTCTGCTCCTGTAAGGATGAGAGTTGCGAATTCAACTGAGGAAGGCCCAAATGTATTCCGGTGTTGCCATAGAAGTGGCTGCCGCCAATGGTGTTGATGCCGGCTGGTATCCTCGCACTTTCTTGTGCTAATGCATCGCAGAAGGCTCTATGGGTAATGAAGCTATCACGCCTGCACCAAACACGATAAAAGATTAATGTATCAGTTGTTCTGAATTCACTGGCTTTTGTTATACTATCAGAGAAGGCTTTGAGAGGAAACTCCCTTGAAGCTGAAGACACACCCCCATTGAAGTCCTTCGGATCATGAAAACCACCGATGGATAATGGCACTTGTTAACTCAATGCACAGCTCCCTTACGCGAAGAAGCAACAGGAGGCTTCACATCCCAAGTGATGTCTCGCACCTCCGGACAAGAATAATTTGCTCACAGCCAAAGTCGATTCTCATGAAATGGTGGACCTCTGAATGCATTCAGTAGCCATGCCGTGTTGCCCACATATCTCCAACTCACAAGACAACAAAGTGGCCTGCTAAGCATTGCCTCCAGGTCACCACGTGAATAGGAGAGCGAGCGAGCGAGAGAGAGAGAGAGAGAGAGAGAGAGAGAGAGAAAGAGAGAGAGAGAGGAAAAGGAGCTTGGCGTTGGTTTCGAGGGAGAAAGATGAGCTCCTTTTGTTTGAAATCTCAATGTTCATAACAGTTGATTCAGTTCCATCGAGACAATTCACGTGGGTGCAGTTCGTCGCTGCATGCTCCGATCTTTTTCTCACTTTTGGCACCTGGGAATCCAGTCCTAACAACCCTAACCCTAACACAGCTGCGACTCCAGGAATCACAATCACTGAAACCGAGAAGACGATGTGCAAGACTTTTGTGTGTGAGTGAGTGAGTGAGTGAGTGCAGTACAGTGCAGTGGGCAGTACCATCATCATCATCATCATGACCAAAAGATCTAAGGGGACATGCATGAACGCTGATAGATGCTCCAATAATGGATTCTTCAGCATCAATAGATCAAGGATGCATGTAGTGGAAGTGGTACCTGGAGAACAGGGTTCCGCAGTCACAGCGGTACTCGCGAGTACCGCAGGTCTTGGAATGCGCCTTCCAATCCGACTGCACGGCATAACGCTTCGAGCACTTGTCGCACTTCCACTTCTTCTCGCCATGCTTGCGGCAGTAGTGCTTCTTGATGCCGGTGAGGTCGCCAAGGGCGCGTGAGGGCTCGTGGTGGACGCATGTCGGCTCCGGGCAGATGTACACGCGGCGACGGACCTCCTTGGGGTTCTTCTGCTTCAGCTTCCATGGTAGGTTGTGGCCGCGTCGGTGCAGCTGCAGGTTCTGCTCCCGCTGGAACCCCTTGTTGCACACCTCGCAGATGAACCTATTCGTCGCAAGAAGCGTCTTTGGTGACAGAGCGACCACCTCGGCGTCGGGATCTGTGGATTAAATCGAACTCCATGTAATCATAATTGATGAATTAACAGCAGAATTAAAGGAAAATTAGCAGCAGCAAAGATTAGGATCTGTGAATTAGGGTTTCTGCATGCGGGTGGTTGTAAGTTTGGATACTTGCTTGGATTTCCCGGGAGGTTCCTCTTTTTCTTGGGAGGAGCAGCTGCCGTCGGCGTCGACGATGATGATGGCTGTGGCCGCTGCTGCTGGGTGTTGAGCTTCTCCTCCTCTCTGATTCCAAAGAAAGGTACCGACGACGGAGCCGTTGCCATCTTCTTCTTGGATGTGTTCTTGGTCTCCCTACTCTCAGTAGAAGCTGCTTTCTGGTTTCTGTAAGGATCACTGATGAGTCCAAATCAAAGCCACAAAAGAGCCATCGCTACACAACATGCAACCACCGTCTCGCCTTTGTTCTATCCATCACTGTGTAGCTATCCCTTTTCTAGATCCAAGGGAAGGGGAGGAGGAGGGCAAGAACCCAAATCTTAGTACGCGAGTGTGGATCTACACACCAACAAGACAGACCCTAAACAAAAACCTCCAAATTCTACCACCTGGTGACTCTTGCTACCTCTACTAGAGAACAAAGGGAGCCGGCAATCCAAACAAACAGTTGCACTCGAAGCCAAATACAAGGAGAGAAAGAGTGAGAGAGGGATAGAAGAAAACAAAGGAGCACAAAACCAAACTAAAGAGAACCTCTTCCCTTCCCTTCTCTTTGTTCTTCTGCTACTTCTTGTTGGAGGGAGAGAACAAAGGGTTGCTCTGTGGTTTCTTTGGGTTCCTCGAAACCATCTCTTTCTCTCTTCTTCCCCTACGGATGATTCTTCTTCTTCTTCTCCACCTTTCCCCTTCGGACCTCTATCCTTCCTTACTCCTTCACACCACACATAAGCAATCCACCAAAATTTTCTGTATATAAATTCGCAGAGAGAGAGAGAGAGAGAGAGAGACAGAGACAGAGAAAGAAAGATGGTGTCACATAGGCAAGAGTGTGGCTGTGTGAGATGGGACCCACGAGACTGTAGACCTTACCCTCTCTCTACCCCACCTCGTTCGACCGTTTGGAGTCGACATGGGAGGGACATGAGGACAAAAGCCAGCCTCTCATTCCAACCCTCTCAAGCCAGACCAGTAGAAATGAACAGCAGTGATAGCACATTCTCCATCTTGCTGCAAGTCAAAATTAGATTTCAATTCTATGGACACTGGTGAAAACATGGATATATGGTTCTCTTCCTCAATATCAAATGCCTACATGTATGTACGTATACATCAATGCAGGAGAAAATTCTTTATGAATACAACTTGACATGTAAAACAAATGTGACAGAGAGGTTTGTCTTGATGGGGTTTACAAAGCAGTTTCTGCATGCTGTAGCAGTCACTGCATGTAAACAATTAAGACGAGTTTAGATTAGTAGTTGACAAATCTAGAGAATAAATGTGGCAGTTAAAGTATAGTATATATTCCAAAGAATTTTATTTTGGAAACCTAAAATAGTTAGGAGTGTGGTTAAATAAGTTTAGAATATGACTATTATACATATGGCTTACAATTGGTAATTTGTGTATATTATATCATAGATGAATCAGAAGGACAAAAGACGATGACCGATATGATTAGTAATTTTAACAAAGCAAATAATTCTCTATCGGATAGAGGCGAAATTTCATCTTCTTGGAGTAGATGATTTTATTTTCAAAGGAAGCATAAAAATATTTTTTTTATTTTTTGATACAAGAGAATTTATAAATCAAGATAAATGATCGGTGGATAAAAAATCTTGATGAAGATATTTAGATATTGAAATAAAAAGTACAATAACTGTAGATCAAGTCATGGACTCTGATGAATTATTTAGTAGTGACGTTGAAAATTTCAGCTTGCAGTTTTAATTAATTTATATTAGGAAAATTGATAAAAATAGTTTTCGATACATTAATTTATAGGGAGGATTTTTCGGATCGATGGCTATGGTGGATAACATGATGGTATAACTTTCCGAGCTTATGAAAAATGTTGCATGCGGTTACTATTGTATAATTACTTTTCTTAGTATTGTTTTTTTCACACAAAAAATAGCTTAGAATGTTGAAAGTTATATTAGAAATAATTTGCTAATAGAATTATGAGTTATATTAAATTTGTGATATTAAGAGAGAGATAGTAGGAAAAACAGAAGATTGAGATCAAACAAAATGTTGCTCTTGAACGCCTTTCTTCTACTCTTATATTGTTTATCATTTAGGAATTATTGAAGTCGGCCATCTTTCAAGTAATTTTCCAGCATAGTCGACATATAAAAATTTTGTTGCAGCCAATCAAAACCTTTTTGTTTGATTAAAAATACAAACAAAAACATTGTTGTCCACTCTTTGGTGTTTGGGAGTTTCACATAGCCATAATGGTAGGACCATTGAAGTTTAATGAATTCACTGCATTTATTCCCATGCAAACAAAGTTTAAGAAGGTTCAATTTAATGAAAGTACCAAATGTGTAGTACTGTCAGTCCAAGAAATGCAAGCCTAAAGTCTTTTTCCTAAAAGAAAACTGTTCATTGAGTGCTGAAAGTAAACGTATGATAGGAGGAAGAAAAAGAGATGAGGGATGAAACAATATAGTAAGAAGAGTGGGTCATTCATTTGGTTCTGACCCACTTAGCTAATATGTCAGCTTCAAAATTGTGTGTCATGGGAGTGTAACTCCACTGACTTACGTTAGTGAGAGAAACAAGAGAAAGACAGATTGTGATGGGTGCTGATGTTTCATGGAGCCTGTTCAAGGTTAACAGATAGTTGATGAGTTATTTGTGAAAATGATAGATAAAAATTAATTTTAAATAAATAAAATTTGAATAGATAATATCTTTTCAAGCGAAGAAACATGACTTTTTTAACCGAAAGAATATATTTTTTTATTCTTATGAGTCTCTTCAATGTAGACATCATCGTCATATTGACTTGATAGAAATGATATAATGCAAATAAAGTTTGTTATTATTGTAATAGACTAATTATGTATTATTTTATGTAATTAGTTAGTATTCCGATTTTTATACTTTAAAATGTTACATTGGTATTTCTATAGTTACAAAAGTAAAATATTTATATAGAGCGATTAAATGACTGTTCGATAACTACATCGATATCGATATAAATACAGAGTGATTCTCATCTCTTATCATCGCTCTACTCATCCACAATAGTCATTTGTGATCCCTAATGATTTTGTCGTCCATTGCCATCGATGTCATCCGTCATTACCAACTATAACATTAAAATTATATTTTTTTTATATTTTTATTATTAAAATTGATAACGTTAAAGTAAAATGGACCTAGATATTTTACTTTTGTAACTATAGTAATGCTAATATAATTTTTTAAAGTATAGGGACTGAAATACTAAAAGTAGTTAACTGCAGAGTAAATCTATAATTAGTTCTATTGTAATTTAGAGTGCTACTATTACAAGAAATAATTATTGTCTCTTGGGTGATGATTACTATTAAACTATAAGTATCAATACGGGATAAATAAATTCATCTTAGGGAGAAAGAGTCTAGCTCGACCAACTCATTTATGATCTAACCTAAGTTATCCTTTCATATTAACCCTTTTCTTTCAATAAAGTTATCTTGGATAAAACAAATATAACTTTCAACTAGCCCGACAAATAGGCAGCCTATAGCCAAGGCATACAAAATCGGAATTAGGAGTAAACGAGCCTTCAAGATGAGATCAAAATCTTGTAAATAGAATTCAAGATGTTAGGAACTATGAGATACAAAGTTATTCTCTTCACCAGAAGCCAATTCAAAGTTTGAATCTTGCATTGATGAGCTATTGGAATATTTATAGATTGCTAGACATCAAGAGAAGTCAAGGGTTGACAACATCATGATGCATTTATAGATACATGATTTGTGTTTCATTCACAGACCAGGTTGATGTTGGATTTACTTCAATTAAAAGGCTAAGTAATATTAGTCTAGGTTGGATTTAGCCTTTGATGCTTTCTACTACCTAATCTAAACTATTGGAAGGTTGATTTGGTTGACTTGGCACTCGACACGAGACAAGTCAATTCCATACCAATTTGATCGCTGTCTGACGCAACGATCGATGATGTGACTCGTTTTGTTGATGGCTACTTGTTGTACTGTCATGATCTCTCATTCAATCAGACAAAGATGCCCTTCTTCTCCTTTCATCTCTCTCTTCAACAATTACAAGCACAATTGTGGAGTGAGATTGTCTTGTGAAGATTTAGCAGAGTTCTAATTAAGGGCCAAAATTTCTAATTTTCCTTACCCTTTTAGAATCACAAATAATTAAAACTTTCATAAATGTCTCTCTACTTCTTCTTCGACCTTTAGTAGTAATTATATTTTCTTGTCTAATACGATCTTCATCTTTTTATATCATAACAAAATTATATTTGATTATTTATAAAAAATATTTTTTCTATGATTTACGTGATATATCTCGTTTCGTAAGAGTTGTTACGTTTGAGAATTAGATATTTGAAAATTGTCTATGTTCGCTTATATGTTCTTTGTAGATCTAACATCACCGATAAGACTGATGTTAAAGGCATACTCAATCTCAAGTAAACACAACACTCTAGTGAGAATCAAAAGAAAAAAATTGGATAAAATACCATAATTGAGAAGCTCATAGGAGAATGATGAAATATTCATCAAATCATAAAAACTTTTATAAATATCCTTTCATATTGATGTGATAGTAATGATTTATTTAAACTACACATCCACATGTTGAATCTTGATTGGTCAAAATATTGACTTTACACCTATCATAAAATATTATTGATTGTTTTTTTAGATGAAGTGATAAAAGTATTCATCAATGTTTCTCTTGCTTGTGTTTTGCTACATGACAAACAAGGTGTTGGCTGTACACCCAAGAATATGAAACACGGGGTCTGTGTCTCTGGTCTCTGGTCCCTCAACATTACATACATGATTGATAAGTATCACCCACCCAGTATCATAGAATAATACCAAGCAGACACATCTTCCCATAGGCCCTATCACCCATCCCACACCATATATATATATATATATATATATATATATATATATATATATATATATATATATATATACTACTCAGCACACAGTCCACAGGCCATGCCACTTTCCCTTGGGAATTGAAACCTGTAAATATGCACTGTGCTACCTGATGAAAGATGCCTTCAATTGTTCTTCTCATCAACTAGCAAAGTGTTGCAAAGATCTGAGACTCCACAGGAGTTGGGCGGTGAGCAAAAGGAGAAGACATGTCTGCAACGTTGCTGAGGTAGGAACAGCATGCAAGTTCCCATCACATCATTCCCCAGACTAAGAAAGTTAGGTGACCGACTGCATGTCATCAGCCTTTCGCCCAGGGAATATCCTTAGGTTTGAAGCTTTGGTATGGGTGATGACACGGCCATTTGTTTTGCGTGCCAAGGTAGGAGAGATGTGGACAGGTAGAGGAGTAGGCAGCTGGTAGCGGAGAGAGAGAGAGAGAGAGAGAGAGAGCTAAGTGTACTTGTTTATGGGTTTCGTAGGATATGATTAATGGATAATAATTGATGATCAAGTTGGAGTAAAGATGGAATTATTTGGTGCAGCTTTTAGGCTCACTCAAAGTGTTGCCATCTTTCCCGCTGCAAAAGGCAGATCGATCCATGTCCTACGATCAATCACAAAATGATTGTTGAAGGCATCCATGATGAGCTCCTGCTGGAGGTCTTGGGCGGAGGAGTAGGCTCTTCACGTCGTACAGCCTTACTATCTCGGGATAGCGACGCAACGATGGGGATTCGAGATAAAGTTTGTGAGGACAATGATGCCCTGCCACCTTGAATTCACATCTCAATCAGTGTCTCTTTGTACTGAGAGAGAGGGAGAGAGAGAGAGAGAGAGAGAGAGAGGTGGACTTTCATGGTGAACTACAACTCTCAAGTGAGTGCTGTATTCTGTGGGAAGTCCCCTATGCTTCTGCCTTCTTAAGCCTCGCGAGTGACTCTACATGTGATCAACATCTTCTGAAGATGAACGAGAGAGAGAGAGAGAGAGATGAAGCAGTACGTTTCGTCGCCCTAGACTGCTCATGTGGACCAGTGTGTTGTATAGGTAGGACAGCATTAGGGGCCGACATGTGTGAAATCTCGGTAAGCTCACTCGACAACCCTTACAGTGGTCAGCAATGAGAATTTGCCAGCTATTATTTCTGTCTCCATTTATTATTTTCATATTTCCAATATTGCGCTAATTGTTTTTCCTCAGAAATATATTGTTTTGGGTAATGATGCAATATTTGAAACGCTAAATCCATTATTTTTTTCTTATTTTTAGAAAAAAAATCATCATTTAAAATCTTCAATCCTTACTAAGTGGATTTAATGCATCATTATTAGATGAATATTATAGATATAACATTTACAACGAATGGGGCCCTCTTCGATTTTGACCTAAATAGCACTTTTACAGTTGACCCTGAGAAACTAGAGGATCTAATCAGAGTTGACTCTCACAGAGGAATTAAATTCTGATGCTGGGTGTGATGTCCCAACCACTTTCTCATCTCTCTCATTCTCTGCTCATAAGTTTCTTCTCCGTTTTGTCTAACTCAAGAACCAAAGAGTGGGAGGAGGAGGCCACTCTGATGCACATCATGTCACTCACCACAGAGTCAACGTTGACTTTCATACTTCCTTCTCTAAGTCAAATCATAGTCTTTCATACTACTTTCACAAGAAGCTAATCCAAAATACTCCATTAAATGTTAAAAAAAGAAGAAAAACCAAGTCACTAGCCCACCATTTCATTCTTTTTTGTACCTCTTAAAATTAGGAAATTGTGAGGGAGACAAAATGCTGGTCTGTACTCTCCCTCCTCCTCCCCACTGCTTCCCAACATAAGAGAACCCCTCTCTCTCTCTCTCTCTCTCTCTCTCTCTCTCTTAATCACTCATGCAGACACAATTTTCTTTTCTTCATTTTCTTCTGGTTAATTGTTATCCCCACTGCCCCCATCCATGTCTACCTTGTAAAGCACACTAGAGAGCCAGAGCTGAAGGGAAAAGCCAATCAATCACCAGAGAGAGAGAGAGCGAGAGAGAGAGAGAGAGAATGATTGAGAGAATAAGAGGAACATCAAATCATGCAACAAAAATTGCAGAGATTGGCAGCACACTGGGAGTAGTAGTCCGAATAAAGACAGGAATAAAGGAACCCAACCATAATCTCATCTCTTGTTTCCGTTGTGCAGATGATTGCAATCCTCGTGACCACGGAATCAATCAGCAGTCGTCGCCTCGTCCCCACACCCAAAAGCCAGCCCCGGTAAAAAGCCTGCGGTGGTTGGCTTCAAGCACCTCTACTCACCACCACCACCACCTTTCCACCTAAATGTGAGAGCACTGTCACCGGATCCCCATGCAGGTGGATGTTCCTACTGTTGTCCTCTTCGCCTTGGCCTCCTCTGCCTCGCTCATTCTCTTTATAAGCTTTCATTTCACCCACTCCATGCTCTGTAACAGGTTTCTCTGTAGTAGAACCACCAATCATTGCTGCCCTTTCTACTTCGGCTCATCATACACATCAAATAGCTGCAGCAACAGGCCACCTAAAATGCTACAAGAATGGACTTTGGTGGTCATTTATCGGTGGTGGTCCTGTGCAGAAACGAGAGCGGCAGACGGCGAAATAGCCACTCCCTCATCTTTTGTATATGCATGCATGTATACAAATACCATCATTTTGGAAGAAGAAGAAGAAGAAGAAGCAGGGAGACGAGAATTGGGGTGACACAGGCAAAGGAGACATGGCTTGTCTCGTAGCAGCTGGAATCATACGGTCCACATAGATTCTACGCTCCTTGCCTGAGGTGGCAGCGGCCCCACCGCCTCACGCTGAACGAAGTGGGCCCAACCCATGTGGGTTAGTCTGCTCGGGGGAACAGCGAGATGTGGGGCCCTCCTCGGCCGGCTGGTCGGCTCCAATCGACGAATTGGCTCCGTTCTGCTTTTGTGATCCGAACCCGAAACCCGATCCGGTTCGGGTCGACGAGTCCCCGCTTCCAAGTTATCGCAGGTTCATAAGGTGAATAAGGTTTACATACTCCGAATTATTAGATGTTTAAGAATATAAATGTGTAAATCTTGTCTCATCTTCATCTACAAACTTAAGATTGTGGATGAAGTAATAATGATGATAATTATTTACTATAAAACTATAACCATGCAATTCAATTTCATCATTTCTAATTTGATCACATAAGATGTCACTCCAAGCCACAATTTGGACCAACTCAATCAATTTTTGGGCTGATCTCACATGTAACATATTAGCCATGATGAGCCCACTAAAACCATAACGTAGGCCGAGAAACATAGAATTCATCAATGGTCTTTCTTTTCCAAATCCTTCAGAGTTTGGTGTTACTTCTATTAGTCATCATTTAACACCGTCAATCTCACATAATGAAACCCTAATATGTCGAAGATAAGATCCTTGATAGCATGGCCTCCACAGAGATTGAAGTTAGATGAGAACGAACTTAGGATCTGACACAATTCGTGGGTTGAACGACAGCATTGAAGAACCAGAAACGAATCATTTATAGCATCGTATTGACGTAAGAAAATGGCAATATAAGTTTGATTTCAGTTGGTCTGCTGTTTGATTACAGCTTATTCACAGCAACCAAGTCAAAAGAATCAATCAAACAACAACACGGCACAATTTGCTCCACACAAGAAGAAGAAGAAGACAATGATGTACAGTGGATATCAGTTGGTGGCGCTGCAGATCTTTCTGACCTCCCCAGCTGAGCCGATGAGAGGGCTGATATCCCCCATCTTCACCATGGCATCAGCGAAGTCCGACAAGAAAGCAGCCTGATCCTTACTGTAAAGCCTGACGATGTCGTCGGTCGGCCCACCGTTGAAGAGGACCTGGTCGGAGTGCAGCAGGCCCTTGTTGGTGAGGAGGTTCTTGTAGTAGTTGTTGTCGAAGGAGTTGGGTGTCACCAGGTCAAGAGGCGCCAAGGTGTTGTTGCCGACAGCCGTCGATGGACACCTACGGCTTCGCGTTTTGGCGAAGCCGGAGTCGATGTTTGTTTCGCCGTAGATCCTTCCTCGGAAAGTGACACAACGAGCCTGCCCAATGGTGTGTGCACCTGAAACGATACGTAGTGTTCAGCTTAATTACATTTCGATTATATATATATATATATATATATATATATATATATATATATATATATATATATATATATATATATATATGGTCACAGAATTAAGCTTCGATTTACCTGAGAGGGCAACCATATCTTTGACGCTGAGTCCTTGTCGATCGAATAGTGAAATGAGTTTGTCGAGGTCGTCGACGGTGGCTATCGGCAAGTTTTGCTCCGCCAGATCTTTGTTAGCGGCGGTTGAGTCCCTTCTTCCGAGCTTCACCGTCCATGTCGGGCCACCCACCTGTTATCAAGTTATATTAGATTGGAAGAGGAGCAGCAGCTCGGTGCACAGAGCATCCGTTGATAGGAAAACGTCCAATTGTAGAGTGTTAACCTCATTCAAAAACATTATATATATCTTATCGATTATTGAAAACACAGGACTTACATATACTGAGGAATCCCGAGCTGCGACTGCTAGAATATCAGCACAAGAAACTACTCCCGGACACACCTCCTCCACCGCGGCTTTGATGCTATCAATGACTTCATATCCTCTGGCTGATTGGAAGTTCTGTAGGGCCTTTTGCTCGCTTATAATGCCTTTGCCATCTTTCAGCAAGAGCGAAGCATCACATCCCTGATACATGCATCAGTATCAGCATCAGCATCAAACCCTTGTACTTGGTTTTAGCAAGTTCGCCGGGAAATGTATCCTACGCATTCTTTACCTGAACAAAGCAATCATGGAAATGGAGGCGGATGATGGATGCCGCCATGCGTCTCTCTCTTGCGATCGCAGACCTTACCGCGGTCCTAATGGTGGAGAGTGCTTGTGGGCAGGAATTGGCGTAATATTTGGGTGTCAGATGCGCTTCACAGGACACCATCGCCAGGAACAGCAGCATGGAAGCTAAGTTAAACCTGGAAACTGCAGAACGACTCATATTTGTTTGTGTAGTGGCTAGCGTGTGTCTATGGCTTTGCTGAAGGAATGATTGAGCACCTTCTGGGTGAAGGAAACAAGGAGGAAGAGATGGGTAAGAAGAATATTTTGTTACTTGGGATGACAGGGTAGGGGGGGCAATTTATAGCTCGCAAAGCTCGGAGCAAGAGGAAGTTCTCTGCACTCAACCACAGTTGGATCAGGCGATTTCGTCCCACGCGCTGTTGCCGCTTCAAAGTTTTCTGCAGCTTCTCTGCAATGAAATGGTCTTCCAAAACTCGGTCGAGAGCTTCTTCTCGACAGCTTCCGGTCCAGCGAGGTTGGTATTTGGTAAGAACATTAATAGCACATGGATGTAACAGAGCGGTCGTGGGTTCCCAGCGGCATGGAGTGAGCGATCACCGTTCATCGACATGGTGGGATAGTCCCAATTTGACATGGTCTTTTAGTGATGTGCTGACCTTTTGTTCGCAACTGTGGGAAAGATGAGCTGTGGAAAGCGCTGCTTGTCGTTGACAATTCGTTATTCACATGCCTGACATAGCGAATTTGACCCTCGTCGAAATTTCAGACGCCATTATATTCTTCTTGATTATTTAATTATAGCATGGTAATTCATATAATAATCAAGATTTCAATAGAAATATATTATTTTCTGGTAGGAAGTAATGAACAAGTGTTTTGCTCCTTTTTCATTTGTTTATGCCTCCAACTTAATCTTTTTTTTAGCTTTTAAACTGATTATTAGATTTATCAATGAATATATATAATAAATATTTTAATAATTAGCATTATATTTTGGTTAAATTCAACAAAAAAAATCTCAAATGTTTAACTTTTTTCATATAACATCTATTTTTATTTTATTCGGTCATCTTTTATTTTTTTAAACGATAATATTACCCCTGTATTTCATCATGATCACCTTACGTTATGGATTGTTATAGTCGTCTTTTCAAAATTATCCTTATAGTGATATTGTCTATCTCTCTCATCCCATTAACTCCCATATGATTGGGACAAATTAAAAAAAAGTAAGAAGAGCGAGATCTTGTAGGCTATGATTTCCATCCTAATAAGAATCGTTTATATGACAAATTAAGATATCGGTCAAAACAATGATAATATCATCATAGTGGTTATTCGTGAATGATAGTGAAAATAACTATGATGACCTCTAGTGTAGCTAGACAAACAGAGATAACTATGGAAAGACATAAGAGTAATATCATGTTTAAAAAAACAATAGATGCTTTGTAAGAATAAAAAAATCTTTTATGAAAAAAATATAAATTAAGGTTTTTTAATAACTTTATCCTTGTATATTCATATGATTTCTGTTTGTAATATAAATTGTATCATAATGATGTCATATTCTTATCATTTATCAAAATGGGTTGCTTCGGAGAAAAAAAATAAACAAAAGGAGGGCCCTTTTCATGGGAAAATCCCTTCTTAAGATACTTTATACACTCTTAATATGAAACCTTGTCTTCCTCGTTGCCTCGTACGTTATGTTGGATTCTTTCCTATTGAAGATTTGATTATTATTATATGGACTTATATGTTATAATTAAACAAGTAGAAGAATCCAGCGGAGTTAGAGAAATTTAAAAGGGTCAAATCGGCAATCTAAGAATATACAAGTTTGCTGCAATAAACTTAATTTGTGACCAATGTCAATGCCACGCAGCCGATTTCCAACTCATTTTGGTCACCTTTCCGGACAGAAAGTCAATTTGCTATTTGATTACGTCATTGGTAGACAATGTCAAATTGGGACTATCCCACTAAGCCACACCCACTAAAACGCATATTAACCGTCCATCATGTTGATGGACGGTGATCCCGCACCTCATGCAGAAGGGAACCGAGGGTCGCTTTGTTGTGTCCGTGTGCTATTAATGTTCTCACACAACAGCAACTCGCAGGACGGAAGATGGAAGAAGCTGTCGAGAAGAAGCTCTCGACCAAGTTTTGGAAGACCATTTCATTGCAGAGAAGCTGCAGAAAACTTTGAAGCGGCTACAGCGCGTGGGACGAAATCGCCAGATCCAACTGTGGTTGAGTGCAGAGAACTTCCTCTCGCTCCGAGCTTTGGGAGCTATAAATTGCCCCCCCTACCCTGTCGTCCCAAGTAACAAAACATTCTTCTTACCCATCTCTTCCTCCTTGTTTCCATCACCCAGAAGGTGGTCAATCATTCCTTCAGCAAAGCCAAAGACACACGCTAGCCACTACACAAACAAATATGAGTCGTTCTGCAGTTTCCAGGTTTAACTTAGCTTCCATGCTGCTGTTCCTGGCGATGGTGTCCTGTGAAGCGCATCTGACACCCAAATATTACGCCAATTCCTGCCCACAAGCACTCTCCACCATTAGGACCGCGGTAAGGTCTGCGATCGCAAGAGAGAGACGCATGGCGGCATCCATCATCCGCCTCCATTTCCATGATTGCTTTGTTCAGGTAAAGAATGCGTAGGATACATTTCCCGGCGAACTTGCTAAAACCAAGTACAAGGGTTTGATGCTGATGCTGATACTGATGCATGTATCAGGGATGTGATGCGTCGCTCTTGCTGAAAGATGGCAAAGGCATTATAAGCGAGCAAAAGGCCCTACAGAACTTCCAATCAGCCAGAGGATATGAAGTCATTGATAGCATCAAAGCCGCGGTGGAGGAGGTGTGTCCGGGAGTAGTTTCTTGTGCTGATATTCTAGCAGTCGCAGCTCGGGATTCCTCAGCATATGTAAGTCCTGTGTTTTCATTAATCGATAAGATATATATAATGTTTTTGAATGAGGTTAACACTGTACAATTGGACGTTTTCCTATCAACGGATGCTCTGTGCACCGAGCTGCTGCTCCTCTTTCAATCTAATATAACTTGATGACAGGTGGGTGGCCCGACATGGACGGTCAAGCTCGGAAGAAGGGACTCAACCGCCGCTAACAAAGATCTGGCGGAGCAAAACTTGCCGATAGCCACCGTCGACGACCTCGACAAACTCATTTCGCTATTCGATCGACAAGGACTCAGCGTCAAAGACATGGTTGCCCTCTCAGGTAAATCGAAGCTTAATTCTGTGACCATATATATATATATATATATAATCGAAATGTAATTAAGCTGAACACTGCGTATCGTTTCAGGTGCACACACCATTGGGCAGGCTCGTTGTGTCACTTTCCGAGGAAGGATCTACGGCGAAACAAACATCGACTCCGGCTTCGCCAAAACACGAAGCCGTAGGTGTCCATCGACGGCTGTCGGCAACAACACCTTGGCGCCCCTTGACCTGGTGACGCCCAACTCCTTCGACAACAACTACTACAAGAACCTCCTCACCAACAAGGGCCTGCTGCACTCCGACCAGGTCCTCTTCAACGGTGGGCCGACCGACGACATCGTCAGGCTTTACAGTAAGGATCAGGCTGCTTTCTTGTCGGACTTCGCGGATGCCATGGTGAAGATGGGGGATATCAGACCTCTCATCGGCTCAGCTGGGGAGGTCAGAAAGATCTGCAGCGCCACCAACTGATATCCACAGTGCATCATTTTCTTCTTCTTCTTCTTGTGTGGAGCAAATTGTGCCGTGTTGTTGTTTGATCGATTCTTTTGACTTTGTTGCTTTGAATAAGCTGTAAGCTGCAAGTAGCATGGAGCTAATGGCGGATGGAACAGAGACCTGTTGAATTCAAACATTTAATTGGGACTTACATTAATTAGATGCTATGTTACAATCTACTTTTGGTGATGCCACTTTAACCTACGTTACATCAATAATTTATGGAAGAAAGCATTCACCACCATAATATTATCCCAAAAATATGTAATTTTTGTCTATTTTATTTTAGTTCATAGAGCCTGTCAATTAAAAATATAAAATAATAAAATAATGGGTGTAATTACAGGGAATAAAAGGGATTTTATCACATAAAACCTCACAACTTGGGGTTTTTCCTATTAAATTATCCAAATATTTTTAGGACCATTTGATCTTTAAGATAAAAAAAATAATCTTGATGATTTTAAAGAAAAATACCCTCTATTTTAAATGCATTATTTTTATTTATCTTCTTATTTTTAAGTTCAAACTATATTAAATATATGAATATTTTTTATAAAATTTAGGAATTTTTAATTATGTCCTTATATCAGGAGAGTTAGTGAAACTCCAATTAATTTACAAGCATACTATTAGTAATCCTAAAAGAACAAAAATATAACTTTACTATTTGCAATCTATTTCAAATAGAAATTTTTAATTACAACCTTACGCTATCCAACATTATCTAACATTACTAGATGTCTTTTGACATTACTAGATGGATTATATTATCATTCAACATTATCTAATGCTACTTTTGATGTTGCTCGTTGCTACTCATTAAAAGATAAAAAGAAGAAAAAATAAAAAAATATTTATATTTATTTATAATGAGATATTTTTTAAATGCTAATTTTATTTAAAGCAAGTTTGTAAATAATAAAAGAGGATTACCAATAGAAATCCTCCTAATTTAAGTTTATAAATATTTAATAAAATAGAAATTGGTTGACCACCAAATTTATCGAAGAAAACAAAAAAGAATTATTGATAAATTCTTAAATAAAAATAACTCAATTTTAGCCGCTACCTTATCGACCTCATCCTCGCACTCCAAAACCCTCTCTCTCTCTCTCTCTCTCTCTCTCTCTCTCTCTCATGTCGAAACCTCTGAAAGGAGAGTGAGAAGAGAGCCGGAAAAGAAAACTAAAATGGCGCTTTCCTCCTCTCGCTCTTGCCTTCCAAATCCCGTCAGATTCTATCGCCCAATTCCCAATTCCTGCCTCTCTCTCTCCATCCCAATCCCAACACCATTCTTCCCCTCTCTGATCTCCAAGCCCGTCTCGATTCCCACCGGATTAGCCCTGGTCCATGTAAAGGCCTCGTCTTTCGCGGTCTCCGAGACCACCGACTTCGGCGCCACCATGGACGACATTGGCGGCGGCGAAGAGGATGAGGACCTTGTCGGATCGCCGTGGGAAGGGGCGGTGGTGTACCGGCGGGACCCATCGGTATCCCACGTGGAGTACTGCACCACCCTCGAGCGGCTGGGGCTCGGGAAGCTCTCCGGTGGAGTGTCCCGGTCCCGTGCCGCCGCTATGGGGATCCGGCTGCCGGTTAGGCGGGCAAAAGATTCAGCCTTTGGCGACGACGAGACGCCGGTGCTCATCTCGCTGGATATCACCAGGAGGAAGCGGAGGCTGAAGCTGGATGGGATCCTGCGGACTGTAATCACGCTCCGCTGCAACAGGTGCGAGTATCTTTCTTTTATCTTGGTAAAAGATGGTGCCTTTTCTTTTCACCTCTTATCCCCTTTCTGGACATAATTTTGCTTTTGTTGAATATTGATTGCTATGTGGTCATTTTTCAAAGCTAAAACAAACTGGAATGAATTGGTAGTTCAGCTTATACAGAATTTGGGGGGATTGAATTGTAGGCATGATTGTTTCTTTCTTGAAGAACTTGATGAGTGGTCATTTTTTGCTTATTGTGTTTCACTGGAAATTAATTCCTCTTGCGAGCATATTGCCATTGGCATTATGGTGATCCTTTTCACCAATTTTAGGCTCTTTATAGTCAGCATTACTTGTTATGGCTGTACTATCTCTTCTCTAGCAAATTGATGTGCAAGTGTCTTAAAATGTTAAATTTTCTCAGAATTATTCAGGTCAAAAGTCAATTATCAAAGGACTTTCTGATTCTTTGCTTATTAATATTTGAATTTTAATTTTCCATTTCATAGAAGTTGTCAGTTCTATTACTGGGAAATCGATAGGTATCAAGTTCCACTCAACAGTTTTCTTCTTCAATCAGCTATCCATCATTTTTGCAACTTAGGCAGAAAATAAATTTCTCAATTTTATGATAACTATTGCTTCGGTATAGTTCTTCGAAATATCTTTTTTTAGTGTTGTTGTCTTTCTCGCCATTCTCACAATGTGGAGGGTGCATCACTTGTCGGTACAACAACAACAAAACCATAAGTCCCAACCATCTGGGGTTGGATACATAAATTTTTACCATCATTGAGATATGTCAAAAATCATATTATTAGTTAAGTTAGGAATATTTAAATCTTTATTTATAATTTCTAATATGATTATAGCAAACAGCAGTGTTTAAATCTTTTTTTTAAAGCCATATGACAAGACAGTGGTCCTCCTAAATATATGATCTAGTATGGCTATAGCAAACAGCAGTAATATTAGTTTTGGAACACAAAAATGCCCATTTGGTTATATCGGTCTTCGAAAATTGAATAGAAGATACAAAAGGGGAAGTGAGAGAATTTATCAAGACATGTAGAACAGGTGAAGAGGATGGAGAAATAAGGTTTAGAATAAAAGATATGATCTATTAAATGAATACAAGCAAGAACTCTCCACACTGACCCTCTTTTGGCTTGGCATGGCTAGAGCCTCATGCACGGAGTGTCTATTTTTTCATTGGTTGAGAGTTTGTATGATAACCTCATGCATCACCATTGATGCAGTTTTGGGCTTGTTTCAGCTCATTCTCATTCCCGATTTTTCTGAGCTCTTTCACCCACCCTCAATGCTTTTCACGAGTACATACTTAATAAAACTGTCCATTTCCATTTTCAAGTTTTGGAGAGACTTCATTTTGATTCTCTCTCCTGTTTCTTTTGGTGTCAAATGTGTACAATTTCAACTCTGTGATCATCAACTTGTGTTGAGATAGCAAGAACTAGCTGAACATTTGTCTCATTCTTCTTTTCCCTATCTGTGAAGTTTCTAATTTATGTTGAGCACTTAATACAATCCGAGAATTAAATATTTCTAATTTATGTTAAGTATTTAATACAATCCTATAATTTAAAGTATCCTTGTTGTGTGTTTTTTTTGGCTCTTTTCCTGATATTCTATTTTCTGCTTTGTTTTTGATGGTTATGTAAGATAATTTCCATTTCAATTCTTTCCCCAGGTGCGCTGAACCGGCAGCTGAATGTGTATTCTCAAACTTTGGTCTTTTGCTTACCGAGGAACCTATTGAAGAATCTGATGAAATAAACATGGGAACTTTATTTGGACAAGATAGACACAGCAGCTCTTCTGGAAGTGATAATGAGATGGATGGCGAGGATGCCATCGACTTGGATGACCGACTCCACTTTCCAGCCGAAGAAAAGGAAATCGACATCTCCAAACACATACGAGACATCATCCACGTAGAGATCACAATAAATGCAGTCTGCGAAGCGAGTTGCAAAGGTCTGTGCCTGAGATGCGGCACAAATCTGAACAAGAGCAGTTGCAAATGCAGCAAAGATGCCGTGGAGGATAAGTTGAACGTGTACGGGCCACTCAAGGGTTTAAGGAAGCAAATGCAGAAAACATGATAGATTTTCTGATCCAACTTATTTAGATGGCACAGATTTAGTGTCTGGTGCAAAGCCTAGTAGTATTTGTATCTACATAAAGCAATTTGTTTACATCAGTTTCTCGTACAGTGAGTTTCAAGCTAAAGTTAATGTGATAGGAGAACAGGAAGACTTGATGTAACCTATAAACAAGCCAAGCACAAATGAAAGGATCTTCGTTTCTGTTTGCATTAAATGTTTAATATTATACAGAAAGACAAGAAATCACGCAACAAACTTAAATAATTTTAAATAGAATGTCTTAGGTGCATGAGATTCCCACTACTGTGAGATATGGAGAGGACCAATGTACATATGATTTTATTCATGATTTAAATCCTGAACTCTGGGATCATAAAAGAACAATCTTATTATTATACGAAAGATCATAAATTTGAATAGTTTTAATCACATAAGAGTCACTGTGAAACATTGTTGAAACTCAGTTCAGGCTGAGATAGAAGAGGAGAAAACCTAATATGGTCGACGAAAAGACAAAAACAAAAACAAGAACAAACTAATAAGATTTGACCGTCTCGATTGAAATAGTATAGTTATTTCTTCTACAGACACTAGAAACATAAACACCAGAAATGGCCCTTATTGTTCATCATGGCATTTCTCAGATGAGTTCCTACTCACCGTGGTACACATCAATCACCCGTAAACAAAAAGATGTAATCAATACAAGTGCACATAAATATTTGGAGAAGCCGTAGGTTGAGAACAATCAGTAGCAGGGAGTTGCTGGTGCCATGGCAGAGATCGACATTAAGCCAAGACTTCAAACTGTCAATTCTGTCCTTGAAACAAGGATACCATCAGTATCTGCATAAAGCCATTCGCCATCACAGATCCTTGTTCCTGCAACATTTATCGCAGCATGCTTCTCACCTATCCCCTTTTTGTTAGCCTTCATCGGATGAGAAGCCAAAGCTCGTACACCGATATCACAGCCATTGATCTCATCAACATCCCTGATGCAGCCATTGACAACTATACCAGCCCACCCGTTGTTCTGAGCTTGTTGAACTGGATTTCCACCTAGTATCGCACAGCGCATGCTTCCACCCCCATCGACAACCAAAACTCTGCCGTTACCCTTCTCCTCCAGGAATTCACGCACAAGAACATTGTCCTCGAAGACCTTGAGAGTCACAATTGGGCCAGAGAAAACCTGTCTGCGCCCGTATATTTGGAAGATTGGGTGTAGCGCACGAAGCTCACCACTGAGGATTAGGTGAGGGTTAGCATCGCAAACTTCAGCAGTTGCCAATTGCAAAGCAGCCATCGCCCTTCAGCAAACATAGATTTGGAAGAAAGTTCAAATATGATCAGCAAAGTAGATATGGTAGTTTTGATGAGCAATAGGAACCAATGAAAATGTGAAAAAAGAACAGTATAAAAGCATTCTGAGATTGGCATAAACAGAACCGGTGGAAAGAGTTACCATCCTCTGACAACAACTTACCTATTGATACAAATAAAAGGTATGGAATCAGCTGATTCATATAAGTTATTCTAAGAATAATATTGATATTACGAAATCTGTAACTACACCAAGGTTGAACTAAGCAAAGATGTATTAACAATATAGTTTTAGCATTCCGATTGCATGTTTTGCTACGTTCATTAGTATCTAAGGAGCTATTAGATCACGGTCGACAGTGCAACAGTCATTAGCTCAGTACATGAGGCTTCTCAATAGTAGCTTATAAGGTTTTTTCATTTAGAAGAAGGTTCTCAGTAAACTGGATGTTTATTTAAAAAAGACAAACTGAGTGCACGGGACTGTAGCCAATACGAGGTCTGGGCAGGATAAAAGCATGCAGCCTCACCTCCGTAAGTAATAGAGAGATTATAAGCATGATTATCCAGGACATACAGAACCAATCTCACCATCATACCAGAGTTTATCCTCACTGAATGCCTATTTAGAATACACCAACCAATGGCAATACCCTAGCTAAACTACAAGTTATCAAACAAATTTGTTATTTCACAATTTATTATGTTATATTATATTGCATTATATTCATATGTATCATATATTTGTATTTCACAACTTTTACCATATTCTAATATATTTATCATGTTTTAACATTTTTTTTATAATGCTATATCATGTATATTATTGTCAAAAGAATAAATTCTTTGATTATGTTTCACGCTAACTATAAATTTTGTTTCACAGTCTATCAGTTATGTTATTTATATTTTACGAATATTTAGTTTAATCCTATTATTTTAATTAGATGCTTACATTAATATATAAAAAATGCTTTATGTACACATTTCTTGCTTACTTGTCTCACCTGTCTATCATGTGAACGGACACCATGAGGAGCCTATGTAATGGGACCACTGCTGCTTTTCCATTTACAAGAAGGTAGTTGAGATAATTAATTCATAATCAGATAGCTAAAGCTGTTTTTAATATTTAATCACCCCAAGTTTTAGCATATCCTCTTGTGTACCTACTTTCTAAATGGAGGTAGTAATGGAGCACATCTTGGAGCCACATTCATAGGGCAATGTCAATTGAGTAAGCGTAAACAGAGAGGCTTCTTTCTAGTTACTCCTTTGTTTGGTTTAAGGGCTAACAAGAATGTTATGAGGAATCAGGAACTTTTGCAAGTTTGACCGTGGAGGGAGCTTAGAATCTTCCTAATGTTTTTTATATCTTATCTCCTCTCCTCTTTTGTTTTGTTTTTCTCTTTGTTCTTATTTTGCCTGACAAATAAGGTTTACAGGACAATGCTTGATGGAAAAGGATACAAGAGTTTATCTTGATATGGGGGAAGGCCTATCTCGATCAAAGTTTGCTGATCTTCAGAACCTTGCATCTGATACTAATTTGATGCAAGGTCCCTCCTCACATGAAGATAGGGATCCAATGCTCACAATGATGGCTTATCATGACAAAATCTTGCTCATTTTTATAAGATCTACGACACAAACAATGGGCGGCAATGTAATTAATCTTATAGGTGAGATAAGCCACAAAACATTTTCTTTTATTTACAAGAATCTTCTTTTCTAGATCCATCAAAATTAGTTGTCTTCCCACTTTAGAACCATGTAAGGAGGACATCTTGTTCACACCCACTGCCTCTAGGATTTGACAACTTTTATGATCATATCGACAAAACTGATTGACAAATGGGCACAAGTCAAATTGAGAGAAAATCCAGAGGGAGAGGGAAGTCAGAAGCAGGACAAAACACAAAAGTAATGGAGATACTCATGACCAATTAGCCAATCAAACACCAATTGCTCATAAAATAATCAACACACAATCACTCTTCTTTCATCTAGACCTCTCTAATAAAGAGGCCAAAATTGGCATCTTCAAATATTAGTCAGATATGTAACTTGTAAGAAAGAATTGACAAAAGCAAGGTTCTGAATATCGGAACAGAAGCACAATCACGATACAATACCTTATCAGATTGATACAATTTCATAATACATACCTCATTAACAGAATAAAAATAACTAAATTGCATTATATGTTGGTATGAATATGTAAAATAAGTACATTGATATTACTGGTATACAATCAGGTTGGTATGATATGGTCAGTATACCACAATATTTAAAACCCTGATGGTTCAGAAGATGTTCAACTAACACAACATGTGACATCTATAAAGTTTCGACAATGAAGGGAAAGTACAATATTCAATTAAAATTCGTTCATTGAAATTTTAGAAATGGAACACATTGTGAGCAAAGAAACACTTGCAGGTTTCCAATTCACATTTTGACAGCAAACCATTTAAAGTTGCACGCTGAGGTAACTTACAAAGGGCATCAAAAGCCGTCAACTTGTTCGAGCGTCATTACTTTAGAAAATTTCTGCAAATTAGGGTGTAATAACTTGAAATTCCAAACGTTGACACGCTAATTAAATTGGGATCCCCTTAAATATCCAGATGATAAGCAATATAGGGAAAATGTTTGTCTTTTAAGGAAAAGGACGGCTATGAACAAAGAAAACCCGAACCTTAACCTTCTTCACGAAATCTAAATCCACAAATTCATATTTTGAATCTGCGATCGAAGTTACTAAATCCATTATCCTCTAACTAATCGGAAGCGAATATAGCAATAACTCCAAGTTGCGATTTGTGATGCCACTGCATAATTTGGAATCTTGAAATGGAACCATCAACAGTAAGTATCAGATTCGAGGAGTCATGCAACTAATATGCATTTAAGGATACAATCATCGATACACAACTAAAACGGAATCCTCCATCAACAAAAAGAGAGAGCCCATATCCACAACAATCAGCTAAGAAACACACGAATCAACCGAAATCCAAATTAAGGAACCCTAACCACGAATCGCACGCGAACGACCATCAAGAAACGAGAAAGCATGAACTCAATCATTTGCATAAGAGCGTAAAAAGGAAACAAGAAAAAGAATGATGAAAAGAACAGGATCGAGATGCTTACCGCTCCAGTTCGTGTCCAATCTCAGGGAATCGAGATTTATCCGACGGATCGAGACGACGCTCCGGTTCGTGCGGCGACTCTGGGCTTCGAATCGAAGATGGCAGAAAGCGCAAGAAGGCTACATCACCTTCCCACGCATAAAGCATCAATGAGTACAAGCAACACTTTTCCCAACCCGTTTACTCGTTTGGTACCCACCCATATATTACCTGGCTTTCTATTGGTAAAAAGACTGTCTTACGAGCGGGTCCCAGGAGCCCTCCTCCAACAGTGTTGCTTCTGCAATACACACGAGCAACACTTTTCCTAATTGTTTACTCGTTTCGTCCTTCGCGAATTGTTACCTGACATTTCGTTGGTAGATGGACTGTCAAATGAGCGGGCCCCAGACGGCCTCCTCCTCCAATGGTTCTGCTTGTACACCAAATTGGAGCAATACTTTTCCTAACTGTTTACTGGTTTCGGCGTTCCCCACGGTGTTACCTGCCTTGCCGTTGGTAGCAGAACTATCCAAAGCGCGGGCCCCACGAGCCCTCCTCTACGTCCAATTTATTTCTTCTTTCAGAAAAGACGACAATTTTGCTTCTACAACAAAATCGCCCATTAATTAGGGTTAGGGATGACATTAGTGCCTAAAGCTAAGATTAGTTGGCTTACGAGCATAATTAACATTCCTATTATGTGACAAGTAAATGATATTGGTATTCAAAGCACATAATGTTTGCTCACAAGTAGCATATTTCATATTATATTTAGCTCTATATCATTTGTAATAAGATAATCTATTTATTAATCTAAACTGATAATAGCAGAGCTATGCCCATTGGAATCATAAGACTAATCACAGTTAAGCATCTGACATAAGAAATATTACTCAAGAATTGGCTCTACTATCACATCTTCACAGTAACATATTTAGCAGGATTAACTCATTTACTCACCACAGAAAGGATACAATTGAAATCTAACCAGATAGAACAAGACGACATTTTAGCATTCAATAGTGACAGCAAGCTCAGAGCAGCATTAGTTGGTGGTGGGTGCAATGAGAAGTAATTCAAGGCAGCTGACTGCTCCACAGTACCAATTTAAGCTTTTACAGTTAGAGTTTCACAGTTCACACCACTTATGTACTACATCAGAGCAATGGGTTACTTTCACTGTCATGCTTCTACCATCAGTGATCACTGCCAGTGGATATGTGAAAAAAGTGGGACAAAGGTTTATGAGCTCCTCAGTGGTAATTAATGGCTGCATGTGTTCCGTTGCCGACACCTTCACAAAGGTAACTGAGCTGTTCTTGCAGGTAAAAGTTCAGGACCAGAGGTAAGCTCCATTTTTTCGGTTAATAGCAAGCGTGAAGTATATGAGAATCATTGTCCCGATGCTGGACCTGCTCATTGTTCCAAGAAACATAACATCTGGTTAAGGATTTATGTGAGTGTGATCTAATTACATTCTTCTGAGTAAGTGGCACTTTCTGCAGTCCATTGTTCGAGATAATGATTGTTCATATGATGATAGTATGCTACTTTCTAGTTAAGATTTTATTGCACTGGTAATGTTCGAGATAATGATTGTTCATATGATGATAAGTTTCAATAGCACTCACATGGTCGCGAAGAAAAGAAGAATCTTTCGCGGATGGATGGTTAAGTGATTTGATCTTTTGCACCTTCCTTCTCCCATATCTTGGAAAACAGGGGGATTAGGCACAGATTGTACAGCCTGGAAACTCTTAAATGACACAAGAGGCTGCTTCAGCGGCTGGTCGGGCAGAGAAGGTACTACTACAGAAAACAATGTCAAAATGCCAATCATAGATAAGAAAATTAAGTTTTATGGGAAAAAAACATGGAAATATTGTTAACTGATTCATCTGAAAGTTCAAGTATGGCATTGGAAAAAATTGAGGTTTAAATGGTGAACAACCAAGGGGGTCGAGTTTCACTCTTAGCATGTTGCAAAAGATTACTGACATATTCGGAGCTTATTGAAATTCCCAAGAAGAAATGTTGAGAGTGCATGGTAATAAAATGAGCGCAATAAACTTGAGGTATATTGTCTACTGTTGGATTTTTAAGTAAATTAAATTTTATGGTTTTTATTAAGTTATTCCATGTGAACTATTATTTAAGACATCGAAGCAACACCTATTGTCATGCTTATTGCATTTGCCAGACATAATGTTTCTAGAGTAATATCTAATAGCAATATCAACATCTTGTACCTTTAATGACAAGCTTCTTTAATGCATCATCTGCTTTCTGCTCTTCCCCAGTATGTTTCTCCATGCGGATCGAACCCTTTCGTGAAAGCACTTTCTATGTGCCCAAAAAAGATTAAACTCAAATCTCTTTATATGACTAACAAATCAGAAGAAAATTTAAGATCTGTTTCTTGATTATTATGCAGATGTCATAAAAAAAAAAATCAAATACCCCACTTACAGTCATCTTCGGGCTTCCAGTGCAACATAATTCAGTTGGCTGTGTAAGACATTCGATATCCAAGATCACATTGCTGACTTTGTCCATGGCTATGATCTTATTCTGCAGAGAAGCGGAAGAAAAAATTATACAAGAATGCAACATCAAAGTAAAAACAATAAGAAAAAAATAAGATGGTGGAATCCGGTCAACTTTTAAGAGCTGCAGTAGTCAGACAGGCATTGCAATGTTAACAATCTCAAGGAAACCGACAATCTAGTAAATTATGTCTTCTAAGAGAAGAAAGAAAGAGCAAACAGCTCAAAAGACCAGAACTCCTTTCTCAAGCCAGCCTAACCAAAAGCCTTTGGGCTATTTGCTCAGACTCCATGAAAGATATCAGCTCAAGGACTTAGAACTGACTTCCTTGTTTGTCTATTCATTACTACAAAATTTAGGTTCCGGACTCTAGTAAAATCTTCCAGTTCTGTATAGTGTCCCCTAGGATTTTGCATTCTATTTTAGGACTGACCAATCTTAGCCATGGTCCAAGTTTGAGTTGCACAGGATAGAATCAACCATTCCTTTATTGCTCTCTCCCTAGTGAGGTTTCTCTTGTGCCTTTCCGGTGTATGTATCATCCAATTTCATACCCATTGGACTATAAACCATCCATTTCAATGTCAGATAAATTTGCATGCTACTATTTGGAGAACATCCAATGTCAGTAGCTATTCTTAGTAATAGTTGAAACATCAACTATCATGGAAGCCATCAATCTTAAAGAAGAATTCCTCACAAGAAACTCTTGTGTGAATGAATATAATCTTATCTGCATCAATCTAGTCCATTTCTAAGGAAAATTCTCTAAATAGTCGATTCAATCTGCTAACAAAAACACATCAATTGGCATCAAACAACTGCTCAATGAGAGAGTAAATTTCAGTCACTAAAGGGGTTTTAGTGACAGTTTTTTTATGCTTGAATACACCTTGGATTGCTCAACAACATGTGCAAAAACTGATGCCCTTTGCAGTAGCATCTGGAAAGCTTTTAGGACCCTTTATCCCCTTTTTTTTTTGGTATGATCAAATAAAAAGGGCCAAATAGGATGAAGAACAAACATACTTGCATCTGGGTCCACCTATATTTTCTTTTCATACTAGTCTTTCGAAATCATCGCCATCATCCTTATCTGCTATCATGAGTTCAATAAAGCTGCCATCTCAATTTTTTTTGTTTTTTCTTTCTTTTGGGGGATAAATATAGCATCATCATAGGACGACCTGAAAGTTGAGAGGCTTCAGATTTCATATTCAGTTCCTAAAATTTTCAGGTATTTTTGACAAAATTCGTAGGCTAAATACTATATACAGTACTTTTAAACTCCTTTCTTCCACAAATACTATCAAATTCTAGAAAAGTTGACCAGAATTCCTTCTCCATCCAACATATCAGTCCACCTCCACAGCTCGAGATGAACAAATCAGATTTATTTTACAGAATTTAGATCCAAATAAGATGCTATGTGTACAAGAACTAGAAAACAGATACAAAAGCTATGGAACCAGAGATCCTTTCGAAGAGATAAGGAGTGCATAAAAGAAAAAAAAATGTATTTTTTTTCGAGAGAAAAAAGCCTTATCTGATCAAAAGCAGACCAATTGATGCCACCGGCAATCGGGAGGCATCATCCACAGATATCAATTACTAAATACTTCCATCAAAAATGAAGGAAAAATGGCACCTTTTGAACAAAATCAAGATGGGAGAGGTTGTTCACAGAATGAGGATCATAAAGAGAGAGAAAGACATCAACCATTACCAAATCCAATCCAAGAAACCAACAGAGCTCAGAGGCTCACTGCATAAATCGCACATAAAAGGCGCAATGCCGACATAAATCGTACCTCTTCTCTTCAGATAGAGAGAAAGAAAGAGACCGGAGGCTGAAACCCCTCTTGCTCACTTCCAATGTCTCCTCGCGTCTGCCGAGCTCCAGCCGTCTCTGTGGCTCTTCTTCCGAGACCCAAAACAACGCAAGAGAGGGAGAGAGCATTGAGTTATAAGGAAGGAGGCCGCGTTACGGCTGCAGGCTGAACAACCAGAATTTGTTTTTGTGGGCATTAAAAACCTTCCCGTAACTTTCGATGTATGCCTGTGATGCTGCAATGTAAAAGAAAGGCCGCCGTGGAAGATGATTGGCTCCATGTCGATCCCCACCCCAAGCTTTTGGACCGTGCCATCTGCATCGATGATATCATCATCTAAATCTATGCATTACTGTGCATAGATTTGATTAAGATCTCGTGAAATCAGTAGAATATCTAGAATATTAATGATTATTATCAACAATAAAGACAACAGACATCTCTACAGTAATCAAAACTATTAATTACAAGTCAAACTGATTGATGTCTTCATCCAGAATTTATAATCGAATCATTTCATTAGTCGAAATGCCAATATTGAGTTGCATGCAAGAAATGAGTAAAATGATATTATTTATTTTATATTGGTCTAAAAACTGTTCAATTGAAAAAAAGTCAATAGAAAAATTAAACAATTATCATATTGAAAATAAGGTTTTTTTTCTGTGAGGAAAAATAAAATAGGAATTCTCCATGAAAAAAAAAATTCTACAGAATTTGTCCTAACTATATTATAAATAAAAAAAATATTTTTATTCACGAATAATTAAATATAATTTTATTAAAAAAAATAAAATGATGGAGAATTATTTAAAATGATATATATATGTATATTGAGAAAACAAATAAATGCCATAGGAAACAGCTGTAATAGCATCCAAACACGTATAGACACATGATTTGTCGTGGAGTTGTCCTAATCGGACATACATGTTGATCAATAAGACAAACATTTTTGTTTTGGTCCCTCGCAACGTTTTCTTAATTCATTCTTTTTTGAATGCTGTACCCAAAAAGTGCTTCTTGTTTGGCCAAAGCATTTCCTCCGACACTCAAAAGGCCAAACGAGGTAGTCGGAGGAGACCAACCGTCCACGCGGTCAAGCATCGACACCGACATAAGTTACGACCTTAGAATCGATTCTCTATTACCAATACATTAAAATAATGAGATTAAGATTTAAAGTTAAAAATCGATAATATTT
The DNA here is from genome assembly GCF_036884655.1 of Musa acuminata AAA Group. Classification (NCBI taxonomy): domain Eukaryota; kingdom Viridiplantae; phylum Streptophyta; class Magnoliopsida; order Zingiberales; family Musaceae; genus Musa; species Musa acuminata. The sequence continues at coordinate 9,380,626 of NC_088330.1, forward strand.
GAAGGTGCTATATGATTTAATTGGTAAAAATTTATCGTATTACCATAAGGTTGATATTAGTTTCATTCATCACCATTTATCCTTTGCCTTAAAAAAGAACTCGGGCCCTTTTTTATATTAAATAATATATAAATAATTTAAAATAAAATTTTTATTTTTTAAAAGATGAGATTATTTTTGACCATCCTCATCGTCTTATCATTATCATATTCATTTGTCATGTAATTAATCACTCGTTCTTGTACTCATATATCGTAGTTGAGATGTCGCTAAGGTTCGATTATTTACTTATTAAAGTATTAATTACCTTAATTTTTATTTTTGATAAAATTTAATTTTAAGATATTTCTATCGCACTCCAAATCTTTAGTTATATATCTTGAAATTTAAACTCTCAAATTTTTACGAGTAAATTGAATTCTCATACGTAGATATAATATGCATTATTGGCTTAATCTTCATCCTAATTTGTCACGACGATAATTAACTTATTAGTTTCGTTAAACCTAAATCATTAGTCTAAAATATTTAAACATATATAAATCCCATCTTATCTTTTCCACGTCGAAATAAATCGAAATATTACGCTAACTTTTCACATCGTACATCAAATTTCGCAAAATAATAATAGAAAACATTTATCTTCCCCCACCGACTTTTACCCTTCGCTGCTGCTCTTTTACTGCTCTCATCCACCGTCTTCCCACCGATCGCGATTTGGGATGGCGAGGGCGGGAGGGATAACGAACGCGGTGAACGTGGGAATCGCCGTCCAGGCCGACTGGGAGAACCGCGAGTTCATCTCCAACATCTCCCTCAACGTCCGCCGCCTCTTCGACTTCCTCCTCCAATTCGGTACGTCTCTCGTTCTTTCTTCGTTGCCGACTAACTGCTGCTGCGGATCTGATCCCGTGATCTTTATCGCAATGGGTTGCTTTATCTTTGTGATGCGCCTCTTGAAGTCCCCTGATCGAGACATCCCAAGTAGGGTTTAACCTGTGTGTTGTATCAGTCGCAATCTTCAGATTCTTGAAGGACTTAGCTTTAATTGATACATGGCATCGCGGATCTTGGAGTTCTAAGATGCGGATGGGGAAAGATCCTATCAATTAATTAGGTTAGGGCTTGTATTCTTGTTGGATATGTCTCTGAAAGCTAGTATCTCCGCTACTGCAACATTTATGATCTTGGTTAAGCAATGCGGATCTCATTGCACTGGTTGTATATGTAACTCATTCACCTGTTTCGGTATCTGATCGGACCGCTACATACCGGATAGTACCGGTCTACCATGCGTCGGAGCATCGGGACGTACCGGTGTTTCAGAGAGGAAAGAAAATAAAGAGAAGAAGAGGAAGAGGAAGGAAGTAGAGGAGATGGTAGAGGAAGAGCAGTAAGAAGCAAGAGGAAGGAAGAGAAAGGAACATGAGAAGATACGCATAGCCAGTTGTGTATGGCGGAGGTGTGTAACGAGGTTGTGGTGGAGGTGTAGACAGTTGTGTGTGGCAGAGATGTTGTGTGGCGTGCACGAGAAGATGAGGGTTAATATGGACTGCACCTTCCTTTTTATATGGGCAGATTGGACCTGGGTAGATTGGGCCGGGATCGCATACCATTAATGCTCGGACTGGTATGGACCGCCTGTTTTGTACTGGTCCGGGCAAAACATCAATCTTTATATTTTTTGACACAGTATCAGGTGCATATATATATATATATATATATACATATATATATATATATATATATATATATATAGCATAAAAACATTAGAATGTTTCAAATTATTCCTAAAAATAAATTTATTTATATATCGAATAAAAAATCATGCTTTGTTTAGCACATAATTTAAAATATATTTGCATCTGGGTAAACTTTCCAAAAAGAAAATTTTGCTTGAAAGCAATTAGATCGTCACCGGTTGAGGGACACTTCCACCAAACATCTTGTAATAGAGATCTATATTTCATGAAGCTAAGGGGTAAACAGATGTGTGAATATCTTGATCTGTTCTTTTTTTTTTTTGCAGATTATATGCTTCAGTATTAAAGATCTTAGGGAGCCAAAAGTTAGATTCACATCCAATATGTGATCTGCTTCTCTTGTATAGCCATGCAAGATGTGATTGTTCTTTATTGGGGTGGCATTTTCTTACTATCCAAAAGGTTTGACAACAAAATAATTTTAACACACATTAGATTAGTGAAAGCCTAGTATCTTTTTGCATAAAAGCCTGTTTGAAGAATCATTATTACATCTTGATTTTTAGTCTAAAATTAAGGGGTACTGCATTCACACCCTTTAATGGAGTTCATTTCACTAAACTTGTGTATCTAACATAGGAATTAATGATATTTTTTTGCTTCATGTCATCTTCAAGTTCCCAAATGATTTCTCTCTCAATGCATTAAAAGAGTAAGACACATTTGCAACTGTTAAACCAGATTCTGATTGTTTGAGCCAACCGATGTCTTATTTCGCATTTGTCTCAGTTGATGTCGGGAAGTGTCAAATCAACCCGATTCGGGATGTGCCAAACTCTGCAAAAACTGCATTTGAGGCATACCCGACAAAAGCCCTCTGATGTTTAAGTTAGTTTTGGTTGTAAGGTGTCGGCTGAATGTCGAGAATTTGACATTGTGTCGACTATGTGTTGTGAGGTGTCGACCATGTGGTGCCAATATATCGGCCATGTGGAGTCGAGGTGTTGGCTACGAAGTGTCGAGGTGTCGGTCATGTGGAGCCGAGGTTTAGTCACATAACATCGAAGTGTCGGCAACATCATTATTCCTTAAGTTTTCTATAAACAATTGGAATTCTTTTTTAAAAAGGGAAGAATTCAACCACATTAAGTTTTCTATAAACAATTGGAATTCTTTAATGTAATTGCAAAAGTGAAGGAAGAGGAGTCCATGTTCTCGCATAAAGTTGATAACTCTTAACTTTTCTCTTTCTTTTTTCAGTACAAATATCGAGGTCATCAATATTACATACAGCCTAGAAAGTGCTTAAACTTGGTTTTGGTGGTGAATAACTAAAAACAGCAGGTTTACTTTGACTGCAATTCTTTGGTGCATAACAATTGTATACTTGATTTTGTTCCATGAGAAATATTTGTAGATAGAAGACTTTACAGCACATGTGACTTTGATGGATGTGTTAGGCATTGTTATAAGACTAGGCTTTTGAAACCTTTTGAGCATACTTGTTTTTGTCATTCAAACACCATATATGTGTGTTTCTAAACTCATGATTTCAGTTAAGTTTTGTGCTTCTCCAGAGGCTACAACAAAGAGCAAACTGGCTGCTTTGAATGAGAAGCTTGACATCTTAGAGCATAGGTTAGAGGTGCTTGAAGTCGAAGTTAGCAGTGCAACAACTAATCCTTCCGTTTTCACTTAAAATTTGTCCTTTTTGTTAGACCTCTGGAAAATAGAAGTGATCTCGTCAGCTGTACCTTTCATCTTTCAGTATAGCGTTGCAGATTATCAGGTGATCTCTACTTAGTGTTGATGATGAAATTTGTTGACTTGTATACTATTACATCTGAGAATCCACTAGAAAATTATTCTCAGCATGATTTTAGGCACATTTTGAGTTTTTGAATCCATCTGAAAGGACGATTTCATTTTGATTTTCAAGGATTGCGTTTGCATATGTTTCTATAGATTACTTTGTTGGATACAGGTTCAGGGATTGAAGGTCCTACAAGTAGTTGGAGTTATATAAATGCATGACTTAATTGATACTATGTTTTTCTATATACCATTTTCTTTTTGTCCAGGTTCATGATTTTGCATAGTGGTAGTGTACCAATGTTAGTATGGAACATATCGAGTATCGATATATCGATACCAATGTTAGGATGTTTTTTCTTTTCTTTGTAATCTGATGTCGGTGATCGTCGTCTTGGAATGGGTTGAGTAGCTCGGCTTTGTTCAGTCCTGGTTTGTCAGGTCTGGTGCCACACTGAAGTGGATCTGAGCTCGATATTGCTTTCATGCACAAAGATTGCGTATGGATCATTTTGATGTTTAAGTTAAACATCTTAAAATGGGTTTTTGTAGAGTGAGAGAGAACCTGATCCCAAGAATCTTACTCGCATTCACCTTTTATAATTGATCTTTCCTCGAAAATACTTAGAAAAACATTTCTTGTAAAAAAATTGTTCTTTGAATATTTTTTTTATTCGGATTCCACTGACGTGGTGTATCTATTTGTCATATTTTAGTAGCATAACTATCACGTGTCAAGCTTTGGGTTAGAGTAAATATTTCTTCTATTAAGCACATATTGAGTTTTAAAAAATGAATAAATAAAAAAATAAAATAACTACTTACTGTAGTTCTATGTTGAACGTTCCAAGCAATATATGCCCCATTTATATACCGCTCAAATTATCTGGATTTGCTCTCGATATGTTGTTGGATTGATAAATAGCATCCATATTTGCAAACCTTGCTTTCTACAAAAGATTTAATTTAATTTAAGATCCTTACAATTATCTAATAGTCTTAACCAGCTAGACTAAATAGACATCATCCTTACCAATAGTATTGCAAACTTGCTTTTTACATTTGGAAAGTATTGGGTACATGATTTCCAAAACCTTTCGATGTTTTTACAATCTTAATCAGCTACATTAAACCGCCATAGATGTGATTTCAGACTTCTAAAGTAAACCTATTGAGGATTATGAGTTAATTATAGATTACTCCAATAGTTAGTTATTGTTTATTTATCATAATATTATTAGTTTTACTGATAGAAACATGAAAATAAAGAGCAAAAAGATAATTTTAATATATTAGTCGGTGGTGATGGAAGATAGTGTCGTTGGAGGTCGCGAGTGATTGTTATGAATGAGAAGAGTAGCGACGAGAGGTGAGGGTTGTTTTATATTTATGTCGACATCGATGTAGTTGTCGAATGATGAAAGGGTCATTCGGTATCTGCATTAGTGTCGACACAATTGTTGAGCGATGAAATGGTCGCTAATATAGATGTCGAGCAACGTCGTTCTACATCTACGTCGGGGTCAACATAGTTGTCAAGCGATGTAAGTATGTGGAGCGATGAAAGGGTCGCTAATATAGATGTCGAGCAACATCACTTTACATCTACGTCGGGGTCAACATAGTTGTCAAGCGACGAAAGTATGTGGAGCGATGAAAGTATATCAACACAATGCTGCTCTACATCTGTGTCGGTGTCGATGCAGTTGCCAAGCAGCATCACTCAGCATCTGCATCGATGACCCTTTCTTCGCACAACTATGTCAATGCCAACGTAGATGTAGAGCGATTCTCTATCTCGCTGTTGCTTTTCTCATCCACAACAACCACCTACGATTATTAGCGGTGTCGTCACCCACCATCACTAACTGAAACATTAAAATTATATTTTTACCTTTTATTTATGTATTTTCGTCGGTAAAACCGACGACGTTAGGATAAATGAATCTAGATATTTTATTTTTGTAACTATAAGGATATCAATGTAATTTTTTAAAATATAAGGATCGGGATGCTAAAAGTAGCTAACTACAAGGGATAATATATAATCAGTTCATATTATGAGGTTAAATATTATGATAAATCTATTAAATCTCGGATTTTAATGATGAATCAATTGATGAGTTTATGAACTAATATGCTTTTGAGATAAGTGACAGGAAATATTTCGATCACGAACTCGAACCATCAAAGGACAAATTGTCGAAGTAGGAGAATTGAATGTTGTGCTAGAAAAGTATCGTGTCAAAAATTAGACGAAAGCTAGAGAATTGATCGATGTGCCGAAAATTGGATTTTGTGCTATAAGTTCAAGTATCGTGCTAGAAGGATCGGGCAGATCGGGCATTATGTCAAAAGATCGAATGTCGTGGGAAAATCGACATGCCGATAGATCAAGCGATATGCCAAAGGAAAGGATGATGCATTAGAGGTTTGGACAAAGTGTCGAAAGATCGAACGACATGATAGAATGACATACAACATGTTGAAAGCTTTGTAATTGTGCCGAATATGTGATTGAATTTTTAAAGTCTTAATCGAGGTCTTTTTGGGCCAAATTGTGGTGGTATTGGGTCAAAACTATGCCAACTTATTAAGAAAGCCAATGGGCTTAAACCTGAGCAGAATTGGGCTCGATAGAAGGCCAAAATAGTGGTCTTGAGTAAGCCTAGGCAGTGGTACCACTTGAGTAAACCAACAAACACAAACAGTGCTTATCAGCGCTATCGACAGTGGCACTGCCTGAAAGTCCAAAATTATAGTGTCAAAAGTTGGGACGGTAGTACCGCAAGGTGTCAATGGTAGTATTGCTCGTACCCTAAAATTTTCAAGGATTTAAAATTTGTCTCCATTTTAAAGTCGTTTAGGGCTTATAAATACACCATCGAGGCTTGGTTGATGGAGCATCAAATTTCGAGTCTGTGAAGGATTATAGCTCTCTCTTTGAGCATTGTTTGAGTATCTTCCTCCATCTTGGGTTTAAAGGTGATTCTAAGTTATCGGAGATAATAGATTTTATAAAAGAGTGAGTGTGGAGGTTATCTCCTATACATGTTCAAAGGAAAAGAGCTATAATAAGGGTAGTTGATATTCATCCGTTGGAAAAAAAATCGGTAGTGAAAGCCGATAGCCTCGAGGGAAAATGAATCAGGAGTGGACATAGGTCGGGGAGACTGAACCATTATAAATTGATTTGCATTTCTTCTCTTGCTTTTGATTTGTTGTTGTTTATTCATTTACTTTACTTACAACCCTTGTCATATTTTTGATTAATCGTATTTTCAATATGGATTTATCGATCGAACTTTAAAATCAGACAAAAAATTACTATAGCACTAATTCATCCCCCCTTCTTAACGCTATTACGTACCTAACAATTGGTATTATAGTCTGATTCTCTTACTTGGATTAACACACAAGAGAGATCTAATAACTTTTTAGGCAATCAAGAGGTCACTCCATCACTTGTTCTTCTACGTTCAATAAGACGGATTGTACCTATTAGAAAACTAGAATGATAATTTTTTTACTTCGTATGGATTTTAATTTATGAAATGTCATCAAGTTTGGTTTTAAAAAATCTTTTAAGCCGATGGATGAATAGAATAATTTTGAAAAGAGAATATTTTTTTAAATATTAAAACTATAAATATTTTATTTTGTGCTCGAATAAAAATAAGTTTAATCGAGTTTCTATGTGATACCGCACATGATATTTAGCACACACTCGAAGTTACTAATTCACAGTAACTGTATGAGCAGCATATTCTTTAACCTGTAAAGTCAAAAATGATCCTAGTTGGAACAACGTGTTATGTGGGATAAGACATCGCAGTGGTAGATATGCCACAAATTCACAAGAACCCATCCTAAAGGAGCTTCAATTTCTTGTAAACCAACCAACTATAAAAAAAATAACCACTCATATTGACTTTATATGCCTACTTCCAAAAGAGATGAGAAAATTATGATAAATACTTTAGTAAAAATCAATGCCGTAAACAACAAGATGACGACACTCTGTGCACCATGAATGTGATTTCAATTTTTATCCATGTGCACTTCAACCAGAAATAATTTCATAAACAATATTCTCTACAAAATTGTAGCGATGTTTGGAAACCATCCTAGCAAGTATTCTGTGATGCTACAGTAAAGACAGAAAAAAGATAAAAAGGAAAAACTAAGGAAAACTCAATTCACATAGTTTGATAAGAAATCTTTTGCTCTTACAAGCGACTTGATTAACATATACATGTTCAAATTAAGTTTAAGAAAAAGCCAAGCATTATGTCTAGGTCTTAGGTGAAAAAGGAAACAATTCAAGTTTTATCATGTTTGATTAAAAAGTACTTGTAAGAATTAGCAAGAGTGAACAGCTACAAATTATGGATGTGCCAAATTTATCGTCGCACCAGACTGGATGTGTGGGATACAACACATACAGTAATTGCACAAAGAATCCATTTATAGAAAAATATTAAAAAATCAGCTAATTATATGATACTTAAGGAAAATTTCTTGAAGGAACTTTGCTTTGCTTGAATATTACTTGTATATAATAGAGATGGACGAATGATTAGATAATATGCACATAACCATTAATGAATAATAAAATTATCCTACTCATAAATATTTAGTCAAGCTTGGTCATATAATCCATGACTTTTGGAATTTTATCTTATTAAGTTTGATGTATCTACATATTCAGAATATCATACCTAACCATATCCATATGTGGATAATGCAGGAGCAACAACATATGAAGCTTGTAAATTCTGAAGTACAAAAGCCCTACAATAGTTGTGTGTGAAACATTACTTACTATTTGAAAATATAGAGGTCTATTTTATTATTAATTAATCTGATAGTAACTTCTTGGTGGCATCAAACCACTACACTAAATAATATCACAAGTGGCAATACGTCAATACCTACTATCAAGAGATTGTATAGCACCTTGATTTCAGTTGCATATGGAGGCACAAGAGATTTTTTATAAAAAGCTAAGGATTATTAACAATATATTGGGACTCTTTTTTACATCCGAACTTTTTGTATGCATCGGTCTAGTCCAATATTATATTTTTCTTAAAAAAGTAAAAGAAAAAACATAATGTGAGGACTAAGATCCAAGGATTGAAATATCCTACCGTACCATAGTTTCGACATTCGTTTTGTACTGTCACGGACTTAGCTAGTTTTACCTAAGTCGTACGACACCCTTACGTGTCCGTCTGCAAAGGTCAGCCTCCCCGAAGCCTCCCATGGTCTCTTAAGACTCAAAAAAGAGAAAATGGGTTAGAGAAAACGCCTCACTCGGGATCCACAAGCAAACATTTCTGAAAACACTTCATAGACAATGCAAATTACAAACAGACTTTGAACAGTTACACAACAAAAGGTCAAAATGGTCCACTACAGACCGAAAATCTCTCACAAGTGTCCACATGACACAACTTTTATTTACAAGCTTAAAGTTGCCACCAAACCCAACTAAAATGGGACTATTAAGTCTTCGATCGTTCCTCTACATGCTGTGCAAAGCATGAACATACCAAAAGACACGGACATACATAAGCATTACATCAAACATCCTGTTTCGAAGTTTGTCCGTGACAGTACGGTACGATACTATATCGCTCGACATATATATATATATATATATATATATATATATATATATATATATATATATATATATATATATATATATATATATATATATATATATATATATATATATATATATATATATATATATCGTTCGGTACGAGCGGTATTATTTAAAATTGAAGACTTGCTATGATCTAATGTTGTAAATGATATATTTGGCAAGGTAACCTTCAAATAGCTTCCACCTTTCTACTGAGCTACCTTGCTCAACCACCTATGGCCACCTGGGCCCCTCTTGGACACACCCACAGGTGCTGATGCTTCAGGGCGATGAACCATGTATTGCAGAAAACACAGACCGACAAGGCCCTATGTTAAGACAAAATGGGGACAACTGTTGAAGTGCAGCCACCCAAAGCATTCTAGAGAATGCTGTTATGAATAGAATATTCAGAATTATACTAAAATCAACCTCAACAAATTACATACAGGTTAAGGAATAAAACCTGGAGCAGTGCAAAGGCTGATGCAAACATTCCAGATGGAACAATGTGTCCCAAATAGAAGAATCGTCAAGATAAATGATTGGTTCAGTTTTATAATCATCCCATAAAAGAAATGGTTCACATAATGAGATATTACCAAAGCTGCAATGAGAATGCTTACAGTCAAAGATTTATTAAAACTTAATGAAGTCTTCAGTAAGAACACTTAAATCACCATACAATCCTTGATGACTCGACTATAATAAAATATGCCACTTAATCAATAATTCTAAACAACTTCTAGACAATAGATTATTCTAAAGACTGAAACACTAAAATGAAGAGGATTCTAGCATCCATCTCTAAGTCAAGGTTCACAAGATTGGAATAATAATTTGTCCTAGGATCTAGGATAAAGATCAACCACTATCAAAATCAGCTGCAAATAAAAAGATCTAAAAATATTTTTTAGAGAAATCCAAAAATTATTAGGATTTGTCTACAAAATATAATGCTATTTAGAATAAAATATTGCATTTTAATTTTATACATAAAAATGTGATTCATAAGAGCTGTTGGATTTGGAGGCTATAATCCATACATTGATATTACTAGATATGTAACCCCCATGACCCAATCTTAAGTTCTGTTCCATGTCTAAAATAGGCAGTTGGAGCACGTAGATGATAGGTGGAACCCATATTAGTGAACTGCTGATATGCATGAGTTGGAGGATAGGAACTATAAATTAAATTGAACAAGATCTTCGCCTCATTTATAAGTACAACTAGTTTTTATATGATTTGTAACCTCCCACTTTCTCCTACTTTATGTCATGGTTCTCCTCCTCAGCACCTAACAGATCTGGCAGGTTTCCATATCTATCATAAACAGCCTTCTCCTTCCTCTTTGCTGCCTCCCTTTCTATTTTCAAGCTGCTATAGAATGACTCTGATTGTTTAATTTATCCTAGATCAGTTGATTTTAGCTGGTTCCGATCATCTCGACTAATTTCAAGTAAATCCACCCAAGAGATTCACCTGTCTTTTCAGGACTGGCTAATCAAAATAAGGATCAGCTTTAGAAATAAATGATAAATTGTTCTCCTCTTCGACCTCCTGTCTCTTTTTCATTTTGAATCTGCAAATAAGCAACAGTGATTGCTCATGTAATCCTAGATCAGCTAATTTTGGCTGGTCCCAATCAATTCAACTAACTTAATGTAAATCCATCCAAATATCTGGTAAGTGTATTTAGGACTGGCTGATCCAAATCAGGATCAGCCAAAGAAATCAACTATTGATCGTTCCCATAGGTCATGAAAAACGGCTTCGAATTTATGGGATGTGTGCTGATCATTGCTGGACTCGAGCATAAGATCATCCAGGAGTAGTCATCCTGCATGCGTCAATAAGAAAAAAACAGATGGCGATGTAGGTGCAATTATAGTCGTCCTTTGAACAAACAATGCAGAAGCATTGTAAGGACAAAGGTGCAGGGTACTGCCGCCTTAGTTGAGAGAATAGTGCAAGAGAACACAAGAAACCGGAGGTAGCAAAAAAAGTAAGCACCAAGAGGATCCTTGGACGTCTTACCATGCTTAGAACACGTACATAAGCAATGACAAACTCATTCTGATTCTCCTGCAAATTCCGCGGAGGAATCAGATTGAAATCTTGATGTAAATCGAAATAGGTAAGTCACTATCTCAAGAAACTCGATCATTAACACCAGCTACGCATGCTTCCTCGTTTAATAAATGATCAATACTTTTTCAAATTGAAATGATTCTGAAACACCAGCATCATACTCTCTAATTCGATGAGCTAAAGGATTGAAATCAAGCACCAAGCTAAAATATGTTAAACAGAACAGCCAAGAAGGGAATTCAGATGTATTCGACCTGATTGCCCTGGAAATCGAGGATATGGACGGTGCCGTCATGGGTGCCGAGAGCGATCATACGCTCGGCGACGGCGATGGAGGCCGTGGCGTCATTGGAGAGGAGGGAGGGCACGCTGCCTACCAGCCTCTGATACTTGAGCCTCGGCTCTTCCTCGGCGTCGTCGTCTTCCTTCCTCTCGTCGTCCCCGTCGATGCCGTTGTCCAAGGGGTCGTCCGACGCCATACCTCCACAGCGAAATCCGATCGCAATCCTCTCCTTTCTTCTCGTCTCTTCTCTTCGGATGATTCGTTGGTCGGTTCGAAGCGTCGAGCGATTCCTGTAGGCAAAGTTAACAAACGGAAATCTCTCCCTCTCTCTCTCTCTCTCTCTCTCTCTCTCTCGGTCCCTCCCTCCCTTGCCTTTTGAGACTAAAAATATATTTTTTTCTTTTTCTTTTTCTTTTCGGCCGACCATGGTGGCCCACTTATCCAGCACCCGATTGACAATGAGCTGCGGGACCCACTTAGCCCTAGGAGACTGGTCCACGTCCACTTATCTTAATTATTTTTAATTTTTAATTTCTCGATTCTTAAATTTTAAATATTGATGAATTTAAAAATCAACTTGCTCTGTATTTAAAATTCTTTTATTATAATTATTTTTATTTTGAGCTAATCATATATTATATTTATATTCTCGCAGCATCACAATTTCTCAACTTTAAATATTTATATTAAAGTGAAATAATTCATTTCAATATTTTACACGAGACGTTGCTTGTTAGATTGGGCAAACAAACGAGTAAAATGATAATTTCAACTTCTCCATTTTTACTCTTAGTGGGAGAGGTTGCAGTCACGTTACATGAGAAGGTGACGGCTCCATAGGAGATCTGCTCGTCGGCGTTGAGGACGTCGACGTCGACGGAGTGAGCAGGACGTTGCTGTCGTTGACGGAGGAAGGAGAAGATAGAAGCGAGGGTGAGCAGGGGAACGGGGGCGGGTCTGTCATCTGTTCAGCGATCTTCCCTTCTCTGTTCTTCCTCAACGGACCAGCAGTTCTCCGGCAAACAGCTCACCCATCATCACCCCTGCTTTTCCTCCTCCGCTGTCGGATTGAGGAAGTCGCAACCTTCCTCACGGTGGTTAAAGGATAATTAAATCGCAATACCCAAAAAAGATGTCTTACTTCCATAGTGGCAAACCATGAGGGGGTATCAATGAATTTTTCACCCTACTCAATCTCAAACCTCGACTAGAATATCTATTATTTTATCTATATCCATCTTTCACACAATTGGTGGATCCTCTGATCTAAGTTAGGTGGATTAAACATGCACGAGTACTATAATAATAAGGTCGATTTGTTGTCATTCCTATCCTAATAGAAAAATGTAGTGAAAAAACTTCAAATGGCAAGCTGTGATCAAATGAAGACATAGAAACTGCTAACCACAGATTATGGAGACCGTCAAAAGATACATCTTCCGCCTACAAAATGCAAAAGTTTCATCAGAATTTGTATACTCTTCGTTGCACTATACAGCTGCAGAAAAATCCTGCAATTTTTTTGCTAATAAGACTCTTAAGAAAATGAAATGAAAGATACTGCACAATCATATTTAGCTATTCCGTTGTTTCATGAACTACCCCATGGAGAGTTAAATCAGTAGCACATACAAAGTGCAAGACGTCATGTAGTTACTACCCCCATTGAGATACACTGAAGCACCAGCACCTGTACAGATTTCAAGATTGACAAACCACAAACTCTACAAGCAGTCACTATAAATAACATCTTTCAAGATTGTAATTTATTGTAATTTATCAGAATCTGTGTCCTTAAGACAGTCCACACAAATCAAGAGGATGAAGGAAAAATGGTAAGTATTCAAAAGAGAGAGAAACACATGAATTCCAAGTTGGGATTCCATAATTAACACTTGATAACACTTTATAAGTCATTGTACCCAAGGACGCTCACTCACTACATTGGGCATGCAGTGCATCAATGTCAAGTCATCAAACAAAAAACTATAAGAGCTACATGAAATGGATCAAAACAAGTTTGATAAACTATCACGTGGTTAAAAGCGATACGATGAGGAACGATGGAATATTTTTGTAGGCAAAAGATAAATTGGCCTAAGGAAGTGCAATAGAAACAAAATCTAAAGGAACAACCTTTTCTCCATGGTATCCATACGGAGAATGGTTAATTAAAATAAAAATATTAGTTCAAGCGAAAATGATAGCAAGATGTAATCAAAAACCAAAGTAGAAGGGACTTATTGCTTACATGTGTTTTATCAGTTAGAATGTTAGATGGTCCGGTTCTGGCATAGGAAATGACAACAAGATAGGAAAACCATAAACTAAAAATAGCAAAAATAGACTGAATTGAACAGCATGAACTGTCTTCAGTGAACTTCTGACACAATAACTGTAAAAGTATAGAAGGAAATAATAAGAAACTATGGTTTCAAGAAAGTGCTAATATATTCCAGGCATATTTCCTTTTCTTAGAAGTGTTATCTCTAATAAAAAACCCAAAGACAAAGCAAAGAAGACCTAGTTGATCAATAAGACAGGAAAATAAAGATATTCTTCCACTGTAGACCATACTCCAACTTATAGTGACTTCTATGGATAACTGTGCTGCCTAAACCTACATCTTTTTATCACTTCTAATGAACTTAAGATCACAACATTGCCAAACAAATATATTGTACATACAATTTACAGATCCTCAAGATAATCAGATAAATGACATAAAAATGCAACACTAACGTCTAAACTCACACTAGTTACTGCAGCAACAATCATAACAATATGTAGCACTTTATGTTAGATAAATTAAGAAAAATGAAGCCAGTAAAATCTAAATTCAGTTTTTATTAGTCTTATAACTAGTACAAATACCACATAATCTGATATGGTGTATCCCACCTGATACGCTAGATACGTATGGATGTGACCTAGACCTGCTTCGATAGACACTATATCTACCAAGGATCCAACCTAAATCCACACAATTCAGTTCTAAATCCACATAGATGTAGGATGGATCTATGGATCTGGTATAAAACGCATAGATTTACGCTAGATTTGCATGCGGCCAGTCCAGATCCACATATATCTAAGCTCATCTACATAGACCCATGATGTTGTATTTTGAATTTCAAATGTAAATTGTATAATCGTATACTTGAATCAGTTTGTTAATGTAAGATAATAGCACTGGACACTTAGATCATCATCATCATTGATAGTGCATCCACTGTGACAACGGTGACAGTGGTGGAGGAATACCCGAACTAATGAAGTGTTTAGCCAATGGAAATTCCATCTAAAGATGCAATAGAAACTCCAAAGAAAGGAGCTCGGTAGCCGACATTTAAGTAGTCCATCCATGAGAAGTGTGAAGGTTAGATGGACAATTTTTGGCTCAATACAAATGGATATATGTTTCTAAAATCCATTGCAAACCATATTAAATAGGATGAATGATGTTATAGTAAAAAAAATGTTTATGTTACTATTATGAAGAAAGAGTGAAATAACAATAGATAAAAGAGGCATACAGGAGTTACAAACAACTTATCACATAATGCAATTTAGCCAAAATAATAAAACAAAATGCCTAAACCAAATGCTACAGTCGATTGTCATGAGAAATGAGGTAATAAAGTCATCAGAACGAAGTTAATCATGATTACAAGCATGATTAAGCAAGAATTAGCTTTATCATTTTCTATAAGCAAATCAATAACTGTCAACTAATGATGGCAAAATGTAAACTTGCTAACTTAACAAAAGTTTGTCCAATTTCAGCCAACTATCTCACTTGGAGCAACATACTGTAATATAGGACTCAATTATTTTGACATGAGTACATGTTTTATCACAACAAATATGAGGATAAAGAACTTGCAGAATTAAGGCGCAGACCTGCAGCGTAGGGTTATGGTGCCAAAGGTGCCACTCCCACCATTTTCTATCCAGACCCAAAGTATTGTTCCACTTCTAATAGTCTGCAATTTGATTAGACCCTAGAGACCAATAAAAACCAGTTAAGATTTAGCAGAACCATAGCTAGTTCATGTTAACCTAGGGTTGTTTCCTCTTTGAAACAATTACATGAAATCAGGGTATTAAAAAAAAACGTGAAACTGCAACAAAAACATACAAAAAAATCCCAATAATTATCATTACAAATTTGTTACCATCAAGGAACACAATCTCTGGTACTGCACCCATACCAATCCAGGCCTGGACCTGTACGAGTCTAAGCCGCACCGCTGAGTTTTGGAAAAAGCCTGAAAGAAGACTGAAAAATTGGAATAAAATGTTACTGACTGGTACAAGCCCTGTACTGGGTGTACCATGTACGTTAACAAGGTCTGCACTCCATTGGACTGTTTGAGAGGTAAATACACTCGTTCCATACTGTACCAGAAAGTATTGCAAACCTTGGTTAGTATATCTTACAACTACGAGAAATGATATTTGATAAAAGCAAACAAACAAGGCTTAATTATAAGTCATGAACCCATAAGTTCATCTTCAAAGTCTCCCAAAACACACTAAACTTAGTCCCAAATCCAACATACAGCATGAGGCAACACCGATGAATCAAGATGGAATAAACAACTAGACAAGAATTAATTTTCATACTTTGAGCAACAACAAAAGCTTCAACTTTTCTTCCAATATTGATGACAAATTCTCTGGATTCACAAACAAAAAAGCAGCTCCACGCCTCACAATGCTCAATGTTCATTCATTTGAACTAAAAAGGTATGGGGATAAGTTCTCCAAATGCCATTTTCAGACAGTATTTGTGCTACAAAAGGCCCAGTAAGATATTTAAGTATACAAATTTCTCCATATACCAATTCATATACTCAGCATTTGAAATGGTTTTAGCTGACATGACCTCTGAAGGCTTCCCAATTATTTCCAACACCAATTTGAGATATAATTATATATATACACAAACCATCATATTTTGTAACATGTGAGCAACGATTAAATATCATATCTTATAAATGACTTACTATCATCAATATATTGTGGTGTCGCAACAGTAGATGATTCCAAATTTTCAACATGTCTCAATTGTAAATCAAGATTATATATGTGAAACTCATGCATAATATTGACAACTATTATACTCTGTGCTACTGATGAAACAAAACAGTAACAGTCATAAGCTCATTATCTTTGATTATCCATGTGATAGTAGGGTACTGGGGACAAATATGGCTATGTCATGTATGAATGCCCAGCCTATGGTGCAGTGAACATATGGCCATCATGCCTATACTGGTTCGGATGATAAGACACCCCAATCTGTAAGGAATTCAATTTCATATACCAGACCTGTATCAATCGAAGCCCGGACCTACATGGATCTGCTATGTGCCAACATACCGACACGACATGCTATGGTACAAGAAATGGTAAATAATTAGATCAAAAAAATAATAAAAACCTATTTAGGGCTCTTTCTCATCTTTTCTTGGTACATGAAATCAATATTGGCAACAATAAAGCAATTTCAATTTAGAAAACAATAAAGGCTAAATTGAAACATATATTAAGGATCATAGACAGTGTCTAAAGAATACATATACACAAAAAGGTGTTCTAACATATAACATATAATCATAATAAATTAAATGTAAAACCAAAACATATACCTACCGAACGCAAGTCCATGACAGAAGGATCAGGTTCCTTGAGATAATCAAAGTATAGATAGATATATTACATCTGATGGACCAATGCATAAAACTACTCCCACAACATCTGATACTGGTAAATAGTGTGTTGTTGATGCAAGAACATGGTAAGAATCATCATCTCATCATCATGAACCACCCATGTGGTAAGAAGCACCTATGGCAAGTAGGACCCCGGCAAGTACGACTCTACAGGATGCACTAAAGTTACAGCTTGCGTCTCATTGTACGACTCTTATGTATTGTAAGATGTATTCAACTTAGAAACAAATGATCAGCTTTCATTATGCATCTATTGGCCATTAGATTCACCAGAATATAAAGGTTGAATAAGATGTGCTTCTATCAATGTCAATATCGTATAGGTTCTATCTAATCTAGGCTGTTCTAGCCAAGATTAGCCTAGATCTGCACTAGATCTTCAAGGATCAAGCCTAGATGATCTTGATCATCATGGGTCTACTCAGAACTAAAAGAATCAAGGTTGGATCTTCATGGATCAAATCCTAAGCAAAACACAACAAAATAAGAAAAACTACAAGCATGTATGTAAATCATGACCCTTCTTGAAATGAATAACCACCTAAAAGGGCATACATTTGCCATGTTCCACATCATTTAAAAACTTCCATCATCACTAACCATTAGGTTTCTGTGATGCAAGAGGTCATATAAGATATATTTGTGAAAGAGACAAAGAATTCTGTTCTTGAAAAAAGGAAGATCAAAAGGTGATATCTTTCCATTGTTGAGAAGGGCAGAAGCAGAAGACTGTACGACTTTCACAAAATCATGCACTTTGCCCTGTCTTCTTTTCTTTTCTTCTCCGATACTTTCAATTTAATTACTAATTATTTTTTCTTCATCAGCATTGACTTATTATGCTTTTGCATTTAAACAGTATGCCCTACCATTTAAAACAATATGTTAATATTCTGACTATAGAAATATCAGTACCATTCGATAGTTGACTAATACATTTTTAATATTAATTTTCTAAATTAACATGTTATACCATATTTCAATCAAGGTCTATGAATCAGTAGAAGTGAAGCCCCGACCATGAGACCACTAGATCCAATTGCAAACGAAGTCCAACCAATTCCAAGAATATTCCTACTTTTCTCCAACTAGTCCAGCTAGTTACTACCAGCTACAGAGAGTCAAAATTAATGAAAGTAATTACTATAATCAATTTCAGATCATCCTGAAGATAATACCCACAAGGACCATGACCTGTGTCAACCAATCTTTTGTGAACCAGTCCGGTCATGATCCAAAGTCCTACAACCAGCCCCCATCCCAATTTAAATATCCTGTACCATAACATATTGCCACACCGTTTCACTTGGCCAGAAGAGACCTCTGTCTCTAAATGTACCTTGAACTTTAAAAATTTAAGAAAGCTTCTTGGACACTTTTAATACGAGGCAAAGCTATATCATATCAGAGGGTGAGCCTTGGTGCAACAGTAAAGCTGCTTCTTTCCTACCTAAGTGAAAGGGGTAGAGTCACGGAAACACCTTCTCTGCTTGATGAGGTAAGACCGCATTTGTTTATCTTTCTCGGTCACATTAGCAGGAGCCTTGCTCATTGGCCAACCTTTGAAGGTCAAGATTTACGAAATTGAATCATGCCTAGAAGGTAATGCACAAGCAAAAGTCTACATGTATAAACACAAAAAACATACTAAAAGAAATTTGAGGAGTAATAGGCACTAAAAGGAAGTATTAAACAGGTCACGTGGTAATCTATTAAGAACTTGGAAATATAGCAACCACATATCCAATGAATATAATATCAAATAAATATAACAAAACTAAAAATTAAAGTTGAGAACATTATAGAAGCTGCAAACTTAGACACTAACTAGTTCATTGCATTATTAAGTCCTGAGATCAAGTTGCAAAAATTCACAAAGGCAGCAATGATATAGTAGCAACATGGTGATAATTAAGTCTAATATTGTTGTGAAGCATGAAAATAAGAAAACTTCATCATGTGAAACACCATGATTATGCTGGAACTAAGAAATTAAAGTTTTGATTCCCTGCATGCCAATTGGCCATTAGAATGACACATCAGGTATTGTACACAATGCTTCATACCAAGCATGGCAAGGGTCCATGCCTGAACTTACATATTGGCATGGCCAATTGATTGCACTTTGCCACATTATTGCAAGGGCCATGAGCACTGGAGCTGACACCTCAATTAATGAAAATGATACAACATGTCAAATTGAAGATAAAAACAACAGCGCACAATCCACTATTGGTCCCTGCCCACTTGATTTCAGCAGACAACATTGATGGCACTAATGATCACCTTTAAAACTAAAATAGGATGGTGAAATCCTAAATTAAAATTTCATCTATAGAAGAAAGCAAAACAAGATTTAGATTTCCCCAGAACCTGATCTCTCACAAAAGTTGTTTCAAAATTTAAGCTCTAGGCTCTCATTAACCAAGTGACTCTTCTCCCAACCAGAGTGATGCAAGCATTTAAATGAGTAATCCTCAAGCTGGTTTTTCATTCATCAACATGAACATAAAGTAATGTCAAAAAGAAATAGAACTTGGTGTATTCATAAACAAGAGCTTCAACTGATTAAGGTGAATGCTGTTACGACCTTGCAGACTACTACAACTAGTGATGCCAGGTCTTCCTCATACGGAAGAGATTAGTTAGTTATTTGACTTTTGACTTCAACATTCCATATTCTCAGAACCAAGGTTTGCTGTATCGGACTGTACCGCCCGATACGGGCGGTACGTATCGGTCCGACAGACTAGCGGTACGCGGACCGCCCTGTACCGGTCCGCCCGTACCGAGCACTGTAGCAGTGCACTGTAGCACTGTAGCACTACTACAGTGCTCAGTACACCTGAGTGTACCGCTCGGTACACCTGGGTGTACCGAGCGGTATACCGTACCGTACCGATACCGAGCCCGGATCGAAACGCCGGTACAGTACGGTACGACGAACCTTGCTCAGAACCATAACAAATAAAAAGGAACTGGATTTCATCTCAACCATATGCATGAATTATGCAACTGAAACATTATATATATTTGTGAAAAGTACAAAAAGTCAAAACCACATGTTGCCGATCGCCTATACAAAATGGGCTTACATTTATATGTGTGGGTTGTTGTAGTTTCCAAGACAAATTAGAATGTACATAGTCCTTCAAAATAACTAAACAAGGTATCACCACCTCTGATTCTCAGATGGCATCTTTCTTTCTAAAATCAACTAGAAGAAGATCATTGCCACATTGACTGATGCTGCAAGTCTCCAACTCCTGGACACCATAGGATGAAACTGAGACAACATACAAGGAAATACAGAAGAAGATTCTATAATGAAGAAATTTCACTGTTGCTCTTGCAAAGCTAAGAACAAAGGGATTGTCAAAGGTTACCATATCTAGACATATACATAGAAATGACTTTAAGCTGGTCTCCAACAATTAAGACCAGGAATATCTGGCCTGCCTGATGGCACCTGGGAAAATGTATGGCCTGGAGTAATAAATGACACCAATCAATCAAATTGTGATTATTATCAAACTTGTAAATTTCAAACACCAATTCAAAGGAGGGAGGGCAACCTTGAACTGAGCCTCCAGATGGCATGGGATTATGCAAAGGAAGCTGAAATCCCATAGAATTGGATGGTGGTCTTTCCATGCCAGACCTCATAAATCCTGCCCAAAAATGTCAGAAATAAGTACCCTACCATCCTAGGTACAGTTTCTCTTACAGGATGCATAATACAGATGACCATGTTCACATGTCGACTTAGCAGCAATTTGTAACCACATACCATCCTGCACAATATGGGGCCCTGAGCATGATGGTGGTCTTGCTCCGGATACCCAAGTACTATGCTGACTATCCGGGCTAAAGTCAGTAGAATGCACTCTCCTTTGTTCATCAGAAACATATTGTCTCTGACTATTAGGAACAGATGGCAATGGATAAGGATTGAAAGTCTGCTGAACTGATTGTTGATCCACAGCAACATGAGAAAAATGGCCAGCAGGCATTTGTGTATTTGGAAGAGGGTAGTTGGAGGAAGTTTGTGCAGGGGTGACGGAATGGTAAGGTCTTTGGTGAAAGGATGTGTTACCTTGTTGAAACTGGTGAATTTGATGAGAGGTTTGAGGGGCTACATACAATTTGTTATGTCCATATTCAAATGTGCTAGAGGAAGAAAAGTTATTATGAGATTGTGTATTGCCCATTCCAGTAGCCATAAAGTTAGGATGCTGCTGCAGAACCACTTCACTACTTGAAGCAGTTTCCTGTCCCTGCATTGCAGCATTACCAGACATATGGACTAGTTGGTTGCCCTGCAGACAAATGCCAAAACATCAAATATCCAATACATATATGGCATAATACATCATTTTATAAAAAAGACTTACATTTGACATTCTGAATTCTTCTTGCTTACTGGGAAAAAATGAGGACGGTGAGGATGATGACGGTGCAGGTGGAAATGGGACTGGGGGCAAAGATGCTTGTCCAGTTGGTGGCAGAGGTGGTGGGAGTGGGGGTGCAGATGGTGATAATGGTGGGGGCGGAGGTGGTGGTGGTGGCGGTGAAGAAGGCAAGGGTGGGAGAGGAGGTGGTGGTGGTGGAGAATCCAAAAGAGGTGGAGGAGCAGTAGGTAGAGGGGGCAGCTCTGTTGGATTGGTCGACGTTGGTTCCATAGACGCACTAGAATTTTCATGCTGCAAGTCAATTTTATGGTTATAATCTCCCATCATGCCCTTCCTATCTTTGGACAAAGTAGTATCTTCCATTTCAAGTTCACCATCTACATCCTTCAGTATGTGATGATGTCTGTCACTTGGTGTGAATGCACAAGTATCAAATTCTTCTAAAGCATTACCAGCTCCATATGACAATTCGTCACCAGAATCTCTGTATACAGTGATAGGACCTTCCTCGTCTTCAAAAACATGAGATGATAACAATCCAGGCAACTGGAATGTTGCATTGCTGAAAGAAAATAGAAATGATGTGACACAATAAGATCAATTACATTGTATGTCATAAAAAAAGAAAATAAATATATCATAATTATAAAGAAATAAGCCTCAGGAAAGATAGGCAGACTAATAAAACAAGTTTTGTTTCAATTCCACTTCAGTTTCTAATTCATTGAATACAACACACATTCTTGATCAAGGACTCACCAAACACGAATGGAATATTTAACTCTACAACAAAGATCATTAAGTTGCATATACTCTTACTTTAGACTTCAAAGAAGAGAACTGGCAGTTTTTCCTAGGTGAAAGCACAAGATAAACTAAAGGCAAAAAAGAACATCTGAACCTAATTAATAAATCATTTATATGTATCAGAAAAGTATCTTAAAATGTAAAATAAAAAATGAATGAAACTATTTGGTCCAGTGTATTTTTCCATATATTTTGAATCAGTTTTGTTTTTATAATTAATAAACAAAATAAATTTGGTTCAGTTAAGATTTACCATAAATATGAAATGATTAAAACAAAAACCTCTAGCCATTTGATGCTCCTATTTTTAGCTCCTACTTTTCAACCTTAATGAGATCAAATGGTTTAGAACAAATGCTCCTAAATTCCTAATGTTAGTTCCTTCACTAGGCCCATATGTAGTAAGTCATTTATTTTATCTTCCTAACACTTCCTCGCGGTCTGTTTAAACAAAAACCCTTTCCCCTTTTTCTCTCAGCAAAGAAGCACATGTATTTTTCTACTACACCACCAAAACTCTTATCAGGTACCAGAATGCAGGGATGCAGGGAGGGTTGCAACGAAATGGAGTAAAGGTGGTAGAGAGTAATAGGTACGACACCACAGGTTGACCTTGAGAATTGATTGGTTCGTGGTAAAATCCTTTGATGCCGAATTACTCAACCACCATCACGGCAACTAGGATATCCAGATAGTTTAAGGTATTTTTTTAGTCTAATATGAACAAATTGTACATTTGTCCTAACTGAAACAAGAAAATTGTAACAGTTAACTTCCATCTTTCAGTATGGTTCAGTTACGGATTAACTAGGAAATGAAAATTTCAAATAGTTCGGTCCAAACATAAGGGAGTACCCAAGCCAAATCAAATGAACATACCTTTATCGTAAAGCTTGAAAAAACCTTTCAGACCAATCTAAGATCACTAAAATCTGCAATGTGTTACAAAAAAATTTTTCAAGGTAATAGAAATATGGTAGCGATCACAACTTCAGAAATCCTGCTGATACATATTTCATTTGTGAGATTTTAATAATTCAACTTGTTTGGTCTTCATATCAAAGCAGCAAACCAATATGAAGTGTTATACCAAAATAGTTTAGGGGAGTTCTATAAATTCCCTCTCTTTTCTTTTCATTACCAAAAAGCCCCTTCACCAAACACATTTGTAACCTGCCCCCTTACCTATTTAAAGTAGATTGTAACCACCTTAGAGCCAATGTCTGTGACCCTGGCAGAGTCTACAGTCGTGACCCTGGCAGAGTCTACAGTCAGTCAAACGGGAAAAAAAGGAAATGACGAGAGTGTCGGTGATTCTTCCAATGCATATTATATTTATCAAAGCATATCTTCAAGAACAACTGACTTTTGCTTGAGAACTTATCTTCAAATCTATGGATAAGCAAAAGGGAAGCAATCGGGAAACAGAATTTGGGAGAAAAAAAAGAAGTAATTATATAAGCAGAAGAGAAACAGAGAAAGGAAGTTGCTGCTGTTGTGCAAGATAAAGGCAGAACAAAGAATGCCGCCCTATCAGATGCTGCAGCGAAAAGTTCCATCAAAAGTGAGCAATCTTGAAAACCATCCAAGAGAAGGAATATACATCTAGTATACCACTCAGTTAAGGCTCAATGACTGACATTTGCTGACAGAGGGTTCACCAGCAAGTTTTTATATGTAATGGTGGAAGGGCGTATTACCTATAACACAAGGCTTTTTTAATATAAAATAACCAGGGAGAGAAATTTCTATCAAAAACCCAATAGTTTTTGTGGAATCCTAGAGTGGTCAATCAAGATAAATCAGTTTCATCGAACTATAGAAGAGAATCGAGATACACCAGACAAAGCGTACCTACAAAATGATAAGAAATTCAATTTGCAGAATACAGTTACACATCTGTTGTTGTTCACACGGAAATGAGGTATTCAAAATTAAATTCTACCAAATCACAGTTCAGATACTTTAAATTTGTAGATGTGTCATTATGATAAAAAGTCAATTTCTAAAAGCATGACATTATCTTTAATTATGAACCACTAGACCCAGATAATATTAAATCAAAAAATAATGCAGCTTTTGACAGAAAATAATGAATATTATGAAAGCACTAAAGATAACATGTTGCTCAGAAAGAAGACAAGCATCGCCATTGAACGGATATCAAATAACATAATTTGTGTCACACAATACCTTCCATACTCATCAACAAGCATGCCTTCAATTTCTCTGATTGGATCATCTATAGACCGCTCAGCTCGAGATGGACGCCTAAGAAATATTCCAGCATTCACATCATCATTGGGATCCTCAATGTCATCAATGTATCGACGAAGAAGATTTTCAGGCATAATTTTCCTCTCAAGCCATAACTTCAAAACCTGAGAAGATATTTTTACTTACCAACAGTGACATGATACTATCAAATTGAAAGTACGTAGCAAAATCACCTTGAGACACTGACGACGATTCTCACGTGTACCAGCCCCAGGTGGAGCAGCAGCATCCAACAGACGTGGTAATGCTGCCTGTACATTAGGAATATATGACGACCCAGCAATCCCTATAAGTTATCAAGATATAATGAATAAAGCAAAGTTCATGGATCAATGATTTAAATACCAGTCCAATACCGGTTTCAGCAACCTACCAGACAAGTATGGTACTGATATTCTGAATATTATACAGACCTGTACAGTCTGGTATCATTGAATAAATAATACAAAAATGAATGGCAGTATATGTCTATACAAATATCAAGCTATTTGTTACAATACAGGCACTTAATTAAACTGGTTAATATCAGCCCAAAATGACCAGTACAATCGGGATTTCAAATTTTGCTACAGAGAACACTAACAATAACACAAACCTAGAAAACAATAAAACAAAGTCTATATGACATTAGCAAAGGACTGCCATAAGATGAATCCATATTCTATTTTACTAGGTCTAAAATTTCAAACATGGGGGTCGTGGCACAGATTTTATTGTATGTCATATTGTTTAATTTTGATTCCAAAAATACAACAGCACAAAAAAAGGAGGAAAAAAATCATATCTCGAGGAAGAAAAAAAACGCTTCCAGATATGCACCTACCTTTCTGGGCATGCGAACATTGAGTAATAGAGTCAACAAGGAAAAAGAGATCAACTCTACGATGAAAGCTGGGTTCACCCTCCAACTTCTGAAGAAGAAGTTCCACGATCTACAGACGATCAGACCTGTAACCCATTATGATCTATATTGCACAAGCTAGAGACCGGTTTATGCAAGTAAGCTCACCTCACCAGCAATGCCATATTTGGCACACTCAATCGCCAGCCGAGTTGCACGTCCAATACTATCCTTTGTCCTTGAAAGTGTTTCTATCATACCCTCCAAAGCATCACGTGCAACAGCAGCTTCAGTACCACCACTTAGTGAACCACCCAGTGGCCTATATTCAGGACTATTCCTGTGCTCATATTCTTCAAGTTCCACTTTGTTTAGTGAAGAAAATTCCTGAGGAACTGCAGAAGGAGAACCAAGAGGCATGCAAGCATAAGTTCCTTTCATGTTCTTCTGAGAAGAATTTGCTGTTGAAAAGGGAATAGACGAAGGACTTGGGCTCCTTCCATGGATCACAGTTGGTGCGGATATTAAAGTGAAAATAGCATTTTCAGGGGGTAGGCTCTGTGATTGTGCTTGTCTCCTTTTTGCTTGAGCGGCTGCAATAAGGTGCTTCATTGACTTGGTGGAATCAACATATATAGATTCACTAAAACTTATCATTTTAGCTTCTACAGAAGCTTCTGATCTGTAAAATATTGGAAACAATTAGCAAATAGTCATCAAACTAGCATAACAACACAATTAACATAAAGCATCCATCTGAAGAATAAATTTATACCTTTGCCCTCCTGAAACATCCTTTTTAGAATTTTGCTCCACAGAAAATTTGCTCTCAAACCTGTTAGATTTTGAAGTTACCTTTATGTTAATTTCTTTATTTGATATCTTATTTTCTTCGAGCATAGCTTGAAAATGGGAAGAGTTCAAGCTCCCAGATGTGTGGTTGGACAGTTTGGAAGGGGCAATTTGGGATTTCTTTCCATTAGAGCCCACAATTTTCATATGGGGTTTTACAGATGTCTGATCTGTCAACTTCATTGTATCACCCAGGGCAGTAGTGGTCTCGGGTGAAACATTTGATGGTCGACAATCCCCAAATGATGATTCATCACACTCTGGTTCCATGGGACTTTGAGAATTCTGAGAACCTCCGCACTTTTTAACCCTCCTCTCCTTATCCTTTTCAGCCATGTTGCCAGGTAATGTCATACCATCTGAAGTCTTCTCATCCTTGGCCAAACCAGGCTTATCAGTCACAGCATTATTGGATAGAGAATCTCTGTTATGCTCCATCAAAGAGTGAGGTTTATCTTCAGAAACTGAAATTCCTGGATGTGCTCCAACCAAGTTGCTAGCATATTCTTTATGAATTGGGGTCCTCTGCTCTTCCTCGTCATCATCAATTTTGCATAATCTACGTCTACGAAAGACATGGGTACTTACGGGCACTTCATCTTTTAAAGAGTGAGAACTTGTTCGACTTGTACTTGCAGCAGTTTTAGTAGCACGATCTGCCACTGTATCCATGGACTTAGAATGTTTAGCCATGGCAAGGACAGCATCATTATGTTGCATAAGTGTTCTATCATGATGTGTTTCTGTCTCTGATGTCAAGTGAGCTTTCATGGAGATTCCAGATTTCTTTGTCTTGATAACTTTGTCACCTTTCCTTTTGGCATCAACTCCAGATAAATCACAGTGTCTTGAGCTCTTGCTCTTCTCACTACCCACCTCTATCAATTTTGACCTTTTAGCTGGCTGTGAATCTTTGCTACCATCCAGCTTATGTTTTTTATTTCTAATATGAAAATCCTTCACTGTTAATTCACCCGAAGAAATTGACCCTTCAGAGGCATATTCGTTGGAAGCATCAGCTACTTCCTTCCTTGGATCTCTATCCATTTTTTCTTTATCGAGAAAACGTTCTTTGGGCCTTTTCAGGCTCTTTGATCTTTTTGTATATTTTGAGTCAGCATCTATTCTCAAAACATTTTTAGATGGTTCTCTATTATGGTCACGGGAAGCATCCCCTTTATTTCCCTCCCCAAACATCTTGTTTCCCTTTCCAAAAGAACCCTTCAGCTGATTTTGTGGAGATGGGCTTTTTTTAACTTTCAAAGCATTTCTCACTTTTTGTTTTTGCTCAGCTACGAGCTTTGTTGTTTGATTCCCATTCCCTGAAACCTTCAGCACGTTAGCTGCATCTTTCTTCTGAGGTTCATTTTCATGTCGGGAATCACCACAATCCTGAAGTCCAACAGCAGCAGAGCCTTCTGGAAGCAGCTCTACAGTTTCCTTTTTAGGTAACATATCCAGATAATTTCCCTTACTTACGTCAGGATCAGGACTTGTTAATTTCTCCTCCTTATCAGAACAAGTATGAGAAACTGAACTAGAAACTACAAGTTTCGTATCTTTTGCAACCTGGGCACCATTGCTTGAAGGCTTTTCCCTTTTCAAGGGAGATCCAGCTCCAGCTAAAATATTTGGACTCAGATCAGAAGATACATTCGCTTCTTGGCTTCTTGAACCACATTCCATTCCATGCAACTTATCAGTCAAGCAGTAATTCACATCACTCATGCTATGCTCATGTTTTTTTCCCTGGTCTTCCAAATGAGATACTTCATCATTCTCCATTAGATGCTTGCTATCATAAAAATCACTAATTGAGGAAGATGTGTGTCCGGTGCTTGTCCTGTCAATATCGAGTCCTGATTCTGGGGAAAGCTTCTTATGTGATTCTTCAAAGGCTTCACATATCTCCTCCACAGCACGAGAAAAGTATTTGACTGTTTTACCCTGGCAGCGAGCTATCAACTTACTTTTTGACTCATTAGTGAACACCTGAATGTCAGCTGGTAAAACAAAGGCACTGCAAAAGGATAGCCAAAAAAATAATTATCCATAAAAAAAGGGCTTACATATCAAGTATTATATCCACAACTTTAAAGTTAAACATCAATCAATTTCATTTATCAAACTTGAGCAAGATATTAAAAAGCAAAATAAGGCACTTGTGTGAATAATTTTCATAACCAACAAATGCTTCATAAATTTTTCATGACCCACAAATGCTTCATATCAAGTGCAATAAGCACATGAGCAAGCACACTAATAATAGGCCAATAGAAAAGGGTTGGCTAGAGACCCAGTTTTCTAACCAGCCAGATCCCTTTCCAGTTCTATAAAGGTACATTATTTTTCATTTGTAGAAAAAGATCACAGGAAATCCACATGAATTTGACAAACAATATTCAAAATTTCACAATATTTAATTGATATAGTTTTCATTTTTATTGATACTTTAATCAATCTTGAACTTCCTTATATCATAGGCTTTTTATTAAAGCACATTTACCTTGTCTCAAACCAAGAACTAAGCTTCGAAATGTCAAAGGAAGCAGTAAATCTGTTTTCAAGAACAAAAAGCATGACATACTTCATCTTCAATGTTCAAACTCATAAATAAAGATCTTCAATAGTAATAGATAATAAATTCAATTACTACACATGATAGGATTTCCAAACATCAAACATTCTATGAGGATATGAGATTTGAATCCAAAGGCAACCCACTAAACCCTTATTTACATGATTCATGTTAATTCAGAAATTTATATTTCAAGGTAATTTCATCAAATATACATAAATAAAAGTACCCATATAGACCAAAGGTAATGATGCAAAGTTTTAGTTTCATAGTTCAAAACAATTTGCATGATGTTTTGCATAGATATCCTCCTCATCTATGGGGTAGTATCTCCTTTAGGAGTTCAGTGTATCTTTTCAGCATTAAGAATAAGAATAGAGTTAATCATTGCAGTGCACCACTCAAGATGATTGGCTGCACCGTGTCATGATCCAAACCATAAACCATCGATCCAAAAAGCTTAAGCTCGGATTACTCATATTGATAGTTCAACCATCGAACCCTTATAAGTTCATTCAAATCATTTCTCACTATCAATGCATAACTAAGTTGGGGTACCATGATCTCTGCCCACTCAAGGGCTTGGCATTCTCATTAAGGACCAACATAATCCGTAATCAAACTAGTATAGTACATGTAAGGCCCAACTCGGTGATGGCTCCACATAATAATGTCTCTAGTATCATCCACAAGTAATCCTTTCCTACTCAAGCCCTTGGCATGCTTAGTACCAGGTTGACTCTGATCCGTCGATCAATAGGAAGACGGAATCATTAACTTTGTCGAGCTTGAACCAATAATCCATAAAACTTAAACTCAGGTCAATAATAGTACACACATCAAACACTTATAAGTCCCTTCAAGTTATCTCCTACTTTTGATATGGATTAAACCTGGGCACTGCTTTTGATATGTATTAAACCTGGGCATTACACCCTCCACAGACTCCAACCTAATGTTTTCACTTACAATCATAACAAAGATAAATTTATGAACTTGAATTTTGTCAATAAAGAATTATTTTCCTTTTTTGTGTTCATAGTTAAACAATGGTCATAACAAATATTAAAATTGTGATCATCTTCATCTGACGTCACGAACAAACCAGATTATCAGGAAAAGATGTAGCAAAAGTAAAATAGAATTTCAAGGACAATAAACAATAAATGGAGAACAAATAATGAAACTTACATTTCAGAAGTCCCAAAGAACTGAACAAAATATTTCCTAGGATCTGGTGATCGATCGAAATCTTCTGGCCTGCTTATCTGAAGAGAAGGCAGCAGTTTTCTTAATGCAGAATAAACCACATTTGCAAAAGGTGCAACCGGAATCAGCACACACAAAAAAAAAAAGAGGAAAACAAAAGAAGAAATTGAAGCACTATATAATCTGGAAGAGACATACAAAGATTCTGAATGAATATTCAGATAACTACATGTTACAAACGGTAAAGCGAGGATGCTAAATTCTCCAGCACATGATTGAACACAAAGAAAAAGATAAATCAAATTAAACAGGAGATGGAAACAAGGTTAAGAACATACTTCCAATGAGAATAATAGCCCGGTATCAAAGAATAGCAACCGAGCAGAACCCTAGAAACCTTGTTCCATAGAATCTAACCAGAGCATAGCAAAATAGCTTATGCAACAGGGATATTGATCGACTCCAAATCACGAGAACACCATAATCCATCTTCCGGACATTATCAGGCCCAAGAACATCCAGAAATCGAGCTTACCTTCGCCGGCCAAGCGGGGTACCCCTTCACCTTGGCGAGAACGAAATCCCCCAGCTTGAGTTGCCCCATTGCCTTGACCCGATTCCCGCCTCGCCTCCGCCCGGGGGCCATAGCGGCGAACCCAGAAACCCTAACGCAATTCCGTCTTCCGCGAATACAACCCCCCACGGACAAAGGCGACCAAGGAAGCGCAAAATAATCCCTAGGACCTCCACATGCGGAGACGCTCCCCCTCTAATCGAGGGACAGCACCCCCGCCCCGTCCTACGGCCGCGACGAGGGGCGGCGGCGACGGCGTGCCACGGTTGCAGGATCGTACGGCGGCGGGGTACGGGCGGCGAAGTGGCGCGTCGGATTACGAGCACCGGAACGGGCGGAGTTCAGGGCAGAGAGAGGGAGCGCGTGGGAACGAAGAGGAGAGACGCGTAGGCGATCGGAATTTGGGTGAGAATAGACAAGTGGAGACGCCGAGTTACGATGAATGCAAATAAGAATGACGTTATAAAGCCTAAGGCTCGGGCCTCTCCCATTAATATCTTGTTCTCTGCGGACTAAACCGGATTCGATTTGGCCCATCTTAGAACCAATGCGAGCCCAAATTAAAGATCCATTCAACCCGTTAAATCCCGTACTCAAATCGGATTCGGATTGTAGTGGATAATGTGTTACCGGAAACCCAAATCTATCTACTCAAATCTCGTGGCTAATATAATAAATGAATACGTGTTCTCTTCGTCCCAAATCAGCATAGAGTTTATTTCTGATAATATTAGAGCGACATAAATATTAACCCCTTATTTTAGTCTTCCCAGCCGACATTGAAAGTGCATTTGTAGGTGTTCATATCCATTTGAAACCTTTCGATGGTAGCAAAAGTTTCCTTAAACTCGAATATTTTATATGATATAATCTTTGAATATTTTATTAATCATTTTTTGATATATGATTTTCACACTCTTTAATTTAAATGACATGATTTTATAGTAATAAAACCCTCCTCGATCGATCTTTTAGATACATAATTTTTCTCGCATACATCGTGTCTCATCGACTATAAATCTTCGTTGTCGAGCACAATGATATCTTACCCAGTCAACCGGTAAGTTGTTAGTTTTCAATCTCTTGATATGATCATCGTATATTTTTAATATTTCTTTATTTCTTAGTTGATTTAAATCGGTTATCGAATCAATAATTTTTTTTTTCTTTTTTATCTTTTAGCACTCTATATGAATGAATTAAGACTCTCATTCTAACGAACTCAAGTATTTTTAATTTTATTATTTTATTTATAAAAAATAGAGTTGATATATATGGTGTGTATATATTGATTATAGATTGCATGCATACACAGTAATCTTTTTGGTCTCCACTGTTTCATTTAATGATCTGAATCATCAACGTTGATCTATATACAATTAGATGCATGCAGAACTTTATTCTCTTTTCATTATTCCATGTTGTTGACCGATCCAAAATATTTTTTTTTATTCTGTTGAAAATGGATCAATTTTCGCCATCCTTTCTGCTGAATTCTTTGTGATGCACAATTGCACACAGAGGAATGGCCGCCGTCGGATCCTCGGCGAGAAAGCTAGAGCTCCTCCACTGTCCCGACCTCTCCCGCTGCCTCGCCGCCTTCTCCTCCGCCTCCGAGCTCAGGCGCGTCCACGCCCTCGTCGTCACCTCCGGCCTCTCCTCCGACCCCTTCACCGTCGCCCGGCTCCTCGCCGCCTGCGCCGTCCCCACCTCCGGCAACCTCCGCCACGCGCGCTCCCTCTTCGCCAGCCTCCACCGGCCCACCCCGTTCATGTACAACACCATGATCCGCGCCCTCTCCCGGAGCCCCCGCCCCGTCGAGCCCGTCCTCCTCTACCTCCGCATGCTTCGCTCCGGGTTGTCGCCCGACCGGCTCACCTTCCCTTTCCTTATCCGCTCGTGTTCCGTGCTCGGCTTCGCAGGCCTCGGCCGCGGAGTCCACTGCCACGCCGTGAAATTTGGGCTCGATTCCGACGTCTTCGTCGTGAACAATGCCATAACCATGTACTCGGATTGGGGCGAAATGAGCTCCGCCCAGCAGCTGTTCGACGAGCATGCCGACGTGGTTGATGTCATCTCGTGGACAGCATTGGTCACAGGATACTCGAATTACGGGCGGCTGGACTGCGCGCGGTGGTTCTTCGAGCGGATGCCAGAAAGAAATCCCATCTCCTGGAATGCGATGATTGCGGGGTACGCGAAGGATGGGAAGGTCAAAGCAGCATTGCATCTGTTCAACAAAATGCCCCACAGAAATGTGGCCTCCTGGAGCTCGATTATTTCCGGCTTCGCGCAATCGGGTCGTTGCGCGGAGGCGTTGGCCGTGTTCAGAGTAATGGTCAAAAGGGAAGTCACCCCGAACGAGTCGACTTTGGTGAGCGCGGCATCAGCTTGTGCGCAGCTGAGGGATTTGAATCAAGGGGAGTGGGTGCACAGGTACGTTACAGAGCATACAGTGGAGATGAGCGTCATCCTAGGAACGGTTCTCGTGGACATGTATGGCAAGTGTGGGAGCATCAGCAAGGCCCTCAAAGTGTTCAAGGATATGCCCGAGAAGAATGTGTATTCGTGTAACTCCATGATCACCGGGTTGGCCATGAATGGGTCGGAGAGGCAAGCTCTAACATTCTTCTGGAAGATGCAGCTGATGGGTTTGGAGCCAAATGCGATAACCTTCATCGGATTGTTGAGCGCCTGTAGCCACTCGGGGTTGATCAACGAAGGCCAGCAGTTCTTCGACATGATGACTCGGGTTTATGGGATTAGGCCTCTCGAGGAGCACTACGGTTGCATGGTTGACTTGCTTGGCAGGGCGGGACTGATCAAAGAAGCGGTTGATTTCGTGGAAAGAATGCCGGTGGAGCCTCATCCGGGACTATGGGGAGCTCTTGCCG
Source organism: Musa acuminata AAA Group (assembly GCF_036884655.1). Taxonomy (NCBI): domain Eukaryota; kingdom Viridiplantae; phylum Streptophyta; class Magnoliopsida; order Zingiberales; family Musaceae; genus Musa; species Musa acuminata. The sequence continues at coordinate 9,414,359 of NC_088330.1, forward strand.
GTGCATGTAGAATCCATGGCGATGTGGAGCTCGGCGAGAAAGTGGGGAAGCAGTTGATCGAGTTGGAACCGCATCATGGTGGGCGGTATGTGTTGTTGGCGAACATGTACGGAGCTGCAAGGAGATGGGACGACATGGCCATGGTAAGGAAACTGCTGAACCAGAGGAAAGCTGCAAAATTCCCTGGAAAGAGCTCAGTGGAGGCAGAAGCGGCAGCCTCTGTTTGATGCTTCTCGCGATCATATCTCAGCAACAAAGTTTTCATGGAGTAGCTGCTGCAGTGCTGCGAGACTCATCACGCTCAACATCATCAAGCAAAAAAATTTGCTGCAGAACCAGCAAGAAGGACAGCAATGTTTTCCTCGCATATTTGAATGCTCTTGATTTGAGTGGGGATATCGCCCAACGCCGAGCTCAATCGAGGAAAACGATTTATATTCGCCACACTGCAAATATTTGGGACATTTCAGCTTCTTGTGATCTGGAGCTCTTCGAGATCAAGATTCATGGTATTCTCATTAGCATATATATGCTTGGCTCATATGCCAGAGAAAGTGATTCTTTAGTAGATCATGGAATCTGCTCCTTTCGTCATGCTGCGTGGATTTCCATGATCAATCATTAGGAGTTTAAGATTGGATTTTTTGGTTATGCATGTTGAAGAGGAAACTGGGTGGTAATTCCACCCTCAAAATTGGATCATGATTTGGGTTCCCTTAGAAGTAAGATTAAGAGTCCTTTATAATTGTTCTTTTTTTTTTTCTTTCCAATTTTGACAACTACTTTTATCAGCTTATCTATTAAATTGTTTCTGTAGCCATGATCATGTAAATAAAGGACCAAAATCTACCCTACTGCACAGAGTGCTTCACAATATTACTTGCCATCCAAGGCCGTTGTGTTTTATTATTATTATGATTATTGTTATTATTATTTCAAACCCCCTCATATTACCATCACCTTCGACATGAAAGACTTCTCTCTCATGATCGTTGCCAAGCACCTCTTTACCATATTTGCCATAACCGTCATATGACACTTTTCAAAGGTGTCACCCTATAATAAAACAATAAATCGATAACGATAGCTACGTGAAAACAATGAGGAAAGAGTAATGCATGGGGAGGGCTCTTGTAAAAACTAAGGAACACAAAAAGCGAAAACTATGAACACCTTTTAGAAAAAGTGAAAAAAATATTTTTTTTTCAAAATATTTTTATCATCCTTGGAGGAACACAAAATATTTTTTTTTCAAAAAGTAAAAACTAAGGAATACAAGGAGGAGTTCTTCTCCTCCTTGTATCATCTCCCCTCACCCACCTCTACTTCATTCCTCATTTTGAGTAGGCAGGGGATAGAGAATCCATAGGTTTTTCATATTCTTCTAAATAATATATTTTATTTTAAAATTTAAAATCATTATCAAAATTAATTAACAATATTAATATTTAGAAATAATAATAGCAATATTTGTAAACATGTCACAACAATATTCAAATATAAATATATCCAAATATAATAACAATCAAATAAATAAAAATACATCAAAATAAAATTACAAATTAATATTTTCCATTAATCCTACTTTTCTAATTTCGTGTTCGAATCTTACATAAATAAGAAAACATATAAAGTATCAAGCAATAAAAAATAAATATAAATAATATTATTAAAACTAAATGATATATGAATTGCCTCAGAATCATCTTGATCCTCTTTAAAGGACGTGTAACGTTTCGATCATGCTATTAAATATTTATTAATTACATAAAAAAGAATAATAAAGAAATTAATATTGTTAAAAAATAACATTTAAAATATTTTCATTCAAATTAAAGTTCATACGAGAGGTTCCGTCCCATAACTAGTTTTGAACTTTTGATAGAATATGCTATCTATTTTTTACCATTTTTTATTTTATATTTAAAAAATATATATTAAAAAATAAAATAAAATTTTAATGGCTAACATTAAAGTATTGGAATTATAGTTTTGGATTCAATTTTTAAAGATATATTTTTTATTTATATTCTTAATCAAGGTATATAATGTCGTATCGTATTGATATTTCGAGATTGGCTCAGTACGATACGGTACCGGTGTACCGAGCGGCACATCCTGGTGTAATAAATTATTTTATAATTTTTTTCATATTATAGCATTGCTACAGTATAGCACTGTAACGGTATCAGACGGTCCGTGTACCGATATATCATCGGACCGATACGTACGACTCATATCGAACGATACCATTTGGTACCATGTACCTTGTTCTTAATAATAAATTATGTATAATATAATACTTACAAAAAGGTGAGGTGAAAAATAGTCTACCCATTCAGTCTCATAACAATTGACATCTCTGGATATAAATTTATAAGGTGCAGTTACATACTTCTCTGTCCGAACGCAGTGAACGTATCCCCAAAAATGACCTAAACTTATTTACTGTAGTAATTATGGGCAGGCAAATTTAAACCGATTCGATTCGATTCGCCATCGTTTGCGCGTCGGCTCGGTTGGGCTTGACCCAATGTGGACAAATTCGACATTTCGAGTCTCAACGTAATAACTTACGTCACGAACGATGATATGGCTGGCCGTGGCCACCGCACCCGTGACAACAACCGGGGTTTGAAACCTCGAACCCAAAATGGACCGGGTGAGCCGACCTGTAGCGCATCTGAACCGTTTAATTCACGACCGACGGTGTGATTGCATCGTGATATCGCCATCGGACGACTAGCAAACGATGGTCAAATCCGTCCGCTTCTATACTGTCTTGGTTCCCAAGCTTCACTCTGCCCTCTCGTCCTCCCCCTTTGTGTCACCATCTATATACCAACGTTTCGGTCCGTGCCTGCGTCGCATTTCTTGGTATCCTCTTGCTTCGCTCATTGAAACCCTAACCCCTCATCCCTTGGTTCCCGATTTGTGGATGGCTCGATTGAGAACATTCCAAGCTAGATTCTAATCGGTGTTTCTCCTTTTGGCGAATTCGATTTTTGATCGCGAAGACTCGTCGAAGCAGAGGCGGGTGTAGATTTCCGAGCTTTTCCGGTGATATTTTCGCTACCTTTTCTGCTTTCCTATTGGTTTTCCCCGTTTTGGATTCGTGGACCAAGAATTGATGCTCCAAAAAACCCTATAATCGAGCATATAAATAATCGCATTTCTATTTGTTGATGAGATTACGTGATCCCGGAAGGTTTTTGTTAAACTGATCCTGTTGCTTTGGTAGCTCTCCTTGCAAATGGTTGTGTAGCTTAAGATTTGATTGATTTTTCCCCCTCATATTTCTACAATTCGATATACATGGTTGGATGCATGTCCTTATGCCTCGATGTATCTCTCTTAGCTGCACGGAAGAAAGAGGTTCCATATAATCGTTTTATTGATATAACGGCAAGATATAGGATTAAGGATCTTGTCCCTTTAACGATCATGACATATTTAACGAGTTTTTGTTATAATAATAATTTATTTGAACATAAATGTTTGATTCAGGGGGTTCCCGGAAAGATATGATCAAAGCTTTTCACTTTGGAAGGAGAAAAGGATACCAATTATGGCGTCTCAGGCAATTGTCAAAGGAAGGAAGTACGTCCTGAAACACCTAAGCTTACCTGTGCGTTCTTGTTCCAGTTTCTCGAGTTTGGGGCGTGGAAGATATGCACCTGATACAGACACGAGGGTTCCAACTTGGATCTCTGAGCAGAGCTGCAGTGAAGTTGAGAGTAGTGGGCAGAAAAAGCATGTGGCGGTAACCACCAAAGAGGACTTAATCTTCTTCTGTGCTCAGGGTTCTTTTCGGCGTCCATCCAGTAGAATTTACAATTCAGGATTTGGATATGGAAGACAAGAGTTCGTTCTTCCATTTGCAGTCAGAGGTTTGGCACAGTCTGTTGCCACCGCGTCTACAGATACAGCTGGTCGACCTGAGAAGCATAATGAGGAAGAGCCTTGCAAAGATCAGGGCCAAAAAGAGTTTAAAGAGGCATCTCCTGAGGAATGCGATCAGGCTGTGGAAGGTTTAAGCACTGCAAAAGCAAAAGCAAAAGCCAAACAGATGCAAGATTCTCAAAAATCTGCTCAGTCATTCATACACAAGTTTTGGGCAAAGCTTCTGGGTATTGGTCCTGCTCTGAGAGCCGTGGCTTCAATGAGCAGGTATTATCTATTTTAAATTGTTGTATCCTTTCTTTGCAGTGACTATTGGTTGACTTTATTTTTCTGTTATCTCTTCTGCATGTAAGAGCGGATTGGGCTATTAAATTACGCCACTGGAAGGATGAATTTGTATCTACCATGCAGCATTATTGGTTAGGCTTGAAATTGTTATGGGCTGATATGAGGATCTCTTCAAGATTGTTGTTGAAGTTGGCTGCTGGAAAGAGTCTCACAAGAAGAGAAAGACAGCAGCTGACACGTACCACAGCCGATATTTTCAGGCTGGTTCCCTTTGCAGTTTTCATCATTGTTCCATTTATGGAGTTCTTGTTGCCAGTGTTCCTGAAGCTGTTTCCAAACATGTTGCCATCTACGTTCCAGGACAAGATGAAAGAACAGGTATGCTCACCATTGAGTCTGTATAATTATGTCAGTTACTTGATTCTTTCTTGTGCTAACAAGATTTTGATCATGAAATTGAGCTTTCTATAAAATGCATCCTGGCGTGTCATAATAACTTGATGTTTCATTTTAAGTTGAGTACATGCATATATTTTCTGTCATGCTACAAATTGAATATTGGTTTTCAGTTGAACCTTTAGGTGGGACTGCTGCAGACCAAATGAATTTTGCTAATTTGTAGAACACTGTCAGAAAAAGCAGTAGAGTCTTCGGAGGTAAACTGATCTGGTTCTGATGCTAAGGTGAATAAATTGTCATTCAGAAGAGAAAATCAGATATATAATCCAGTGATCAGAGTGTCTAATAAAAAATTGAAAACACTATTTACTAATTGAAATTTGATGCATGCCAAGAAGCATCTTTGACATGGGAAAAAAAAAAGGCTCTCCTGTAAGTGGAGACAAGATGAAAGAATTGTAATGCAGTGGATGAGATATGGGATAATCAGAGTTTCAAGCCAAGTTGAACCATCCATTTTTTTCCTCTTATAGTAATTTCATCCATTGCATACCTAGTAGATCTAGATTTTGTCCTTAAGATTTGCAACGACAATCCTCCATCTTTGCCTTTACATACGGTTGACCAGTTAATCTTTCTTTTCTTTCTATCACCAAGACATTCTTGCCATAAGAAAAATCTCCTTATATGTCAATCTTCTTGATTAAATCAGACTTAAAGGCTTTTGGTCTATGCAAAACATTTGGACTAGGATGAAAAGATGGGCTGATGAAGGTTCACTCTACCTAATATTTCTGTGAAAACTGATCCGTTATCCTGTTAAACTTATTGGTATTATAGCAGATCTGCATGAAAAAGGAAACTGAATCTACCGAATCTACCTGCACCATTTTACGAAAGGCTTTGATCTTATTAGGAAGCCTTCTACCTATTTGCAGAAAATCAAGTTAATTTTATGAGTTGTGGGGATGTTGCCGATGACACAACACCCCTTAACAAAAGCAGATGAGAACAATAAATCGAGTTGTTAAGGATAAGCTTCAACCTATTTGCTAAAATTTTGTTTATAATTTTGATTACTGCAGAGTTGATAATCAGCCTAGGGTCTTTAATCTAATCATTGCCTTTTTTTAGAATAACAGTAATTTAAGCATAATTTTGCCTGTCCAAGGTTAAATTCCACTTGCATGCCGTTTGTCACTTCTGCAAGTTAAGTTTCACTATATTCTTCTCCAGCACTTGGTGTAGAATCTGAATTTCAAAATCATCAAGTTCCAGGGCCTTATCCCCTTTTCAAACAAAGAATATCTTTTTAACTTCTTCTAGTTCTTCTTCTTGGCAAAACAATTAGAAGTTTGGTCACCATTCCAAGAAGCTAAACCAATTAAAGGTTTTCAGTTATGCTGAAGATGCTGATATTGGTTCTGGCTATCCTCTTCTCATCTCTTATCACATCCCAATCTTCTCCCACTATTTGCCATAGAGTGGAATTATATAGTTGTTTTATCATCTAATCCAAGAGCATTATATGATATTTGGTAGTAATACTGTTCCTTCAAACATAGACACTTGTCCAATTCAGTCTTGCAATATTCTGGTTCCTACAATTCCCCAGACAATGGAATATGGGTTCTAAATTTCTTATGTATTTCTCTTTTCTATTCTCAGTATCCTAGCTTTTTTGATTTGTGTAACTTTCTCTTTTTAGAACTCCTTGTCTTCCAGACATTTCTTAATGAAATATAAATTACTTTGGCCATTATTTTCTTTTCTAGGACTCTTACTTTGGATTTTCCTCTTCCGACTTGTAGGAGGCACTGAAAAGGAAACTCAAAGCAAGAATAGAGTATGCAAAGTTTCTGCAGGACACAGTTAAAGAGATGGCAAAAGAAGTCCAAACATCACATAGTGGAGAAATTAGACAGACTGCAGAGGACTTGGATGAATTTTTGAATAAGGTACATTGCCTTCTTCGATGAACATTGGAGAGTATATGTCTATTGCTTCTGCCTACAATTAGGTCCTGAGATGTTGGTTTTGCAATAAGGTCAGGACTGGTGCTCCTGTATCCAATGTTGAAATCTTGAGCTTTGCGAAATTGTTTAATGATGAGCTGACATTGGACAATATAAGCAGGTCAACATCATATAGTTAACTTGTGAATATTCAATCTTGTTGATAATTGATCGAATTTCTAATATTGTTTGCTTCCTGCAGACCGAGGCTGATCAATATGTGCAAGTATATGGGAATTCCACCATTTGGAACTGATAATTACTTGCGATTTATGCTTCGAAGGAAATTGCAGGAGTAAGTCTCATTCTGCTTTCAGAGTGATTTTCTCTCTGCTGTAGCCTTTTCAATATTACAGCTTTCTAACTTGTGTTATGTTGCTATAATATTGGTAGACTTAAGTTTAACCCTTAGTCAGTTTAGCCCCCCATCATTAGTGGGAGAGCACTTAAGTTGGGTTGAAAAGAGCTTGATGGGTATAGGGCGAGATATAAAATGGTATCAGAGCTGATGGAGTATTGGGCATGAGAAGTGGTTTAAGTAAGAAAGAACACCATGTGAATAAGGCTAGAGGATACGTCATAGTGTAAAGCCACTACTGGACTGAGTCTCACGTGCATCTAGGCATATTGATGACACTGTCAAACAAAGTGAGAGGAATTGTAACATCTCAATGGCAAGTGAAATGTGTTCTAAGCAAGGTATGCAATACCGTATCGTACCGGTATTTCGAGGTTGGCTTGGTACGGTACGGTACCGGCGTACCGAGCAGTACATCAGGGTATACCGAATAGTTTTATATATTTTCTTTTCCTACTGTAGCACTGCAGCACTGCTACAGTATAGTACTGTAGTACTGTAGCACGTTCCGTCCAGTACCAGGCGGTCTACGTACCGGTATGCCATCAGACTGGTATGTACCGCCCATACCGGGCGGTACCATTCGGTTTTGCATACCATGGTTCTAAGCTTGTAAATGATGCATGATGCTTCTAAGCTTCTATTTCTGCCTATTGAACACTGTTGTGAGAATGTAAAGAATGAATAATGATGCTTTTGAGCTCCAACTTCACGTCTTTAATACATCAGTTCTGTCGCTATAGTAAAAAATATTGGCAACAACAAGTGATGGGTTTGGTAAAATCTTATAAATGTTGTTCCATGGTGGCAGCTTCTGAGTGTTGCAGTTTTGATGGATAATGACAGTAAAACTTCAATATTTAATTTAAGAAGGCTTTGGATAGCACTCAAGAACAAAGCCAAATGCCAAATGATGAGTGTATGGTGAAGTGCTCACAAATGTTGCTATGTGGTGGTAGCTTCTAAATATAGTAGTTCGAAATTCGAATGATGGTTCTTTGAGACATCAGTATACTAATTAGGAGCTTCAATTTTATGTCATACTGCCTATATAGTATATAGTATATAGTATATACTACAGTGAGAAAGGGTTTAGTTTTCAATGATGAGTGCTATAATTTGTGATTTTTTTTCCTTTGTCTGTTGTTTCATCCAAGGTATACAATACCGTATCGTATTGGTGTTTTGAGGTTGGCTTGGTATGGTATGATACCAGCATACCGAGTGGTACATCAGGGTGTACCGAACGATACACCAAGGCTTACCGAGCGATTTCCTCTTACGGTAGTACTGTAGCACGGTCCATCCGGTAACGGACGATCCGCGTACCGGTATGCCGTCGGACCGGTACATATCGCCCGTACCGGGCGGTACCATTCGAAATTGCATACCATGGTTTCATCCTTACTATTGTGAATGGTACATGTAGATTTGTTGCTAGTTTTCTTGTGGGTTTTGATGATGTTGTCCTGTTTTTTAAAGGATTAAGGAAGATGACAAGCTGATCCAAGCAGAGGGTGTGGAATCTCTTTCAGAAGAGGAACTACGGCAAGCTTGTCGGGAACGGGGTCATCTTGGGTTGCTTTCGAAGGAGGAGATGCAACAACAGGTTTTATGACTTAAAGTTTCTTTTAGTTACTGTTACTCTCCATGCTTCCTGGCAATATAAACAGTTGAAAATTAAATGTAAGAAGATGTTTATTAGAACTTAAGCAGCAGCCCATGAGGCAATAGTAGTAGGTCTAGTAACTAGTTAGCATTTAATTTTGTTGTGTTGCCATACTTCTTCATCTTATTGTTTCTCCTCTTTAATGCTCTAACTCATTATATTATATTATGGATTATCTATCTTGTTAATGTTTTTATGTTTATCTGCATTGATTTTCATGGCTCTGTCTTTTTGAGGTAGAGTCTAAACTAATTTATGTTCATCAGTAACATTAACTATTTTCTATCTGCAATCTACAACCTCAATTTTGTTATAGATTAAGTTCTACCATAGGAGTACCTCATTGTGATAATCAACAATTCTTTCCCAGCTGAATCTTATTATAAAATTTAGCTAGAGAACTACACTATTATATCAAAATGTGTGCTACTTTTTTGTCAAAACCCATGATTACAACTATAGATTAATATAATATAAAAATAGCCATGGTTGTCTTGTTTTATGCTTGCTGGGATCTTATTTGTAGATCTTGGACTCTGAAAATCTTAGGAAGAGAACTGAGCTGTTCTTTTTCTATTAGAAATCTGATATTTTCTCTCCACTATTTTTTTAACCTTCCTAAGCTATATTGTTATTACCTGTAGTGAATTATGAAGTTATTGTTGTTTATAGTAATCTTTGTTTTCAGCTTCGTGACTGGCTGGATCTGTCCCTTAATCGTGCTGTTCCATCTTCATTGTTGATACTCTCGAGGTAATAAGTTTTATGTAGCTATATTTGTTGGATTATTTGTGCATCCTTCTCTAATTTGGTAATGTTTTTCAGAGCCTTCACTGTATCTGGAAAGGTGAAACCTGAAGAAGCTGTTGTAGCAACATTATCATCTCTACCAGATGAGGTGGTTGACACAGTTGGTACTGGTTTGCCATCTGAAGATTCTGTTTCTGAGAGAAGAAGAAAATTGGAGTTCCTCGAAATGCAGGAAGAACTTATCAAGGTACTAAGTATTCTACAACTTGGAAGTTGTTCTTTTGCTTTTTGTCTTCTGTGTAAAGAAATTTAACATTTTCAAATCCTGGTCTACTTTTTGTCCTTTTATTTCGGATGCTGCTGAGCCATCTGATGTCTTGAGATCAACTTAAGCTGATGTGCCTTTCAGATTTGCTTCTATTCCTGGGAATAACTTAATAAAACTATATATTATGTGCATTGATGAGTATGTTTTGACCATGACTTATAAACATTCTGAACTGATTTAATAGGGTTTTGACTGATACTGATTTTCTATGCTAAAAATCTGTAGGAGGAAGAGAAAAAGCTAGTGAAAGAGGAGAAAGCTAAGGTGAAGGAATCTGAGGTCATCGAGGAGGATCTAGCATTGAAGGAGATGACTGGTCCTACAGCCAGGGAAGCACAGGAGTTAGCAAGTGGAAAAACACTTGAAAAACAGGAGCAACTCTGTAAAATCAGTCGGGCGCTGGCTGTGCTAGCTTCAGCTTCTGTAAGCCTGTTGCTTTCAGTTCATTTTACTTTTTAGTATTTGGCTAATTAAATACATCAGTATTTCTGCCAATCGCTTCCTGAATTAATGATGAATGTTCATTTAACGTGCAGTCAGTGAGTAGGGAACGTCAAGAATTCCTGAGCCTTGTTAATAAAGAGGTAATGTCTTCACAAATGCTATTATTCTGGAATATTTGCGGCTTTGTATGTGACCTGAAATTGGCTATATGTTAACTGTAGATTGAACTTTATAATACCATGCTGGAGAAGGAAGGTACTGATGGTGAAGAAGAGGCAAAGAAAGCATATAGAGCCGCTAGGGAGAAGAGTGATCAAGCAGCTGAAGTAGCTGCTGCAGACAAGGTCTCATCAGCACTAGTAGATAGGGTAAGAAATAACTTTCTGCTTATAAGTTTAACTCATTTGACTGCTTTCTTTATCCTGAGATTCTGAATTCATCTGTGGTGTTAGGTATAGTTGCAAAATTGAAGTAAAAAGTATTTCAGCTTTTATATTATTTTGATTTTTGGAGACTTAGTTTAATTGTTTGTATAGCATTGTATTTAACATTTTATATTCCTTTTTATGTCTAAATATTGGTATCTAAATGTTTCCTCGAGCATTGTGGTGTTAGTTTATCTAACTGATCCTTTTAAGATTGGACCACTTTAACCTGTAATTGGCTTTACTGCTTAGTTAGAATTGGGTTATTTTGGTCTAGTGTAGCACTAAACTGGATTATATTTAAGTTTGGTATTTAGCTTTAGAACCATATCAAGATTTCCTATAGCTGATGTACTGTGAAATAAAGATGTGTTCATTATCACTGATGTCTTTGACAGACAGTTTCAATGGTTTCCATGATAGATACTTCATAAAAAAGAATCAGATCTTGCACTACTGTAATGGAGGAACAAGTTTGTGTTTACTGCTGAACTTGTATGAAAAGTTGTGCTGGACAAATAAGTGCACACATGATGCCTGTACCTTGACATTATTGTATTTGTTTAATATATTTTCAAATATGCTTTAAGTTGTATTCGATCTGTTCTAACAATGATATTTTGGCACTTCAGGTGTACTTTGTTTGTTTGCAATTCTTGGATAGCATACACTTGTACTTCTTGGATGGTCGTGTAGGCTGTATATTTATTGATATTTGTTAATGTTTATCCTTGTTTGTTCCGTTTAGGTTGATGCCATGTTACAAGAACTTGAAAAGGAGATCGATGATGTAGATGCTAAAATTGGTGATCGTTGGAAAATACTAGACAGGTGCTCTTTTTTCCTCATAATGTGCTCTGGATTTGATCTAAGACTTCTTGTCCCTCTTATTTTGAGTCTAAATCTCACCTTTTTTGGCCACTGTTTTCTGTTGGCATAGTTAGCTTTATCTATGCACTTATCCCATTCGTTAATTGGTATCCCTGTTTTTATATGTATTATCGTGAAACCTTCCTCTAAGATCTTTCACAATAAACTATATTGCGACAAATTGTGTAGTATCATGCAAGAAAGGTTCTGTTCAATAAATGTTGCATATTCATGCAGTAATTTTTTGTATGTTGCTATGAAAAGTTGAGGTTTAAACTAATTGTTTCATTAATAATCCGCTCATCTACAGTTAAGGTTACCATCCATATAAATCATATATTTAGAACTGATGTTCCTTAGCTGAAAAGACATTACTACATTTAATGCCTTCCATATTTCTTTATGTTATAACAGGGGGTTCTTTGTTTATTTCACCTGCTAATAGTCGCATTTATAATTGGGAAATTGCTAAATTGATTTGTTCCTTGTATTATAAATACTAAAGTTCTCTTGGTAAGAAGCATTGTTGCTTGGTTTGATGCCTTGCAGAATTTTAGCAATCTGTATATATTTTCCTTCTTTTGGTACAATTACTGATAAGACATGGCTTTGACCATGGGATATACTTATTACTTCGATTAGATCAATTGGTTTCACTTTTGCCCTTCCCTTATCTTTTTCAACAATTTTCTTCGGATTTTGGTCTAAAGTGGATTTTCATTTGTTCCTAGAGATGCAGATAGGTTCAGCGAGCCACCCATTGAAACCATCCAAATTAGAAGATAAGAGACAGAAGTAAACACACACGCACACAAGAAAAGAAAATATGATTGGCTGATCCTGTAGAGAGAATGGATCGGTTGGAACTGAATATGCATTTCGGTCCCCTAGATGCAGATAGACTTCAGCTTTGACCCACATTTAGAATCATCTAGCCTAATACACACAGTCTTATTATTGGCTGATGCTGCCGATTAAGTGCTGCTCTTTTATGTACATGATATATCAATCTGGCATGACATTTTTGGATTTCCACTTTGGCAAAGATAACAACTAAACAATTTTTGTTGATAATGTTATTTCACGGAAGATATCAGCATAGGAAATTAAAACACCTGTACATCAGTGCAATATCTGCATGAATAGTGTCTCATTACTCTCACGGAAGAGACTGTGATGTGGTGCATGTTTTAGTATATAGAAAGTAAGACCTTTGTTCGATATATGATTTCTGGGTTAAGATATGATGCATATGCCGGAAAGTATATGCTCAATGTGGGGTTTTAGTCAATTTAAACAAGTTAAAACCTATTTGGTTTTCACACAGTAGTCTTGCTGCTTAACTATGATTCTGGTGCAAGAAAGATTATAGAAATAGAATACAAAGAGGAAGATAGAGAGAGACCAGGAGGGTAAAGGGTGATATGCCAGTGGCCTAATAAATGCACAAATTCATGTAAATTATTATCATTCTCGTAAAATTTTCAAATGAATGCTTTTCTACAGGACATTGAATTTATCTTAAATTGGCACTCTAGGCATGTAAGAGTAGGGAAGAAATTACCTCCTGATAGCCTGTCCAGAACGGCCAGTTGTTTATTTGGTTTGGAGGATGTTTCTGGGTCAAATTATGATATTAAGGTTACTAGCTAACTAGATCTTGAGTGTTATTATAGGACATATATATTTTTTTCCAATTTTCTGTTGTTAATGCAAATTAAATTATGCTAAGTTTGGGTCATGCTCTTTCCTAGGCAATAAGAATCTTTCCTATGTTAAAATTGCTCCATAGTACATTGTATCTGGATGTTCTATGACACTAGTAAAGTAGGACGAAAATAACACTTAAATTAATTTAAAAAAAAGACTATCTCTCAATGTGGATATCTAAATTTAATTCGGATGCATTTGAAACTTAATCTAAGCTAGATGACACCTTGCATCCGTACTGAAATAATTATGAATTTCAATCTGTATGCAGAGACCATGATGGCAAAGTGACTCCAGAAGAGGTAGCAGCCGCTGCCATGTATCTGAAAGACACCATTGGAAAGGAGGGTGTCCAAGAACTCATCAGCAATCTCTCCAGGGATAAAGGTTCTATTTCTGTATTACTGCTTTTGCAGCTTATCGAGAAACCCATATTATTTGCTAACTTCCGCAATCTGCTTTTGCAACAGATGGGAAGATTCTTGTTCAGGACATTGTCAAGCTAGCATCCGAAACCGAAGATGCTGATGGTAGTGAAGCGGCACGCTTATAGTCAGAATGGCTGGTTGGTTACATGTTCTCAACTGTCCTCCATTCTTTTTTTTGGCATGATGTCATAAGATGTCTGGTAAATGCAACTTGCTGGTTATGCTGATCCTATTAGTGTTGCATGTCAAATGTGGATTATACGTTGCAGTGCATTGTCAGGCACAGCTTGTTAAACAATATATTCTTTGATGCTATAAAATTTTGAACGAACTATCTGTACATATGTAGCAATTTACCAGTTAAAAAGGGTAACTATTGTTTCTCCTCTATATATCGTCCAGCTAAAGAGTCTTTGGAAGAAATATTTTGATTGGTTCCAGTCCTAGTATGCTAGTATTGAACAACGCATGAAGTCAAACTTCATGTGTGAAATTTACAGATCTCTCTCTTCCAATAATTGAGAAAAAAAATAATTGAAGCATCCAAAGAAATAAAACCAAAGAATCAAGTGACAGGAGGGGTACCAAAACTGTGGCTTCCTGCATTGAAACCTGCAACCCCACTCCCAGCAAGAGTACCTTTCTCTGCCTTCACTCGAGCCCAAACGGGGATGTCGTCCACGGTACCAATGTCATCCAACCACGTCGGCCTTCGCCAGCACGAGCCTCCGCAGCTTCTCCAACTCCTCCACCCCGCGCTGCAGCTCCTCCAGCACCGCCCCGCGGTGGGGCTCCGCGGCGCGCTCATCGCCCTCCCCGAGCAGGAGCGCACGCATCTGCACCAACTCCTGCATCCCGCCCAGACCTGCACGGTCCCGGAACTGGCCGACGAGGAAGCGGCGAAGGACCTCGTCGACGGAGGGATAGGAGTAGGCGTAGGGTCGGCCGGAAGGGGAGAAGACGATGACGGCGGCGTGGGCGCCGGTGTGGGCGCAGAGCTCCGCGGCCATGACGAAGAGGCCCTTACGGCGCTTGCTGAAGGTCACGGCGCGATGCTCGGGGTTCTCGATCTTCTTAATGCGGATTTTTTGCCGGCCTCGACTCGTGCGCTTACTTTTCACCGGCGATGCTATTGCTAACGCAGGTTCCATGGGTCGACTCGTGCGCCTACTTTTCACCGCCGATGTTGCTAACGCAGGTTCGGGTAGGATCAAGAGAGACAAGAGAACAGATGGTTGTTCGTTGCTCTGTTAGATTACATAATCCTATTTAATTATGAAAGATATATTATAAATAGGATTGAATTCTGATTATGATTATAGTTATTGGTTAGGATTCCTTATAAAATAACTTTCATGGGTGCTCTCGCTTATAAGCTTATAAATAGATAGGATTTCTAAGGGCTAAAGGATAGCATCTCAATAATTATCTACTTGTAGATGTTTATTTTTTTGAATAATAAGAAAGGTACGTATCATAATATATTATTAGATCTAATTTTATTTGATTTCAATCTTGACATAAAATTTTTTCCGCATTACAGATAACATGATTATAGATTTTATGCTAACAGCTCCGGCATCATCGTTATAGTCGAGTACTCTCTGAATAGATAGATATTTGATTTCAATCCTGGCATAAATATTATTTTTGTATTTAATATAATATATTTTAAAATTTTATGTTTACAATTGGTATCAGAGCCTAGGTTCTTGAGATCAAATACATTAGAGTATGATTGATCCCTTTTTCTCCGTTAATCGACCTTGCTGTGAATCTGTTGATGGTAAAGTTGTGCTGGGCATCATGCATGTTGTAGCGAAGCGAGCAGTAGCCGTACGTAGGAATCACAGTGCTCATGCGACGGCTGGCCACACATGGCCAGAACCCGTCCATGCGACGATCGGCCGCACGCAGTCAGACAGCCCCGGCGGCGGCCGTGCAGAGGCGGCGATTGTGCGCTGGCAGCAGCCACGCGTTGGCAGAAACTGTCGCAGCGGCCGCGCGTGGGCAGAGGTAGCCCCACGACGGCAGCGGCTATGCGAGGGCAGGTACCGTCGCAACGACCGCGCGCTGGCAACAACCGTGTGCGCCGTCCGCAAGCAGGAAAGGTCGCAGCGGCCACGCGCAAGCAGTGGTAGCGCCGCATCAGCCGCGCGCAAGCAGCGACCTAGGCTGGAACCGTTGCAGCGGCCGCGCGCGAGCAGCGGTAGCGCCGCACGCGCAGGCGACAACGACAAGGCAGATTAGGGTTTTAGCATAATTATGGTTTTGACCTCGAGGCTAGTTTTGCAAAATTATAGTTTTGCCCTTGGCAAATTTCGTAATTCTAGTTTATGTTCTGTCAATATATTTACAGTTTTACCCTCGGGTCTAATTTCTATCAAATTATGTTCTACCCTTCATAAATCACATATTTTCGATTTATATCCTATTAAATATTTACAGTTTTATCATTATGAAATTGAGAAATTTGGTTTATATTCTCAATTGTAAAATTGATAAATCTGATTTATTATAATTATGATTAAATTTAATCATAATTATATTTTTTTTTATTTGATTGGATTTAATTTTGATTAAAAAATTATAAATTATGGTTTAATTTATAGTTATCTCATATGAATTATTGATTATACATGTGATAAATAAAATCCAATTATTATTCTTGGATATTCATATAGTTATTCAAATGTATATATTTGAAATTATGAAATAATATTTAACTTTCAAATGAAGGTATTATTTATATGTTATCATGATTATTATATGAGTTTTTTTACTAATTAATGTTCAATAATTATTATGGTTATTATTTTATTATTAAATTACTTAACATTAATGTTTAATAATTATTATGATTGTTATTTTATTATTGAACTATTTAGCATAAATTAAAGAAATTTGATGAATATTATTTGTAATGTATCTCCCTAAGTTTTATCTGATTTGTAGCTACCATGAGATGATAGACTTATGAGATGTAAATTATAATAAAGGTCTTATCATTTATAGTATATTTTAGATTATATTTTATATTTTTGTATTGGTCCTGCAGCCACCAAAGTGACCTAGACAAATAATTTATAAAATACATTTTGAAATTAGTCCTAAATGATATTAAATAAAATAAATATTCATAATGGCAACATGAATCAGGATAAAAAAATTTAGTGAATATTATTTGTAATTTATCTTCTTAAGTTTTATCCGATCGGTAGCTACCAAAATAGTATGAGATGATAGGCTTATGGGATATGAATTACAATAAAATTTTTATCATTCATGGGATATTTTAAACTGTATTTTATCTTTTTGTATTAGTCTTATAGCCACCAACCTGGACCAATAATCTATAAAATACATTATCGAATTGATCTGATATTAAATAAAATAATATTCACGATGACACATATAATTAGGAGATTTAATAATCTCAAAAGAGAATCTATTTTAAATAATTATGTGATGGGGTAGGATGATACTATTTTGGATATTCTTATAGTTTAGGGTTGTATATCCAAAGGTAACAATACTATTCCACAAAGATGATATCAGTTCTCCATAAGTGATCTTGAGTGAATACTAGATATGTCAATATTACACCCAAAGGTGAAATATAGATGATATTAATAGTTCATCATATTTTGAAAACTTAAAGCATTAATGTTATATTATTATAGTGGTACATCCTTCATTGTATTTTTGTAAATCTTCCTATACTTTTTGAAATACATAGTGTAAGTTGTATTGAGTGAGTGAGATCTTGATCATATTAATTGAACAGAATACAAACTTAATTACTGAAAGTTTTGTAAAATAAATAATTGAGGTGACTGATCAAGAAAGGTATGAAAGACTCAATTTTATGATACTTAGACTTCCGTATAGTTTACAACTAACGCATGAGAATATCTAAGGATCAATTTGAATTTTCTGATAAGTCATTAGTTGACACCTTACTATGATAATATTTGAGGAATTCAAGATTATATCCTCAAAATAAATGATAAAGCTGTAAGCTCAAGGCTCATAATATTTTGAGTACTACTCAAAGAGTAGATAACGCTAAAATAAGGATGAAGCATAAGTCACTTGAGTTTATAATTACTATATAAACTCATAAAAGAATATCCTCATAATAAAGTGTTACTTCTGTAACAAAGAAATGACTATAAGATTTGATTTGAAATGAAAAATGTATAAATATAACCTTTATATGGTTCAAATCAAATATTACAAATATTATTGATGGATTAATTTGATGCTTCAATATATGTTACTAATAATAGATATTTATTAAAAAAAATAAAGAGGGATAAAACCAAAAGAAAATGAGATATTTATCAATGTAGGGAATCATCTTAAAGTGAAAGCGATATTAGTTTGTATTTATCGTTTATGTCTAAAGATGATTCAATTTGATAAATCTTGAAAATCCATGCTGTGTACTTATAATTCTGGGAATTTGAGTTCTTTACCTAGAATTGTTAGAATATCATTTTCCTTTTGATGGTTGTAAACTTATTATGATTCAATAAAATTAATTTTTAAATTATGTATAATAGTCTATATAGAATTAATATGAATTATAAGTCTACAATGATCGTACAATTAAATATTGAAGTGAAATATAGTTTTATAAACTCCTAGAGGTTATGTTTATCACTCTATAGTTTTGTCTTATATATATCTAATTCATGTAAAGTCTATGACTGTTTACACTCTTGAAGTATATATAAATGAATTAGATAGAAAGTCAAGATCATTATATCTAACACGGGTGATAAATTTTATGGTATTTATGATGAACTCAATTATAATTCTAATTCTTTTACTAGATTCTTAGAAAAAAAAGGTATATGATTTACCAGATATGTTATAGCAGAATATGATTGTTGAAAGATATCATCGTACCTTATAGATATGATTAGGAGCATGATAGATTATTTTTTTTTACCCAAATCAATGTGAGAAGAAGCTCCAAGGACAACTATGTATATCTTGAATGATGTTCCTAGTAAGTAAATTACATGCTTTCTTTTAAGTTATGAAATGATAGAAAACCTAACTTAAGATATTTACATATTTGATATTGTTATTACTTAAATCATTAAATAATTTGATTGAACAATAAAATAACATTACTAAACTCTCACATTATATTGATATCATTATTAATGATCTTGTAGAATAACTATAATTGACAATTTTGATAATATCTCAAAGAGGAAGGAATCATATCATTAATGATTATTATGTTGCATATCTACAAGAATTATATTACGATATAGGAATCATAACGGATTCCTTATTTTTGTCATAGGTCATGAAAAGTAATGATTTTAAAAAGTAATATGATGCAATAAAAGAAGAGTTAAAATCAATAACCAGAATCGTGTCCGATAAATTTATCAAATTATCAAATAATTATAAAAGAGTCTATTATATAAATATGACTCAAAGGACAATATCGAATGATATAATGATCAGACTTTTGATTAAAAGTTTTACTCATAAAAAATATATCGACCATAACGAGATTTTTAATGAACTCGTTAAGAATCATCATGACACTAGTGATTCATTATAAGTTTGAGTTATATCATAATGATATGAAAATATTTTTTAAAAAAAGATCTAGCTTTATATGGGTTACTCTAAATGATTTACAAAAAAATGAAAGAAATATAAAATTTGGTATGCAAATTCAAAAATCAATTTATGACCTTAAATAAGCTTCAAGATAATGATATATAAAGGTTCTTGATATCATTATTTTTATATTTAAGGTAAATACTATTAATCAGTATTTATATCAGTGGTAGCAAGTTTATTATATTGATCTTATATATGGATAATATTTTGCCTTATCAATAGTAATCTTGGTTTATTATACTAAATCAAGAAATTTATCACTAAGAATTTTAAGATGGTTGATATGAATGAGACATCTTATATTATTAACATTAAGTAATTTAAATATAGACCTCAATGATTATGGAGATTGTCTTAGAAAGGATATATCAATCGAGTCTTGAAATGATTTTAATATATAGCTTTGTTTAGTCAATCATAAAAGCAAAGTTTTAGTCAATAGTAAATATTTTAAAATGACTTGAAAAGAATCAGATAAAGAAGATATTCTTTGTATATGAATAGTTGAAAGTCTATACTTTATCAGAACAAATATTAGTTTTATAATTAAAATGTTGGGTATATATTGGAGTTACCCAAAAGTAAAAAAACACTAAAGTACTATAGTGAAAGTAATAAGATATCCAGAATTGACAAAGGATTATATGCTCACATGTATAAAATTATATCAACTTGAAATAATGGTATTTTTCATATGCTGATTGTATAAATTACCTCGATAATAGGAAGTCCACCTTATGGTTAATATCTATATCAATTAGAGGGGTAATTTATTATTATTAATAATAGAAGTTGATTTTGTGGCATGCTTTGAGGCCACTAATCAAATTTTTTACTACAAAATTTTTATCTCGGGATTTAGTGTAGTCAGACTCAATTACTAGGTCGTTGAAAATATTTTATTATATTGCAGTAGTTTTCTTCTCTAAGAATGATAAGTACTATTGCATCTATATGCATTATGGTATAAATTACTTGATGGTTAGAGAAGATGAGTCCAGAAACATCCAATGTCAATTAATTACTTGAGTTCCACTATATTGATTGTTGATCCATTCACTTAGGACTTACAATCTAAAGTATTTTGAAAGAACATATTCTTATGATTGAGTTTGTAAGTAACCCATAAAGAATATGGTGATACATGTTTGAGTAGATACTATAATTAACATTCTTGCTTACGTACTTAAAGTTATTTGTTTCTGCTATCTTGTTCATAATTATATATATACACATTATGATTAAATGTGATGATAGGATTGTCTTGATAAGATAAATTACAGGGGTCATTTTGGACTACATTAGGAAAAACTAATAGTATTGTGGTACATAGAAGGAAGTGTGACACTGATGGCATACAACCGCTATGACTCATATTGTTAGTCAAACTTAATATAGTATTATTATAATTATTGAACTTATTGGCCTATTTTAAAATTCACGCGCGTGTATATAGTTTTTTTAAAATTCCATAATCTAATTGAGTCAAATTATTTTTAAATAAATTTTATTTATTTAATTTTGATTTTAAGTTTTTTTTGTATCTTACCAATTATTGGGCCAAGTGGGAGAATGTTAGATTATGTGGCCCTATTTAATTAGGTAAGATATATTATAGATATGATTGAATTCTGATTATGGTTTTTGGCCAATAGAAAAGAAGTTCAGTTAAAGTAGGATTCCTTAGGAGATAATCTTGATGGGAGGAACTCTCATAATAACTTAACCTTATGCTCTCGCCTTATAGATTAATATCTCAGATCCGACGATGGAGTGCTTGTAGATCAGACAAGGTTTATTTTTCTGAACAACAAGAAAGGTACGTATCATAATATATTGTTAGATCTAATTTTATTTGATTTCAATCTTGGCATAAAAGTTTTTCCGCATTACAGATAGCATGATTACATATTTTATGCTAACAGCTCTGGCATCATCGTTATAGTCGAGTATTGCAGGACTCCAACTCGGTTCGAGAAGTAGGGCCTACGATGCATAGGTTGAGGAGAGAGAGCGAGTAGGTTACTTTCTAAGACGAGTAGGGTCTACGATGCATAGCGAAGGAGAGGGAAAGAGTAGGTTTCCTTTTAAGACTAGACAGTGCCCAAACAAGTAAGGCAGATTCCGTATAATTTATAAAGTAGAAATATAGAAACAGATTCCATATAATACAAAGACTTTCGGATTCCAATGCAAACCAAATCTTACAAGGGTGATTCTTTAAGAATTGAATGGATATTTCACTTTAAAAAGTTGGGTGAATTCTAACAAAAAAAAATATAAGTTAAAAATAATTAAATAATATTTTTTTAAAAATAATTATTCTACCCTTATCGATCGTTTTTCGACTATCACTTTTGTTCTAGTAATCACACTTTCTTGGTCACTTACTGTTCGCTCTGTTGATCACCCCTCTCCCCTTTTTTGATTGCTTGCACTTTCGCACACAAATTGATCCTATCAGTTGACCACTCCCCTCCTTTGGTAACACCGTTTGGCTCCATCGATCGTTCTCTTCTACATGTATAAGCAAGCCTCGTTGGTCTCCTCCTCCTTTCTCTTAGTTTTATATATCTTTGAGTACAAGTTAACCTCACCAATCGTATTCCTTCCTTGATCTTCATAGATCGATTTACCAGGTGTCCTCCTCTATTTGAAAAATAAAGTTAAAATATTTTTGAGAAATTATCGGACTAAGTAGTTTTTTATTCAAAAATTCGCCTCAAAATATTCTATCATCCTCCATTGGTCGTTCCGACCATCACCGTCGCACCCAACCATCATCATCGCTGTCGTTGTCATATCTCGAATTTATAAAAATAATAATAAATCAAAAAATTCTAGTTGATTTTTACCTTGGGGCGCCTCAAAAATATCCTATCATCCTCCATTGGTCGTTCCGACGTTGTCATATCTCGAATTTATAAAAATAATAATAAATCAATATTTTATTATCCATAATTTATATAATAAACTCCATCATTTTCTTTTCATTCGTCTTTGAATTCAAATCCTTATCTTTACAGTAGTAAATATTCTATTAACAAAAAAAAATGATAATATCTTCTTAATAGGGTCTCTTCCACCCAAGCTTCAGATCTATTACATAATAGTAAATTACTCTAAAAATAAATATAAAATAAAAAAATATTAGCAATCACACATGCTAGTAGGAACCTCAGAAAAATCATAAAGTTAATCTTCAATATTCATGAAATATAAACAAATATCAATAATTAAATAAAAAAATATATCTATTCATCATAAAACTTATGCATCAGAAAAATGATGATAATTTCTTACATAATAAATAAAATCATACATCAGCTACATGTAACACATACATAATAACAAATGCATACATCGCCCGATGGTGCACTCTCCCAACAACGGATGGAGAGGCATATTCTATGGAATGGATTCCTCCCAACAGCGGACGAAGATAATCCATATCGCACTCCCAACAACGGATGGAGTGGAATCCCTCACCCTCCCAAGTGGGAACACGTTCCTCCCAACAACGGACGGAGGAACCATCTAACCATCATGTCTGATGGCCCGCAGGAAATTGCCATACCTGCCCTCGGCAGGGATACATAAACATCCATGATCATTCATTTACACTCATCCAATCACTCATGCATACATCAAGAAATCAATATTATTAAATATTATGAGAGACCATAATTGATGTAAATCTACTATACCATATTCATTGGTGGCTCTGCACTATGATGGGCTCGTAGCTCTTTTCACAGGTTGCACTCTCAATGTGAACTACTAGTCTAGTTACATCTACTACATGTTACTCATCATATCAATATCATAAACATAAGAAAATAGAAAATCAATAATTATTTTTAAATGACATATTCAGATAAAACCTTTAAATTCATCAAATCATTGAAGCATGAAATATCAACATCTCAATAGTCCTCAATCAACAAAACTCTAATTGAAATAGGTCAATTGACTTAAATCAAACTCAATTCGATTATGATCTAACAGAACCAATAATAAATCCTTGTAGAACCGGTCTGAAATCACCCTAGACCGGTCTAATTTAGATTTGATTAATCTTAATTAGGTCAAATAAGTTTGAACTAGTCAAGTTAGTGTGGAATCACCCTAAACCAGCTTTAACTAATCAAACTTATTTGATTAAGTCAATTAATGAGCTCGAACCAATAGAGAGGGAGGAAATTGGACTATGTCGTATAGTGCTAACCTAATTCGAACCAACCCACCTGAGTCTTGGACGAGTCACATACACTGCATATACATATTCCACATACACTGCATATACCTATTCCAAGTACTAAGTTGAGTTGAAGTACGACGGGTTATATAAAAGGAGTGACTATATGTCTAATGCCAATCCTGTAGCTAGGTAGGTTTAACTTCATGAACTAGGCTAAGCCTCACTTATAAGTTGGGTTGAGCCTTGACATTAAACTAGGCATTGCTTGACTCGCGAGTTGGTCATAGACACATGAGTTGGGGTCATATCTAACCACATGGATTGGGTCATACCTATCGCATGAGCTAGTTGATGCCTAACCACATGGTTGGGTCGTACCTTACCATATGAGTTGGGTCATATATGATCACATGGACTGGATCGTATTTAATCACATGAGCTGGTCTATGCCTAGCCACATGGTTGTGTCGTACCTTACCACATGGGTTGGTCATACATGACCACATGGATTATATCATACTTAGCCACATGGGTTGGGTCTTGCTTGACCACATGGGTTGGGTCGTACCTTGCTATATGGGCTGGCTTCTACCCGGCCACATAGGTTTGGTCATGCCAAGTCACATGGGCTAGGTTGTACTTGGTCACATGAGCTAAGTCATATATGACAACATGAGTTGAATCGATCGATCAACTTGACTCAAGTCAGACCCCAATGATCGTACATAACCATATCAAATTAGATTTTAATATTTAAAATTATTAAAAAAATCGACTCAAATTCATTAATTAAAACTTTAAATTCATGATCTTAAATTTAAAACTATTTACATTATAGAAATTCATACATAATTCTTGAAACATAGATATATCTAATTAAATAAATTAGAACTACTATGTTAATTCAAAATTAAGAAATTTAATATTAAATCAATATTAAAATTCACTTGAGCATCGAGATAAATCAAATAATCATTATAACATCTCAAATCAATTATCATTATTTACTAGTCATGAAATTTCAAAAGTAAAACATCATTATGCATCATAAAATAATAATAATCTTAATATTAAGATTTCAAAACATAAATCAAAATTAATTAAAAAAAAAGATTCTATCTCTCTTTAATTATCCCTTCCTCGATATCATCATCTCCTCAATCTTCTCATTCTTAAGCTTAGTGGAGAATGAGAGAGAAGTAGTCTTTTTATATATGAGAAAATAATATCTCCTCGAAAGGTAAGTAATAATTTAATTTTTAATTTTAATTTATTTTTTGTTTATTTTATATATAAAAAATAATATAATATTCATATCTTATTGTTCATACATAAAAATGGAACGTAAGCTATTTAAAATATCAAATCGTTTATTAGAAAATAAATCAATTAATAATTTAATTAATTAATAAAATTCTTAATTTATCAATAAAACTAAATTTAATTATTATTTTTAACTATAGTACATAGAAGTTAGTAATAAAAAAATAAATTATTTATAATAATTAATTTATATTAAGGGAGAAATTATCGGTGATTACAGTCGTTGCTCAGGTGGACGGGGATGGGAGGAAGGGAAGGAGGGCGACGACGGTGTTGGAGAGGGAGGGCGAAGGGATAGTTTCGTCAAATTGATAAAAATATATATATATATATATATATATATATACCGCCCAGGGTAAGCATAATTTAGATTAATGAGCATGATGAAGTAACATGATCCATCTCTCGTCTGAAGTGCAGCAGAGCGGGTCCAAGCGAAGGCTCTCGACATTCCTGTTCTCTTTTCCGCTCCACTCCGCCCTACTCCTGTCCTCTCCTCCCCTCTGCCGGCCGGATTGTCGCCGTATTCTAGGGCTTCTTTCCTCTCCGATAAACAAGGCCGGGAATCTACTTTTCTCGAGGGGAATTCTCTAATTCCCGTGAACCTAGGGTTTGCCCACCTGGTGGATCTGGAGGCGAACGTTTCTTCTTTCACAGTGGAGGAAGTGTGCGATGAGATCTGAATCCCGTGGCTGCCAGGTAACCTCTCTTCGTCCCACACTCTTTCTCGAATCGTCTCTCTCGCTGAAAGCTTAAGTTAGTGGCTTGCTGTCGATTCGTGCCAGCTCGAATTATTTCCAAGTTGCAAAATTTCCCAAGTTCAGCGGGAAATGCAATTCTACCGGCGATTTCTTTTAATTTACTCTTCACTCGCATGCTTGAATTGCTTGTTTGGAAATCCTTTACTCGACCTTCTCCCAAGAGTTTGATCTGCTTCGCTTTCAAGTTCGTTTCTGATTTCTTCAAGTGAAAGCTTTTTGGATGGGTGGAGTTAAAAGGAATCTCCTTTTCGGTTCTGCTTTTAGTGCCCCTTTTCTCTTCCCTTGTTTGTTTGTTTGGTGTCCTTCTGCCGTGCGAATCTGCAGCGCAGAGATCAAGAGACGTGTCAATTGAGCGTCTGGTTGGCCGAGAAAAAGTGACTAGAACAGTCGATTGATTGCGTTAGCGTTGATGGACTTGTGGAATTGGCCCGACTGCGAGTTTTCTGGACTATCCACTCCTTACGTAATCCCCGTGAGTCACCTATAACTTTGGTCGTTGGCGTTTATTTAATCCGTGCCGCGTTTGGTTGACCTCAAGATTGTTATGCCACGTTTCAGTTCTCCCTGGCGGATGCCTTTCGTCTGCAAGCATGGAAGTGTAGTCATCTCATGTGTTGTGTGGGAGATCTTTTAGCTTTATTTCACCATTTTGTCGCGTTATTGATGATTGAGGGGCGCACTTTCCTTCCTCCATTAGCTTCGTTGTTGTCTTATGAGTGATTGGTGTATTATTTCCTTGTTGCCTTATGAGGTTCGATTTATTGTTTGATGACTGTTGGGCACTCAGAGTTAGTCCATTTTGCATTCTGGCAGAAGTAAGTTCCGGAACATGGGATGCCTGTCTTCGAGACCAAAAGATGCAGCTGGAAACAGGAGAAGGCCAGGGCACGTTGGAGAGGTGGCAGTGTTTGTGCCAGGCCTGCGAGTCCCTAAGGATGTGGACTTCTTTCAGTCACTGGGTGACAGATTGCCGAGGAGTTTAGTCGAACGCCTCTCAGCCCTGAGAACCAGAATAGTAGTCATGGCTGCTCAAGAGGCACCAACTGTGACGAAGCCTAGGAGGAAAACAGCCACGCAACATGGTCAGCTTATTCAGATCTGATGGACCTTCGTCTGGTTTGGCTAATCTGACACCTAATATAGTTCTCTTTAATGCAGGAGGTTCGAGTTTGGCTGATCTGCTGCAGGCTCTGGAAGACTACTTACCTGTCCTTTTGGGATTGGTAAAAGATGGTAATCCGGTTCATTTGTTTTATGAAAATGATTTGTAGATTCAAGTTATATTTATTCAATGTGTTTTCAACTCTTGACAGTTGTATGAACTACAATTTACAGGAAGTCAACTAACAGATAAAGTGCAGTTTGTATGGGCTAACCAGGAGGATAATGAAGAGGTAGTGTAATGAGTTAGTTGCACTCCCTATCAAATACTCATCCTAGGGTGAGAAGAAGCAGACCTGATGGCTGATTCTGTTGCAGGAAACGAAAATGGCAAATGCTTGGTATGAGGTGCTTTCAGTTCTGCACTTGATGGCCATGCTGTGTCTCTCTGAGGCCAACTCATTGCTTCTTCCAAAAATTTTTAGTGATGGACGTCAGCTAAACGTATCGGAAGGTGGGTACTAATATGTAGATTTAAGGAAAAAATAAAGCACCATCACATTTTAATAATTTTACCTCACATAATTATTTCATGATGTGAAATTTTACTTCTTTATGGAAGATATATGAAACTATTTATAAAAACATACTTCAGTTTTGCATTTCTTTTACAGAGAGCAGGAGGAACTCTATTGATATATTATTGAAGGCAGCAGGTTATCTCGATTGTGCTATTCAGCATGTTTTTCCTAGACTTCCTCCTGATCTTAGGTTAACATCTCATGAGATTTTATCCATAAAGATTATTTTTGTTTATTTACTTGATATATCATGTTCTCTCTTGAAGATGCTTGATTGGTTTTCTTTTTTTTTGAGATTCACATGTCCTGAATTTTCTGCCATAACTATTTGTAGGAAAGATCTTCCTATTGACCTTGCTGAAGGAGTACTCCAATCTCTTCGCATGCAAGCAATGGGTCAGGTACTTATTCTCTTTTAGTTATAATGCATAAACTGATTCTGTGGGATAAAATAACTTTATTCTACTGTCAATGTTTCCTTTTCTGGTTGTACCTATTGCAGTGATTTAAAAAGCGCTAGGCGCTAAGGTCCAAAAACGCCCGAGGCGCTCGCCCGAGCGAAACAAGACGCTAAAATATAAAAATATATAATATAATTAATAAATATAATTATTTAAAATTTTAAATTAAAATATGCTCAAAATTAAGAAAATCTATTAACAATATTGAAAATTAATAATTTCAAATAAACCTAACAATATTAACAGTATACAGTATACTGTATACTGTTAACAGAAGGAGAAGAAGGAAGTGTAAGGGGGTGCTGAGCCTGTTGACTGAGAAAAGAGGAAGCGGCAACGACAACGGAGTGTAAGGAGGCAGCGGCGAGTGGCGGGAGCGAGAGCAGGAGCGGCGACAGCGGCAGCAGCAACAGTGCCGAGTAGCGACAGCAGGAGCGGCGAGCGGCGGGAGGCGCGAGCGGCGACAGCGGCAGCGTTTGCGAGCAGCGACAACGGCGAGTAGCGGGAGGCGACAGAGGCAGCGTTTGTGAGCAGCGGGAGCAGGAGCGGCGAGCAGCGGGAGGCGCGAGCGGCGACAGAGGCAGCGTTTGTGAGTAGCGACAGCGATGAGCAGCGGGAGCAGGAGCGAAGAGCAGCGGGAAGCGCGAGCAGCGACAGAGACAGCGTTTGCGAGCAACGAGATTGGGATCGGGATCGGGAGCGGCATCGGCGACAGAGGCAGCGTTTGCGATCAGCGACAGCGGCGAGGGTTAGGGTGAGTTCTCACTTATATCGATTTTAGTTGGTTCGATTGAACCAACTAACCATCAGAGACCGAACCAGGACCGAACCAAACCTAAAATCCTGGTTCGGTCGCCTTGGTTAACCCAGGCGCTCGCCCGAAGCGCCCAGCGCCTGGGCTCAGGCGAGCGCCCAGGCAGCGCCTGTTTGAAGTGCGCCGCCTGGGAGATTAGCGAGGCGCTCGGGCCTCACCTCGCCTCGCCCGAGCGCCTTTTTAAATCACTGACCTATTGTTTTAATTTTGAACAATCTGAGCTACATTTTTATTCTTGAGTAGAGATGATCTTTCCATACATGCTGTTTTAATAAGTTCTCAATGTTGAATTGAATAATTTGAATGTGATTTGGACACAAATTCTGATAGTAGTGCTGATAAAACATGTTTCATATCTTTTCTGTATTCACAATGACAATTTATCTATTTTTATCATATGTTGATGTTGGCTAGGAATCAATGATAAACATTATAAAATATGAACTCGTGTAAGACAGAAATTCCATGATCTATGTGATACTATGTTCTTCTAAAATCATAAGCATCTCTAGTTCTGATTCTGGCTCTCTTATAAAGTCATTATATATGCATACCAGTATCTGAATTGGTTGAATTTGCATTAGAATTAGTATGCACCTTGGAAGCACCTGTACTTATGTACATGAGCTAGTCTTTTACTTTGTCTTTGTCTAATTTGGTTTTCTTCTCCATTCTCGTGATTGGTATAGAGTATCGATCTTCAACTAAGGATGGCAATGGGGAGTCCCAGGGCTACACTTGCTGTAAAAAGGAGATTAGCATGTGAGATGGTCAAGTGCTGGCATGAGGTAGTGCAACATTTTAATCCTTCTATACGGATCAGGCATCTACAGCTTGTTCCTACTTGCTTTCCAAGTGGAATTTTTCTTTATATTGTCTGATTCCTTTTGCCTCTGAAAGATTTTTTCTGCTACCTCTTATTACAGGGAAATAGTGGTAACATATAAGTTTTATTTTTATTTTTGCTGATTAATAGGCTATTGTAGACCTCACTTATGTAATGTCATTTAATTTTCTCAATATCTTATGTTCCTTTATGTATGTTTATATGGTCTAGGTGTATTTTATTGTTTATATCCATCCCTTGTGCAGTATGTCAAGTTTTTTTTGTTTTTCCATACATGAAGGAGCTTCTGCAAATATGCATGGTGGCAAGTACTGCATTAAGTAGAAGAGAAACTGTTCTTAGAGTCTTTATCCAAAATCATGTCTATATGAAGATCATTGATGTTTTATCATTCCTCTAAGACAGTGTAGATCTTCAAGGAAAGATGGACAACTATATGAGTTGTCATTTTCAAACTGCCTACATTAAGCTTACTTTTCCAATAATCACCTATGGATTATATTGGGTACTAAATACCTGTATTTCAACAGTTCTGTGTTCTTATTTTTGTTGTCTCTTATCTTCAAAGTAGCTTTTCTTGAACCTCAGTATTTAGTGTTATGCATGTTGTGATGCTTCAGCAACTCATATACAATACTTATTACCAGCTTTCTCATTACCAGATTGATTTCCAGTTTATTCCTTGAGCTAGCAGACACAATATTTAAGTATTACATGCACATTAATTTCATGGTTCTATGAGTTTATAGAGTGGCATATGGTAGTAGAATTGAGCGATAGCATGAGCTGTGATTCTTGGATTTTTTGTGAATACATTTTCTTGGCTTTCTTACCACAAGGAGTATGTTGAACATTCGGTTTTACATGTCATATTTTAGAAGACTGTGTGATGCATGTGGACCTTTAATTCATTTGATGAAAACTATATTGGTGGTTCAGGCTGAGAATAACATTACACAGTATCCGTTAACTGAAGGTTGGGGAGGAAAGCATCAACTCTTTATTAAGTGGAAACATGTTGAAGCGAAGGTTAGTTGTTTACTTCCTGTAACTTTGAAAGTTCTTTTTAGTGAATAAACCGATGGTCCAAGAACATTGGCTGGTTTGCAAGTTTTGATATGTGGCTTTGTATATCTACAGCTTATGCTGATAAGAGCATGCGTTTTAGAGAAAACATGCTTAATTTACAACCATGTTGCACAAGTTGCTGATAGCAATAAGTGCTTAATAGACTTGCGGACAGAACAGTAAATTTTCTGTTGTTGACAATGAGAAGTACTTAATAGATTCACTTCCAATTAGTATTTGAAGTATATTCTAGTGCATTAGTCTGGAATCTGCTATTGAGTAGCTGTCTTGGTAAAATTCTCATCAACTTGTTTTGAGGTTAAAGTGTTGACAAGGCAGAACCTACACTATGATGCTTATTTATTCGATCTTGATGATTTGGAGACGAAGCAATAAGATTTTAGCATGGATTGCTGGTGGTGTAACCGTGTAGAAATAAGCATAAGATTCAGGAATTTGTTATCCGATCAGGTGCTCTGGTTCTTTGTTTCAACTATAATCTCATAATTCATACAGTTTCCGTTGATTTCACATTATGTAATAGCATCTGGTGGTAATTTTTCTTCACTCAAGTGCCTGTTTGAGATCCATATAACTAGAAATTCATAATTCATACAGTTAAGTTCCCTTTGATTTCAAGTTATGCAATAGCATCTGGTGGTAATCTTTCTTCACTCAAGTGCTTTAGTTTGAGATCCATATATCTAATTGTATTGTTCGACGTCAACAGGCTGCTGCTTATTATTTCCACGGGTTAATCCTTGACGAGGGAAACACAGAGAAATCCCATCGGATGGCTGTCAATGCTCTGCAAGTAGCAGAAGAGTTCCTGAAAGAAAGTAAGAGAGCGTCTGAGGCGTTCAATATGATGCCTCCTACTTCAAGGTGGTTCCCTTAACTTTTCTTGCCACCCATCTTTTACTACGATATAGAGGAATATCATAACGTTTTTTTTTCTTGACTCATAAATAATCATAACTTTTACATGCAAGAAATGTAAGTAGTTGTGTTAAGCAATTCTCATTTCTTTGTTATGAACTCTTGACATTGAAAATGTCAAAGATGAATTGGGTAAATTGCAGAGTTTCAAATGAAAAAGAAATGGACATCAAACTAGAATTTGTGTTTATTTTATGTTTGTGACTATTTGAAACAAGAACCTTGACCTAAGATGCAGAGTTTCTAGAGAAATATGGTTGTTTATCTATCAGTATGTAGAAACTTTGAAGCGTATATTAGAAAGAAACATATATTCTTATATTTTTTTTCAGAAAAATCATGGTTGATATTCATAATCTACTAGCTGTTATTTTCTTAAAACTGCACAAATCAAATTGTGTCAAATGTAGTATTTATTCTTTTAAGTACAGGAATCCTCCTCCCTCGGGTTCTATGAAGTATTTGCACGAAAAAATCTCCAAAGATGTGTCCAGCAAGGTTCGGATGAATCAAGATCTCTATAGCCAAGACAGGTACCAACATCTCATTCGACTTTTAGTAGCATTCCTTCATTTTTAACCGATAAAGATTCAATTTTAATCACGTACCAAGACAAAAATTTCCATTTCCATGCCTGGCACTGATGTCTGGTAACTCAATAAACATGACCACACTTTTTCCATGCTTCATTCAGTGTTGTGCAAACTGCAGCCTCATAGGCTTAGGACTAAACTTATTGAATTTATCACCTCATATAGCCCATTTATCTTAAAGGTTATCATCATGAAGTTGCAGTAAGCTAATTACATATTACTCCTTATACTTGGATCCTATTAACTTGCAGTTCTTGTACTTAAAAAAATCGCATTGGGTACCCCGATAATTCTGAAAACGAAACAAATAACCTCATTTGCCCTAACGTCGTTAGTTGCATTGACGAAAAACACAACACGTGACATCACGTGCTTACATCACGTGCTGGATCAATACAAAAGTGATAGACAATAAGATAGTTTTAACATTCCTTCCTTTTTAGCACGTGAGATGTTGAGATTATTTTTTTTTGTTGATAAAGTTGTTGGAAACGAAATAGATGTTGAAATTATTTTTTTGTCTATCACTTTCGCAAAATCAATCCAACATGTGGTGTCACGTGTTGTGTTTTTCATCAATACAACTAAAGACATTAGGACAAATGAGATTATTTATTTCATTTTCAAAACTATAAGGATCCTAATATAAATATTTTTAAGTATTGAGACCGTGATTTTAATAGGATCTTAGTAAAGAAAGTAACATGTAATTAACCCGGTTGCAACTATTACAATTCCTCTGGAATTAACATTGTTGACCTCTTTCCATCAAAATTATGCCCTACAGCAGATGCATTGCAAATGTTTAACCGTGATTTTGGACTATATATAGTTGTTTTCCAGTAACTTTTACTTGGTGTGATTAAACTTTTGTTGAAACTGTAATAATCTGAGGTCCATTTCCAGGATCCTTGAGAGGGCACCAACATTGCCAGATTTTGCAGTGGCTCTGAAACCAGATGACTATCATCTTACTGCATTGGATCCTTCGTGGAACTAATGGCATCGCGAGAAGGAATTATAATAATAATAATAATAGAAGATGTTAGCTCTGTAATGTATGTCTCAGCTTGAAAGAGGGAGGCCGACTCTCTCACCAAAAAGCTTGTGAGAAACCAACTCTCCTTCCATTATCTTCCTTGTTCTGCTTTCTTCTCACTTGCGTTCTCTCCTTGCACATCCTGTTTATCTAATAGATCTGTTGTGTACAAAGCGTCACACATTGCATTTAATGTGTAGAACTTTATGCAACTTGTATAAAACATCTTTATACAATTCCAAAGTGGCATCTACCTTTTTTTTTTTTCTTTTTGGAAAGAATAAATAATGAAGATGAATTTCAATTTCAATAATCTGATGAGATCTTTACTGATCAGGCTAATTATCACATTTCCTCTCATTGTTTGTATCAAATCCAGTAATAATGGAATGAGCAGATCCAACAATGTTTAGAGTCATTCATATGTAGATGCCATGCCATGCCATGCCATCCTGGATGTGTCTAAATTGGCCGAGACCGTTATGCCATCTGAGCGAGTCTCATTCTCCGTATTCGAAGATTCACACGCCCACACGAGCATCTTTGTATAGTGGTTCACCATGCTCCGGAGCTCGAATGGGTTCTCTAATACTACTCCCTGTCAATGTCATGTGCTTTCTCTAAATAGACGTTGCCAGGCATCTACAGCATTATTGTATCTACGAGCTTTGGCCACGACCATGACATTATCACGGTATGATATATGTGCAATCTTAAGATGAAATCACATATAGTTTCCCCACATGAGATATAAAAAAGGTTCAGAGTAGTTAGTTCTACTGGGTCATACCCTATCTCAGCACTCCAACAAGTTCTTGATCCATCATCTCTCTCCACCTGTAACCACAAGACCCTAAGAAATGATCTTTTGATGTTTATCGGTATGGGTAGATCAACGTGTGCAACCTTCTCGCTGAGAGAACTCACGCCCCGTGTCCTGAGGAAGTATATATGTTA
Organism: Musa acuminata AAA Group; assembly: GCF_036884655.1. NCBI lineage: Eukaryota > Viridiplantae > Streptophyta > Magnoliopsida > Zingiberales > Musaceae > Musa > Musa acuminata. The sequence continues at coordinate 9,448,289 of NC_088330.1, forward strand.
ATATGTATTCGAATTAATAACCTAAAGGACGCAAAATCAAAATTCACAAGTAATATTACGAATTACTCCTTTAAAATGTCCGCACTAAGGTCCTTTCCAGGTTCAAAGTTTCGGCCTACTGCAGTTCTAAATTCTAATATCACTGATTTGATCTACTGACATTACTAGAATTACCATATCAATCTTCCGCTACGCCATTCTCTACGTCCATTGCCTCTGTCTCCTTTTCTTGCTCTTCTGTACAAGAGTCAGATGACATTACATAACCATAAGCTCAGAGACACAAGTAAACAGTAATCCATCAGAGGATTATTTTGTACTTACGCATGAGCTTGTATAGTGCTTTTTGTGTTCGCCTTTCGAGCTTGTCAAGTTTCTTCTGCACATCCCTCCGCAGATCCCAATTAGGTTTCTTTGGGGCAATATTTAGAAAAGGGTCCTGAACACAAAAATTGAGTTGATACTCCAAGTACAAGAGAACCGTGCATCTGATAAAACTAGTCTGATTACAATACCTCAATTTTCTCCGGTGGAAGAGGTGCAGCGGCGACTGGATCTTCGAATTTTGGTAGGGATGCTGGAGCCACCTTGCCCTCCTGTAGTTGCTTGTCATGTGGAAGGTAGTTTCTGAACTTCATACTTGGCATCCTATGAAAGATTGAACACAAACAACCATGTTTGTACAAATTAGACAAGAAATTAATTGACAAAAGATAGTAGGTTCTTGCTAGAAAGTAACAGAAAACAAAATAAATCTTGTCAACTAAACAAAAGAAGGAATTTATTGTAGAATATAAACACAAAACTTCAACATATATCTTGGAGCATTGAGACAAATGTAGGAAAAAGGAGAAACACAATAATTTGTTCGGGCAACCGAAGTAAGGAATCCATATCAATGGAGAAACGGTGTTCAGTTTATCTAGCCAGATTTGATCATAAATTACCTTATGACAACTGTTCTCTTATTGCAATCAATGATTAAGAAAGAAGAGGAGTCATGCTTGTTGCACAAAGAAATCAGTATCTGAGGTCGGCATGATGAAAATTTATAGGCAAACATAAACCAAACTTTAATTAAAAGGTTCGTCTTTATGCTTTATCAGATCCAACTCATTCATTTTATGACCTGAGACAGGACAAAGTCAAAGAAGTAACAATGAGATGATCTACTGGCAAACATCAACTTGTCAGGAAATTGTTATTTAGGTGGTCTGAACTCTGAACCAGAACCACCACTGAGAGTTGTCAGGAGTGATGTGGTCACTCACAGGTATGATCCGGTGGGATCCTATGCATCGGCTCAACTCATCAGGAATGTGAGAGGTTACATCACCCCTGACAGATTTCAGTGGTCATTCAGTCCACCTAAATTGCAATTTGACAGTTATTTTGGATTCATGTGATGATGTAAGCACTCAAGGCATCAAAGAAAGTCTTGAAATCCATGCATATGCTCATGCTTCGTCATTTTGATATACTGTTTGACATTGAGACTGACGCTTCCGATACAAAAACTGCTGCTCTGTTTGACAATAAGATAATGTGGCCACAATTTCTATATCAATGAGTTGCTGGAAGCAGTTACCAAAATATCAAATACCAGTCAAGCCAGTACATACTGTTCTAACTGGTATGTACCAATCCAACCAAGGACCAATGTTGAAACCAGTGATTGCAAAAGGCGCTCGGGCGCTCGCCTAGGCGCTCGGGCGAGGCGAGGCCCGAGCGCCTCGCTAATGTCCCAGGCGGCGCGCTTCAAACAGGCGCCGCCTGGGCGCTCGCCCGAGCCCAGGCGCTGGGTGCTTCGGGCGAGCGCCTGGGTAAACCAAGGCGACCGAACCAGAATTTTAGGTCTGGTTCGGTCCTGGTTCGGTTGTTAGTTGGTTCAATCGAACCAACTAAACCGATAGAACCCCAACCCTAACCCTAACCCTAACCCAACACTAACCTGCTGCCGCTGCCGCTCTCGATCCCGATCCCGATCGCGATCTCGTCGCTCGTTGCCGCTGCTCCTGCTGCCGCTGCTCGCCGCTGTCGTTGCTCGCGCCTCCCGCGAGCCCTCTCGCTGCTCGCGTCTCCTGCGAGCCCTCCCGCGAGCCTTCCCGCTGCTCGCGCCTCCCTCGAGCCCTCCCGCTGCTCACGCTTCCCGCGAGCCCTCCCGCTGCTCGTGCCTCCCACGAGCCCTCTCGCCTCCTGAGAGCCCTCCCGCGAGCCCTCTCACCTCCTGCGAGCCCTCCCGCGAGCCTTCCCGTTGCTCGCGCCTCCCTCGTGGCCTCCCGCTGCTCGCGCATTCCGCTCCCTTTCCCTTTCCCGCTGTCGCCGCTCGCCGCTGCTACTGCTGCTGCCGCTGCCGCCGCTCGCCGCCGCTGCTTCCTCGTTTCTCCATCAGGCTCAGTATACTCTTAATATTAAGTTTATTTGAATTTTGAAATGATTAATTTTCTGTTAATAGATTAATAATATATTATTTTGATTTTAATGTTGTTAATTTTTATTTATTTGAAATTATTGTTAGGTTTCAACATAAATGACAAGTGTAGAGAGCAACTCAATAGAGTCTCCAATGGTATCAAAAAAAGATCCTGCATGGAAGTATAATTATTTGAAGGATCCGAAAGATCCTAATGCAGTGACTTGCATATTCTGCGATAAGACTACCAGAGGTGGTATTTTTCGTGCAAAACAACATCTAGTAGAAAATTTCAAGAATGCAGCAGCTTGCAAAAAATGTCCACCTGAGGTAAAAGAAGAGTTGCTGAATTATATGAATGAAAAGAAGACACAAAAGAATGAATCTTATGGGAATTTACCAGAAGACAATGTTGAACATCTCAGGGATGAAGAAGAAGATTATTCTGCGAGTATTAACCCAAGTGAAAAAAGAGTATACGACAAAAAGGGAAAAGAAGTTATGAGTACTAATAAAGGTAGAAAAGGACCGATGGATCTATATATGCTTCAAGGATCCCAGAAACAACAAGGGCAAGCAGGAGGCTCAAAATTGAGACAAACAAATATAAGTGATGCTTGTGATAAAGAAATAAGAGGAAGAACAATTCAGCACATTGCTCGCTTCTTCTATCAGGCTAGTCTTCCCCTTAGTACAACTCGTTTAGACAGTTTTAAGGATATGATTGAAGCTATTGGAAGATATGGTGCAGGATTAAAACCTCCAAGTTATTATGAGATGCGAGTTCCATTGCTGCAAAAAGAGTTGAATTATACAAATGACTTACTAAAGGGTCATAAAGAATCATGGGCAACACATGGTTGCTCTATTATGTCAGATGTTTGGACTGACAGGAGGCGCAGGAGTATAATTAATTTAATGATTAATTGTTCTTTAGGGACTATGTTTGTGAAGTCAATAGATGCTTCATCTTTTGTAAAATCTGGAGACAAGATATATGATTTACTTGACAACTTCGTGGAAGAAATTGGAGAACAAAATATCGTTCAAATCATAACCGACAATGGAAGCAACTATGTTTTAGCTGGTAATATTCATCTTTTGATTTTGTTAATTATTTTATCTTCAATTAAGTGTGTTAAACTCTTAAGTCTTATCATTTTTGTTATTATTTGTCTCAGGTAAATTGCTTGAATCAAAAAGACAACACTTGTATTGGACTCCATGTGCAGCACATTGTATTGATTTAATGTTGGACGATATTGGAAAGATCTTAGAAATCAAGAAAACCTTAGAAAGGGCAATTTTTGTTGTTGGATTTCTTTATAATCACATTGGGGCTTTGAATATGATGAGAGAATTTACAGGGAATAAAGAATTAGTGAGACATGGTGTTACCCGATTTGCTACTTCATTCTTGACATTACAGAGCGTGCATCGTCAAAAACATACTCTGAGAAATATGTTTACCTCTAAGAAATGGGTGACAAGCAAATGGGCAAAAGAAGCAAAAGGCAAGAGGGATGCTGATATCATCTTAATGTCATCCTTTTGGAATCATGTAGTTTATATATTAAAGGTAATGGGCCCTCTTGTTCGAGTCCTTCGATTGATGGATAATGAAAATAAACCTGCAATGTGATATATTATGAGGCTATGGATAGAGCAAAGGAGACGATTAAAAGATCTTTTAATGAAAATGAAGAAAAATATGAGAAAATTTTTACAATCATTGACGAAAGATGGAATTGTCAACTTCATCGTCCCTTACATGCAGCGGGATATTATTTGAACCCTGAATTCTTTTATAAGATTAAATCTGTTGGATTTGATGCATAAGTTTTGGGTGGGTTATATCAGTGTGTTGCAAGATTAGTTCCCAGCATTGAGGTTCAAGATAAGATTATTCATGAATTATCTTTATATAAAAATGCTGAAGGTCTTTTTGGAATTCCAATTGTAGTTCGATCCAGGACAACTACCTCTCCAGGTATTAATAATTTGATATAATTAATTTCATATATATTATGTTACTATGTTATTGCTAATAATAACATAAATTTTGCAGCTGAATGGTGGAGTCTATTTAGAAATTCCACCCCGAACTTACAGAAATTTGCTATCAAAGTACTTAGTTTGACATGTAGTGCTTCGGGTTATGAGCGAAACTGGAGTGTCTTTGAGCATGTAAGTATTACTAAATAATTTTATTTTAATTAATTTATTTATTTAGATATATGTATTAATATATTTTTAAATTATATGACATGACAGATTCACTCGAAGAGAAGAAATCGATTAGAACATCAAGCACGATCTTGTTACATAAAGTATAATCAAGCTTTGAAGACTCGTCATGATTTGAAAAATAGATTTAATTCAATCTCATTGCAAGATATTGATGATTCAAATGAGTGGTTAGTAGGAGAAATGGGTGCTAACTTGCAAGATGCTGAAGACGAGCTTGTATTTGAAGATGATAGATTGACGTGGCGAGATGTGGCAAGAGCTTCAGGTACTGGAGAATTACAAACATATACAAGACAGATGTCAAAGAGAAAAATGAGTGCAAAAGCATCAAGCTCGGCTCCTGCTATTGTTGAAGACATAGAGAATGAAACATATCTTGATGAAGAGGAAGGAATCGAAGAACAAGAGGAAGAAGACGAATTCAATGAAGATGATTTGTGTGAAAATGACGATGATATTGATTATGATGAATGACTTTGATGTAAAATTTTAATGTTTTGAATTTTGAAACTTTTTGTTAATGTGACATTGTGATTTTGTATCTTAGATTTTCTTAATTTAATAGCATATTTTTATTTAAAATTTTAAATAATTATATTTATTAATTATATTATATATTTTTATATTTTAGCGTCTCGCTTCGCTCGGGCGAGCGCCTAGCACCTCGGGCATTTTTGGACCTTGGCGCCTAGCGCTTTTTAAATCACTAGTTGAAACGAGTATCAAACCAAGATGATTTTAGACCTTGGTGGTGAAAATAATCTCAAGACAAAAAATGTACTTGCTCAGGGCGAAATTACACTAAAACAAATCATCTGCTCAAGTATATCCAGTTTTCTATAATTAAACTTTTGGGAGTAAATAGACACAGATTAAAGCTGATAGACCAATTAAAAATTGTCACAAAGTTAAAGAACTAGTGGTGGCAAAACTGGTCAAGAGTTACAACAGAAGGCTAATATACAACAAACTATTATTACAAAATTCTACATCAGCAGGTCCATAAAATTAGCCATCCAAGCAGTGTCCAAGAGACCTAAGAAGTGCCAAATGGCACAAACGCCAAGATATCAGTGCAGAACACAGATAACACAGCACTATGACCACAAACACAATGAGATGTAGTTAACAATTTGTTATTTGGTACTTGAAACGCCACAAGATAGGTAGTCCTTAGTCCATTTTGAGCTAAAGCAAGCATTCCACCGGACCCTCTTGTGTGTTGAAAAGATTTCTTTTAGGGAATATATTCACAAAGTCTTCCATGTGTCAAAGCTCAACCCATGGAGGAGCCTTAGGTAATGTCGATCCAAGGTCAGAATCAAAGTCAAGTTGATGGAAGATTATATTCTAAGGTTCTTGATCGTGGAGTGATGGCTCACAGGATGATGCTACAAGGAAGTTTCATGCAAAACTCTTTAATGCATTCCAAAGATATTACATTGGGACAAGGAGTGACTAATAAATGGGTTGCAATGCAGGGCTTCCAATCCCAACAGCCTTGTCCAAGAGAGACAAAACTTCAAAGCCCCACTCTGACAAGAAAATGGGAGTAAGATATTACAATTTCATGAAGCTATGCTATATAGCTACAACCGTTTGTGCAGAAAATTAAAATTCATTGCTCCCAACCAATATCACAAGGTCTTCTTGTGGCAAAAACTGTTTGTGCAGCCTAAAACCTGAGGAAAAAGGCCAACTGATAAACAACAAAATAGGGAGATAAGCTACTGTATTATGGGAAGAGTTGTGCTACAAAGCTAGTAGTTGATTTACATTAGGATTTAGCATTAGAAATCTATAAGTAAAGCCATGCAAGCCCCTTGGAGACACTTAGTGAAATATTAACCCTTATTCCAGCAACATGATGTTATTTTTCCTTCTGCTTGCACTTGAGTATTTCTCTTCCTCAGTTTATAAAAGCACTACTTATGAGGTGTAATCCCTAACAGCTCATGAAGTTGAGAATTGACATGTCTCACAAGCAACAATATAGAGATGAAGCTAGGTCTATTGCCTGGGGCTCCTATGAGATGGTAAATAGTAATTTACACCAACAAAGTTACAACTTAAATAGCTTTCTTAGAAGCACTTTAGTACACATTTTAAACACTATCCCAAAACATCTGAACCTGATACACCTAAGAAGTTCAGCACTGCAAAAGAAATAGAAAAGGCCACTTTGGAAGTCACATGTCATAACTGATCAAAATAAAATTGCTAAAAGATGCATCAATAACATTCAAGATTTACAAATTGACAATTTTTTTCGCATGTAATCTTAATGAAAAGCATTTGAATCCCATACCTCTAATACATTAAAAATTCAACTAGAATATGGTGATAACAACACTGTTTGTAATGCTATCCAACTTATCCTAATAGCAGAATAATACTTCAAAATAAAAACATGAATAAATGACTGGCTTACTCGTCCTCAGAGTCTTCTGTCTTACTATCATGTTTTGCTGCTTCTTCATCTGGCGTATCCAAAAGCTCTTTGGCCATCTTAAGAGCTTTTATCCTTTCACGCCGTGCAGAAGCAGCTTGTTCAATTGGATCTTCCTCTGCATCCATTTCTTTCCTGGAATGATACGATTAGAAAAAGAAAGTTCAATAAATAGCATCAAGATTTTGTGTTCTAAGAGAGAGCAGAATGCCAAGCTACTAACCAAGATGATAATACTAAACAAACGGAGAACAAGACACACTTGAAATACCCAGAGTGTGGATTTCAAATGCACGTACCGTTCAATAGACCAGTATTTACCGGTATGACCACCAACCGATATGTAGATTAAACTTGCCAGGTCTAGTTAGACATAAGACTTACTGCCGGTAAGCTCGACATCCCAGGCTTACCAGATGCTCAGCAGATCAGTATTGAGTTGTACTGGGTGGTATGTTTATTGTTCAGTATTGTTATCAGATCTCTTTTAGCGTTGACAACTGTCGGCTATCTTTCTTTTTTTTCCTTTTTGTTTTTCTATGCTTCTTTCTGTCAGGTTCTCACTCTTCCCTCCTCCATGTCAAAAGCTCCTCCCACCATGTTGCTCCCTCGACCTCCTTCCCACTACATAACAGCTTTCTCGTCCTCCTACCCACCGCATGATCAATGCCTCCTTATCTGCATTGGTGTCTTTTCCTTGTCCGTGTCGACACCTCATCTTCTTCCCACAAGTATGCTTGCTTCCTTCTCTTCCCCCTCTATTTCTCTGCGTCCTCTCCTCTCCTCTGCCCTCCTCCTCCTTGGCCTCCCCCATGCTCTTAATAGCATTTTGAATCATGCAACTGGTTTACTTGGCACACAATTTCATAGGAAAATTAAGTTGGATTGTATAGGATTCATATGTTATGATGTTAAGAAACCAGGGCCCCAACAGCTTGATGGTCCAAGCAGATCAGCCAGTCAACAAAGTTGGAATTTAGGTTCAGTCAAGCAGCAAGACCCCAATCTGAAAAAAAACAGGTGTTCCCAGATTCAGGCACACAGGATCACCATGTGTCCTTGTCAGCTTGCTACAAAGGTAAGCGACCACCATTTGGAGGGGAAAAAGAGGTTAGCTACCTCTACAAGCTGAAAATAAGCTATGAAGCCCAATATAGCCTACTCAGCAAAGCTGAACAGCATGATAAGCTCGACTGATTGTACCAAGTCGACTCATGAGTCAACCTGAGTCCATTTGAATTTAAGTTTCAGAGGCCGAGTTAACTCACTAGGCTTAATCTGAACCGTAAGATTGCACAATCCTATGGACCAGATCGCGAGTTTGATAGCCTTCCTGTAGAAACAAGAGTTATTGTTTCCCTGTAAGTCTATGGTTCCCTGTAGAAACATGAGTTATATTGGTGAACTTTTCCCAAAATTTCCTCATTTATCCTTTTATTTAGGTGTTAACTAATCATACCAAATCACTATCTCTAAAATCCAAGGTTGCAAAACTCACTTTTTTACCTAGGATTGTAAAGGGACTCACAAACTCAGATCATAAGATTGTAAGATCCTCAAAAAAGTAATTTTAAAATACATATATATACTTAAAGAAATTTATAAATATTTTTTTGATAACATTTAATAACATATGCATAACCTTGAGTTAACAATTGCATTCTTCTTAAAGTGAATGCATAATATCTTATTTGCAAAATTAATTAATTTTATTATTTTGCGTCTCATTTTTTAAGGGCTTTTTTTTTCATATAATGACATTTTTGCAAGAAGACGTGTTATAAGCTACACATCAAAGCCTAATTAATCACATGTGCTGGTATATGAACAAAATCAAAGAGAATGAGAACTTATGCATTTACATGACCTCACTTCTTTTACCAAGCAAGATAAGTCTAGCTTCTAATAGGATAACAACAGAAGATTTCTAAGTTTCTTAAATAAAATGCAATGCAACTGAATCAAGGTTGTATGGTACCTTGAGATTTGGACATTTGAATGCAAAGAATTGTCTAAGTTCATCATGAATAAATATATTTTTTTTCTCCACAAATGAATCTGGATATTAGAGAAATAAAATCAAGGAGAGGACAGAACAGGAAAGAAGAAGAGAGGAGATCACATGAGAAGGGAAGAGAAGAGTCGAGCGAAGGGAGGAGAAGAGATGAGAGAGGAAAGGAGAGGGAGAAGATGGAGAGGAGAGAAGGCAGGAGAAGAAGAGAGAGGAGGAGACAGGAGAGGGCGGGAGATAGGAGGAGAAGAGAGTGGAAGAGAAGATACGAGAGAGGGAAGGAGAGGGAGGAGATGGGAGAAGAAGAGACCGGAGAGAACAGTAACAACAATTGGTGGTGGCTTCATCTACGGGAGGTGGCACCTTGCTGTCACGGACTTAACTGGTTTTGCCTAAGTCGTGCGGCACCCTCACGCGTCCGTCCGCAAAGGTCAGCCTCCCCGAAGCCTCCCATTGTCCCTTAGGACCAACAAAAGAGAGAACGGGTTAAAGAGAACGCCTCAATCGGGATCCACAAGCAAATATGTCCGAAAAACACTTCATAGACAATGCAAATTACAAACAGACTTTACAAGCTCTGAATAGTTGCACAACAAAGGGTAAAATGGTCCATTACAGACCGAAGATCTCTCGCACGTGTCCACATGACACAACCTTTATTTACAAGCCTAAAGAGGCCACCAACCCAACTAAAATGGGACTATTATGCCTTCGGCCGCCCCTCTACATGTTGTACAAGGCATGAACATGTCAAAAGACACGGACATACATAAGCATTACATCAAACACCCTGTTTCGAAATTTGTCCGTGACATTCTCCCCCACTTATTCCTTCAACGTCCTCGTCGAAGCCTTTGTGAACACTGCAACTCTTCGCCTTTGCTGAGTCTTCAATCTTCTGCTCCAGCTGCAATGCGCCTCCTGGCTCCCAGCTGCACTCCGCTGCTGTTTTTGAGTAGTCGAACCTTTGATCCGTCATGCTGCTTCAACTCGCCAATGACTCTGACTCTGGTGTGGGGTTGGCTGAGTTGTGTTGATCCTCGTTGATTCCTGCGGATCCACCAAATGAAGGAAAAGGCCATCCTTACTGCGCCAGTCTCTCAAAATTTCCACATGCTGCTTGAACTGGGTGGATGCTTGTTGGAGCTTTAACGAGCATCGCCTCGCAAACTTCTGAAGTTTTGGGTCCTTCCTCCACAAAATCTGCTCATTGACTCTTCTTTCAGTTAGTTGTCACATCCAAGTAGGTTCGCATCACTTCCGCTTTCGATTGGCATTTCGTTGGGAAATGAGGCGGACAATCTACTCTCAGTAGCACTGATCACCGTTGGTGAGGATTTGACAGCTATTGTCTTTCATTATCTTCGAAGGGTCTTTGAACTTGTGCAGAGCTCCTCTGCTGGATAGATAAGAGAATTGGGGTACTCGGTTTCGCCCATTCTCTTAAGAGTTGAGAAGGCAAAGGTTACTTGACTTCGCCCGCCTCCTCGATGTTGTACTTCATGCATCGAGCTGGTTACTAGCCTTCGCCTGCTCTTTGCTCACACTTCTGAAGCACTTGAAGTGTTTGCACTCCTTGCGTTGAGTTAGCTACTGTGATTCACCTTCTCAATGCCATCGAACTTCTGGAATGCGAAAAGTTTTCACCCCAACTTGGAATAATTCTCTGATAGATGAGGTCGCCTCTGGGATTGTACCGTCTTCTCCATCAACCCTGCCGCCTACTCCACTGAGTAGCAAAGGTACAGCACCGCGTACTGCTTGCTTCGTTCCTTGGTCGTGCACTCTTGCATGACCCGAAGTCCTTCACTTACGACTATCTTGATGAGAAACTTGTTGACACCGGTCTTACGAAGTTTCTTGGCCTCTGCCCTTCAGCCTTGTCTCGGTACTTGGAGATTGCCTCTGCATGCTCCACCTCCTCGGCCCCTTTCACGACCAAGCGCTCTCCCTCCATGAGAGCAAGGGATCAATGACTTTCACGGAAGTCCCGCCTCTGCGATACCATGGCGCTGCCTTGCCCATGGCCCTACTATCCGTCGCCTCGCCTCTGCATCCCTTTTCTCCATGATCAGTAGATATGTCTCCGTGGCACTCCTCTGAGTCCACCTCCATTCTAACTGATGCTTGATTTTGGGTAGCTAAGTCCCTCTGGACTCGTCGTCGCTTCCTCGCCCCTTTCGACCCCCTGCTTCAACACCTCTGTGTTCTCCAAGCAGCTCCCTCTGGTCGATGGAAAGACATACTGCAACTCCCATGCATGGCCTCTGCCATCACATTATAAGGTTTGCACCGATTCTGCTCTCCCTAGCTTCCTTGGTAGCAACGTTCGCTTACTCGACCTTGTCCTCTGACTTGTCGAGCTCCCTTAAGCGAATATGAGCTCTGGAGCAGTCCAACTCTCCAGCTGCTTCGATCATACCTCTGCATGATCAAGTCCCTCCCATGGAACTCACTGGTACTTGCATTCGAACTTTTCCCTTAGTGGAACCCAGCTCCCATATGCTGATGACCAAGGTTTTCATCCGATGCAAAATTCGATGCACGCACGGAAGACCCGCCTCTGCGGTACCATGGCCTTCACTCCTTGAATCCATAGCCCTTCTTGCCGTCGTGTTGTTCACCGAAGTTGAGCTCCCAGTAGCTCCCGATCATACCTCCGTATGATATAGTCCCTCACGGGACCATGTCGTGTGTATCGCATTGCCACGAACTGTTCCACCACGATCCGCTGCACCATGTCGCCTCCTGGTGACATCTCTGTTGCATTCTGATCCTTGTGGGATGAACTCGAATTGTGAACCCTCCATGTGTGGCCTCTGCCAATACATCGCAGGGTCTCTTCCACCTTCGATTTTGTTTGCTCCTTTGGCAATCGACCTTCATCCACCCACTCTCGGGTCACACATAGATGAAGCACCGCTCTAGGACAGTCTGTCGCCTAGTAGCTCCCGAAGTCCACCGACTTCACTGTAATTTATGCACCATTGTCTGGATCCTGGGCCTCTGCCCCTACCAGCACAATCTCCGCTGCGCACCGCTTCCTTCATGGCAACTTGAATGGCAACACTGTGGCATATTCTTCAAGAGTACCCGCCTCTGCGTCCTCTTGCCCCGTGCTAAGGCCTTCTGAACCCAACTTCGCCTCCGCAAATTGAGTCGCCTTAGTTCCTCCATCAAATGCTCCTCCGAGATAAGGTGCATGTGCCCAGAAGCTCCCTTCGTCTTTGGCACCATGCAAGATGAGTCCGCTCCGTCAGAATGAAGGACCCATGGAACAACATGATCCTACTCTTGCCTCTGCAAGAGTTCATGTCTTTGACCTCTGTCTAAGGAAAGCACTGTGCTTCTGCTCCATGTTCCAACTTCTCTGCTGGCTCCCTTCATGCGGCTTGGGTACTTCGCCAAGTTACACCCAAGTTGCTCCGCTCCTCGTTTTCGCATTGAGTCGATGGTGGCCCTCGTGCCCACCATTCCACGGGTCAGCTCTCCCTTGAATCCGATCTCTACATCGACTCCAAGTGTGCCTTCATTTAAGTTGCTTTAGGTCGCTCCCCCACTTGATCTCGCAATGCATCCACCAATGCATTCTCTCGAGCGAGATCATGCGACAACTCCTCGTTGCTTGCTCGGTCCATTGAGCTTCGTGAAGTTGTTGTTTGTGAGGTACTCCTTAACATGTGAAGTTCGTCTCACATGATTCTCCCTCTGGAGAGCCGAGACTTATCCCTCCTGGATAACTGTCCCGTTGGAGCAACATCTCTCTTCGTTTCGGAGACCACCATCCCCTTGGACTACTCCGATCTGCTGAACAAACTGTGCATTGTTCTGCCTCTTGCAAACGCACTTGCTAGATTGCGCCTCCACGTCAATACAGCCACCGCTGCACCCCTCAAGGCCTAGCAACATGTTGAACTCGTTGCACACTTCAGCCTCCTCCGGACGTATCCTTCGCATGCCGAAGAGAAAGTTTCAATGCTCCATGGCGCCGAGTCACGACCGCCTTGGGATGGCCACGAACATTCCATCGTCCGCATAAAAGCCCATGCATGAGTACCGAATTCTTCGAGTTAGCAATTCCCCTCACCTCTGTGAGCTTTGCACAACTCTTTCGGTCGCTGAGCAACTCATTCCACTTTGCATGGTCTCGTCCTTTGCCAAGCGCCTCGCTTGCCTTGAGCACCATCAAGTAAAGTTATCAACGTTGAGCCGTAGGTCAAACTCTGCCATCCCAACCTTTGTGCGCTCCGCATTCTTCCAAGCTTGCCTGTTCTCGTGGTGCCTCTTGCGCGAAGGGTTGGTCATTCCTCTGAATGCCAATGTTAGATGCCCGCTCCTCTAAGCGACTCTTTTCCCTACATCTCCATGCCCGTTTTCCCTCAAACGGTCACGCGTTGCTGACTGCCCTCAACGCAGCCCCGCTAGATCCCCCACGTTTGCATGTCAAGTGTTTCTATGAGTGCTTGTCCCGCTCTGATACCATCTGTTACGGACTTAGCTGGTTTTGCCTAAGTCGTGCGGCACCCTCACGCGTCCGTCCGCAAAGGTCAGCCTCCCCGAAGCCTCCCATTGTCCCTTAGGACCAACAAAAGAGAGAACGGGTTAAAGAGAACGCCTCAATCGGGATCCACAAGCAAACATGTCCGAAAAACACTTCATAGACAATGCAAATTACAAACAGACTTTACAAGCTCTGAATAGTTGCACAACAAAGGGTAAAATGGTCCATTACAGACCGAAGATCTCTCGCACGTGTCCACATGACACAACCTTTATTTACAAGCCTAAAGAGGCCACCAACCCAACTAAAATGGGACTATTATGCCTTCGGCCGCCCCTCTACATGTTGTACAAGGCATGAACATGCCAAAAGACATGGACATACATAAGCATTACATCAAACACCCTGTTTCGAAGTTTGTCCGTGACATTGCGGTAGCAGCCAAGAGAGGTCGCTCGGCCGGTGATGTTGGCAGCAGCATCAGACAATAACCCAGGGCTCACTCATCATTTGTGCCCTGGCTTCCGACAACCCGATAAATTCAACCTATTGTACCGAGTCAACTCATAAGTCAACCCAAGTCTATTGGATTTACATTTCATAGGCCGATTCAACTTGATTTTATGATCCAAAGTTTGATAACTTATACATAACATTGAAAGCAGAATAAACAATGGCCATGAATTATAGCCATTTAATTACATGAGAAAAAAAACAGTAGGAAGAAATTAAGAATGTGAAGGAAAATATCGCCATCTAATAGCACTCCCAATTTGGCATGTTTGTATGACAAATATTAGTTGGGTATAGACATTGCACATCATATTCGATTAGATTTCTTATTAGCATAGTCAGATGTCATAAGCCAACAGAATTTTCAAGGAATACACATTGGTCACCAAAACATAATAACTTGTTCCAGAAATCGGTTGCGATACCGCATAGTCTTGAGCAAAACGTAATCGCTTGATCTTAACTATAGCAATTAAGGCATGAGTAAAGAACACCAGCACCAGGCAGTAATAATCGGGAAAATAGAATTGAAACCAAATGAGAACTGCTAAACACAAAAAAAGAAGAGGTCGTACACCACAACGTGATCATCTGCCGGGCCATCTGCTTTGGCTTCGTCCTCGGTCGCTGCATCGTCCGGCATGCTGTGGTACTCCTTAGCCGCGCGTAGAGCACTCAGCCTCTCGCGGCGGGTTTTGCTTGCTTGCACGATCGGGTCCTCTTCGGTGGTCATTGCCGCCTCTCTTCTCTACAATCCACACAAACAACGCAATACAGTATCACCGCAAAATTCAACCTCCACTCGATGTTACCCGAAGAACAATCGATCTTACCGATTTGCGAAGACTCCTCGACTGGAAGTTGCGATAGATTTCTAGGGTTTCGTAATGGCTGGCTCGGGCTCCAAAACAATTGAAATGAGGATGACGCCTGGGTTATTTAAACGAAACGGTTCGGTTGGACCAATTCGGTCCGCGTCAGGGTTAGACAAGAATTGGACCGGTCAATCAAATTTGTCGATGATCGTATCACACGAATCAAATCACAAAAACCATAGTGATAAGGTTATACTTCACGAGTTCACTAATGGATTATGATTGCGTATCAAGGTCTGGATTATGATCGTGTGTACCGAAGCGTACCACCTAGGCGGTACATATTGGTCCCACAGGTCATCGGTACGTGGATTGTCCGATATCGCTACAGTACTATACTGTAACACTACTATAGTGCTACAGAATGAAAAAATAAAAAAAAAAATTCGGTACACCAGGATGTACCGCTCGATATGCCCTGATGTACCGCCCGGTACACCAGTACCAAACCGTACCGAGTCCAGATCGAAACATTGATACGATACAATATAACAAACCTTAATGCGTATATGCCGAAGTCTTAGTATTGGTGATGTTTACATATTCATCCTTATCAAAATTGAAAATAAAAATATTACTCTTATAAATTCTAAGATCCACGTTAATATCCATGAAGAAAAGAGGATAATTTCTTATTCAACCATCAAGCAAATATCTATTAACTATTTTATAATTTTTTTTAATAAGTGACTAAGAAAAAATTTGAATAGAATCTTGCAGCCTCAAAATCTTTACTAACTAAACTTACCAACATCTTTTAAAATATATTGAATAAAATTTTGAATCTTCAATCTTTTTAAATATCTCTAATATATCACCATCAAACTAATTCTTAAGATGTAAAAAATATAAACACTAACAAATCAATACTTAAGGTAAACAACATACATGCATATTTTAAAAAGTAGAAAAAATTATAATGATAAGATCTTTTGAAGATATTGAGAGGCATGTAAATACTTTGGCCACAAATGACTAGTTTGACAGTGGTGAGCATGACCAACAGGTAGAGCTCAAACTGAAGGAGAAAAAATAGAACTTACTGATCTTCTTAAATTGCCACAAGCCATTCATTGATCTGTCACAAATGCTAGCCAAATATACAAACTATCTTATGGTCTCTTCACCAATGCAGCACTATACCAGTATACCTACATTTGCCAACAATATCTCACTCAAAACATAAACCCAGTTATAAAGCAGCTGCTTCTTTAGATGCAAAATGTAAAAGCCATGGTGTTAGCAGTGCAACTTGGCGGTTCAAACTACATATAATTCACCCAAATGCAGTGTTTTTTACAGAATAGTCATACAAATTGCAGCAACAGAGCCCGAGTTACAAAATTGCCACAACACTTGTAGTAAGCAGAAAGGGATTACATATGTATGAAAAATATACTTGAACATATGATTTAGGTAATTTCACAGTAGAGTGGGATATCATATTTTCTTTCACCTTCCCACATGGAAGTTAAAATCTCTGGTATACATCATCGGTGGTAATGATAAAACAACCAGAAAAGACCATCGCACTGAGAAGCAAAAACAATCAATAAAGAATTGTGGTATGTGTAGTTCTTGCTTTGCTAGGCATCAACGCCTCAAGTTGAGACTCAACAAGATCAGCCATTCAACTTCTATTGTGTAGTTTTAGCTCAGGAGCACATTTGGGAGATCTGCAGGTTGTGTAATGAACTTGCACATTATAACTAAGGTAGTGCAGAAACATAGTCAATAAAGTGTCATCATACTCACCTATAGAAACCACCAGTCATGCCACTGCTAGACAGACTGTTATGTCAATTCTTGCCATGTTTAAGATCTTGAACTGAGGTCATTATATTTTCTTATATCACCCTTTTTTTCTCATAAATACTTAAAAAGGATCCACCCATTCTCTATCCTCATTCACAGCCTTATTCCAGCGTGCCTTGAAAATTTTGAGCTCAGCTGTTGACTGCCTTCTGATCTGTTGAATGATAGAATAAAAAATAATAATAAGTTATTATTATTAATAACATCCATTTAAATCCATCTCATTATGACTATAATATAGAAAGTCCTTACATGGGTCCGTAAGTCCAAGGATCTATGATTTGATGCCTGCAGTAAGAGAGGAAAAAAATCAATTTCACAGTTGGCATATGGTGGGACATGAAAAGCAGATAACTCGACTTGGATACCATATCTCAGTGTTGTATATTTAATCATGATAAAATGACTGCAACACCAGGATTTTAACTTCATACTAGAATCCCCTCGTTTCTCGTTTATGCAGCAGTCACTACCGTATATATCCATGATTTCACCAAACAAGATATTATATTTACAGCTGAACCCAGTTGATTGTTTGGTATAATAAGTGACCTGCCTTATCCTCAACTAAGAAACAAAAACAAGAAAACATTTTCTTAATAAAAGCTACAACAGAACCATTATACCATCAATCATTAACATTTTAATGTCAACAATCATTATAGAAGTAAGAAGCTCAGTTGTATGACTTGGAAACACAGTTTTCTTAATCCATGCTACAATGGCCTGCTAACTATTATCCAGTTAATGTCAAACATCTTGCACAATCAAAATGAGGAAAACAAAAAGAAATTAACCATCTTTACAGACAGAACACTCCCATCAGAACTATTCTTTTTACACAAACATTACAACTATAGTTCTTAAACGCAAAAAAACAACACTTTTGATATGCACAAAATTCTCCTACAAGTAATAATTGGCATGTTGAAGCATATATGTACAGGTAAATGAAAAGGACTATCCATGGGGGAGGTTGAGCACCTTGTTAATAGAAGAGCCTCCTAAAGAGGGTATTCCCATGTGAACAATGAATTCAGTGTCAATCACCCCAACCTTCTCTGTCCGATCACCCTAATATTCCATAAAGTATATTAAATATGATTACAACAAAGTTCTGCTCATGTATCAGAATCCATGACAAACTATTGATGATCAACATTCTAAACAATATTTTAGGAGCATATATTCTGCCAATCATGTAGAGCCAATAAAAAAAATTAAATAAGCAGTTTAACCCTTGCAACATAGAAGCAGCAAATATGTGAGCATAACAAGTTAATGAGAAATTGGCAAAGCAAGCAAGAACTTCTGGGCCTCAAAGAGTCCTAGTAACAAATGCTACTAAAATTAAAAATAATGATGGTGATAATTAAAATCTATTACCAGTTCCTTGTTCTCTTTTCTTTTTTTTGGATTTCCCCTTTCTTTTGATTAGGTTGACACAGGGTTTTAACGTCATCCATCAATGATTATCTAAAAAAGAATGTCCGTTAATTTTGTACCAGAAAATCTCGATAGATTGGACATGGAATAGAAGTGTGAACAATTACAATACACACACACACACATGCACGCACAAGCATAATAGGAACACAGATTTTGACAATTGGCACTTTTTCTCTTGAAACAAGAATAGAAGCACCACTTAGTGTTTGATAATGCAATAATTCACAATATTGAATATCCAACAAACACCCAGCTGCTTTAAAAATGGAAGCTACTACAACAATAGTGCAATAAATATAATTAAACCACCAAAGTGCCCAAGTATTAAGAAGGATAAAATTGATGCAGCTGGACAACCTAATATATAATGACCCATTTAAGCGGTTGTTAAAATCGAGGATCACTACACCGATCAGCGTATGGCAATATAGATCAAGATGTATACTTCATGCTGATCCACACCAATGTGTCAATATAAGGATTACGCCAATGTTCTGCCTATGTCAGCTGAAATAGAATGGCACGAAATCTCACCAACCCAAAAAGTTATACCCCCATGCCGCAGTATGAAAATCCTTGTAATAACATAACCTTCTCGTTTTCTTTGCTAAGATAGTTAACCAATAACTTTAGTTGCCAAATATAAAGATTAAACTTTGTCGAGTTAATATAATTTACTCAGTAATATGAACCTTAAAAAGGATTGCCTCAGCTGTGGGCTCCATCTCTTCTTAGAAGCATTGGAGTCATTAAGTGAAGAAAAAAATCTTTTCCATCCAAGATTATATATAATATCATAATCCTAAGACAAATGTCAAATTTTTATGTGAACAGTTCCAATCAAAGCAGGAAGCAAGGTTAGCAATACCGCTTGGCACGGTTCAGTAGGGCTGGTATTCACCTGTCTAAAAGCCAACAGATACAGAGACATTGTTAAAATGGGTGGTATGCATGGTACAGAACCTATACCATCTGGCACAGGCATTTTTAACCCCTGACACAGGTATGGCTCGGGCCCATATATATATATATATATATATATATATATATATATATATATATATATATATATTGTGTATCGAGTGAACTGCACAAAAAGCCTTGTTTGCAGTGTCGGTTCAAGCCCGGCAGGTAAACACAGCCTGATATATAACGGTCCAAGAAAAATTAAATACATCGCTAATTCTTAAAGGCTCTGAAAATTATCTTTCAAATCATATAAAATTAAGTATTCAATTTGAAGTTAGCAACACGAAAAATCCATTTTGTGTCACTTGAGAATAAATATAATAAGTAGGGAGTACCCTGCAGAGAGAAAACTAGGGTCCTATGTATTTGTGCTACATGTTCTTAACTTACCTATCAATCTCTGATCTAAAGAGAAACAAGGATGGTAGCTAAATTTCCAGACGTTCTTCACTACCAATAGATGGATAAATTACCATACAATCATTACATTGCAACATAATACTCATAAAGCATAAAATAGTTTTGCACCTGTGAAATGTATTGATGCCTATGGGAGCAAAGCACTCAAATAACAAAAGAAGGTACAACTGTATATACTTTATTTATTCTAATTTTAGGAGGGTATTCCATCTGCTTATGGAATACGTGGAGAGGCTTAAGAGTGAAAATGCTAGGCTATATGCAGTGCAGAATTTATCAGCTTATCTTGCTCAAAAGCAATAGTAGATGAACCCACATGGCTCTGTCAAACTATATCTAGTTAATATATTCAAGCAAATAGAATAATTAATAAATAGAAAAAACTCATTGTCTCATTCACAAATTTAAAATAACTAATAGATCAAAAGAACTGTAGGAATATAAATATCATTATCTAATCTAGTTAATAAAAAAGCAACTATTAACATCGTCTTCACAATTTAGATAATTACCTGAGCACAATATCCAAGCTTCATATCCAAACCCCATCCATGAACCAAATCATTCTGCAATAATGAGTAATTGCTGAATAAATGGTACTGCAGCTTACCATGATCGCTTATCAACCATACTGTTGAAAGATTTTTAAAAAGAGTAAATTTGGACCACATTTTAGCCAAAATGAAAGCATTCAACTAGCCTCTCCAAAAGCCTTTTTACTCATCCAACTTGAAATTATGTTGTTCCATTTTAGTGACAAGAGGATCAGAATATTTTTCATGCCAAAGAAAGAAAATTGACATCAATTTTTCAAGAAAGGATCCAAGGATCTGAATGGTTTAAGCAGATAAGCTTGTGAAGGTACCAATAAAATATAAATTGACCATAACACTTCTAATCGAGAGAGGTCCCATGGGACAAGCCAGTAACTGTACATGTAAGACGGGGTTCTGAAAACTAGGTAACCCAGTTTACTGCATCTTTGCTTTTTCTTCTTTTTTTTCCAGAATCCACACATTGCCATTTAACAATGAACCTAAATTATAAGTGTGGTTAGAAATAAACAACTTCTGAAGGAAATCTGAAGCATGAACACAACAGACTGATGCCCAGGTGTGGTCATTAGCTAGATAAGACTAATACTGAGTGCTAATGAAATTAGTTTAGGATCTTAAAATAAGTAAAATAAAAGCAACAGTCTGACAACAATAACAGAAGATAGAAGCAAAGATTAATAGAGTTAACAATTCCAACTTAGATATTCACAAAATTGAGAAAATAAATGGATAGATGAAAATAAGTTCTGAAGGATTCTGCAGCACCAACAGTACAATAAGGCCCAACTGTGTTTACGAGCTAGTAATTGATATTGACTGTTAATAAAACATAGTTTCAAATATAAACTGTAATGCTAATAATAATAATGGAAAATGGAAGTAAAGTTTGAAAACTTAAAGGATCTAAAAGGTGAAAATAAAAAATATCAGAGAAAATAAAAAGGACAGTTGCAAAATATAATACGGAAGTGGGAATGGACAACGGTTGAACTGAAATAACACAAAGACGTAGACACAGAGGATGGGGATGGAGATGCTGAGACACAATGTTTAGCATCTCTTGACAACATTCATCCTATTGCACTGACAATTCATGAACAAACCTTTCAACCTTTTGGTATTGCAATCTGATGCTTATGATGTCTTACTATGCATTGCATTGTTATGCCTGCTTAATTATTTTGACTGTATCTCATAATCAGAAATTCAACTTCTCCAAAAATAGATAGAAACTAAAAAAGATTCTGGAACAATGGTCCATTAATATAAAAATAAAGCAAGTCCTTTGTGTGTCTGCTCAGGAATGATTGACATTTTGATATTGAATAGCAGCTCAAAATTTTTCATTTTCAGTAACTAACAAGGGCTTCCTTTTTTGTCTATCTCAAAGGTGCACCTCTGTATAATTTTGAAACAAAAAAAAAAGGTCTCTCAGGTGTACCGTAGGTCAAATGACGATAATATTTTTGGTCACAAATAATAAGGAAAAAAGATCATATATACGAATTTAGTTTAGAATTGCACCTGGATGAGATGCCACACACATTGCCAAGCAGCACGAGAAAAAACAGGAGCCATCCCTTCAACCCATCTGATATGAATAGAACAAACAAGAATAGTAGAAGCTCACTTTTAAGTGGCAATTAGGATGCAGGCAGAAGCCATTTATTGATTTACCTAGCCAAAATCAAATATTGGATGCAGCATGCTAAGTTCTACATATATAAACCAAAGGGATAAAGAAAAAGCAATTATAAAAGAAATCCAAGAGAACAGCACAAGTCCAGCAGTCCAAAAATGCATTTCACTAAAGTAGTTAAGAATGATGTTTGTATATGACAAGGTTTTAATTTAAGAGTATTTATTACATGTCAAACAAGAGATTATCTAAAGAAAGGGCCTAATAGACTTCCAGATATTGTGTTTGGTGCGAATAATTTCAGGATTGATAGTAATTCTCTCAGCTGGCAAGATGGATAGCTATTCAACTCATGAGTAATATCAGGAGTCTTTTCCTTATTGCCCTTTCTGCTGATTATACCATGTAATGCTATATTTAATATATTCATTATCACTGGATATTAGTAGTCATTCAAGACAATTCATTCCAGTATGTAGAATTGAGTATTCCTCGACAACATTTATGTAATACCATCAGATTACAGGTTATACCCCATTCATATCTTATATAAGTAGAGCAACATTTCAGCCAATTTAACCTGAGAATTAAACCACTTATATGGTGTTTCAGCAATTTGATAGTTGATAAGGCTCCTTGAGACAATATTTACCAAATCCAACAAATAACTGCAGCCATGTTTCAGAAAGCCAATTAACATTTAGCCTCAAAGTGTCTATTTCGAATGAAAATCTTGATGAAATACATTTTGCATAAATAATATTCTAAAATAGCATGGTTCTAAAGATCAAATCAAACAAGGTTTTAAATCATCCAGACACCCCAGAGGAAATTCATAATGAAAAATATGACATCAATTTTCTCTCTGAAATACTAAAAAAAAACTATTTTTATCACAATCAAAATCACAATAAGTCTTATAACTCATGCTGTATAAGAATAAACAAATGTTTGCATTGATAAAACAAAAGCTAATATCACCATCTTAGTTGCATTCAAAACACTAACTCCAATTTTTCAGCTTTAAATTTCTTTATTAACCAATTCAGGTCGTAATAGTTAAGAATTTGATTCAAGTTGACAAAAGAATGTATCATTAGCATAATTAAAATTGATTTCCTTTTGAGAGAGTTTAATTGTTGGGAAATCTTTGGGGGCGACATCACATGCACAGCGGAAGAATAGAAAAACAAAATCCTCAATTTCCCAAAAAGATGTTCGTCGTCGTGCGAAGATTTATACGCAAAAATCTGCGAAACTTAAAAACTGCGTATATAATAGATTGTGTTACCCGAGGAGATCGTATATCCCTAAATCCTTGCAGATCTCTAGGAGAGAGTGAAGGAGGTCAAGTGCCCTCCTCTCTCTCTCCTCTCTAACGGTGATCCATCCAGCAAGGCTGTAACGACGCTCCTCAAAACTCCAGACCTGCTCTGAGGTGGAGAGGGAGAGGAGAATAGGAGAGGCAAGCAAAGGCTTTAGCCAATGAACCACTGAATCCCTCCTATTTATAGAGGTCCCCTATTAACTTAACCCTAATGGATTCTCCCCTATTGGATATTAGATCTCCATCCAACTACCCAAGCCTCTTAGATTAGTGGATCTCTATCCAATAATCTCTCATTGGCTCTTATTGGATCTCATCCATAGAATCCAATAATTCAGGGGCTTATTGGATATCCAATAAGATAGGAGCTCCAGCGGATATCTTATATCTGAACCTCTACTCATTGCAACGCCTACCATATGTGTGTGACCCTCTAGGCCCAATATCGAGCTGGTCGTGAGTCATACCTATCAGAACTCCTTCTGGCTCGGTAAATTATTAACTTCATAATAATTCACTCGACTCATCGACTGCGGACTGTTAGAACCCTTGCAGATTCTAAACTTGGGGTTGATCTCTTTAGGGGATCGGCCTCCTTGGAACTCTTTAGGGGTTCCTCCCTCCAAGTTGCTGGTCAAAGGCTGCAGAAAAGATTCATCTATTGCTTATCAAAAGAGGAGGAAAACATGACTATTTGTAAGGCTTCTAAACCCTAACTCCTAATATGACTCCTACTCAAGACTTCAACTTCTAACCAACTCCTACTTGAACTCCTACTCAAGACTCATATTCCTTTACAACTCCTAATTCTTCTTTAAGAAATAATCTCCTAACCCTAGCCGACCTCTTCACCTCTTTAATAGGAGTCAACTTAGGTAGGTTTTACATGAATGCCCCTCTCTATTAGGACTCTCATAACTAGAGTCCTAACATGGACGTACTAGACCACTACGCCGTAATCTCCAGACGATACAGGTGAATCCAATCTATTGGACTTGTTTATCCTTAGTTACCATGTACCTAGAGTCCCTCATCCATCTAATATCCCAGAAACCGTATACCGGGCATGGTGCTCTCAGACCCATACGGTTTCTACTCGAGTCTTGCTCTAATTGGATTCTCTCGGAGAATTCTTTTCCTCTCAATCTGAATGACCCTGGCCAGGGATTTGTTTGAGCAAGAACACATGAGATATTCTTCTCATGACACCGAGAGTGGATGATCCTCTAGCGACACTCAATAGCCCTCGTAAGGTTGACTACCACTCCCGAAGACTAGTTGTGCTAGATCTGAGACATCCAAACCTATAAGTCTGGTATCAAAGAGTGGAGCACTTATACAGGACATCTTTGATGTCTCAAATTTAAGGACCAGATACACCACTAGGACTACAGAATCGTTGTATGACAATAAGGCATCATTCATCATACAGCATTCTGTAAGCGAATCAATCAGTGAACTCATTCCTCAATGAGTACATGTATTGTATCCCTAGTGTCCCCACACGAGCAACTATGAGACCAGCTACATCCATCATATGGACGGGTATACAACACACCAGTCTGTTTGGTTATCTTGATGTCCCTCTCGAGTAACCTACTACCGGGATTATTTAGGATCTGTGTTTAAAGGCAAATCGATCTCATTATCATGATCTCATCACGATCCAATTCTCATTACACAGATCCAAGGACATCACTATATATATATATATATATATATA
Organism: Musa acuminata AAA Group; assembly: GCF_036884655.1. Classification (NCBI taxonomy): domain Eukaryota; kingdom Viridiplantae; phylum Streptophyta; class Magnoliopsida; order Zingiberales; family Musaceae; genus Musa; species Musa acuminata. The sequence continues at coordinate 9,473,200 of NC_088330.1, forward strand.
TATATATATATATATACAATAGTTAATATAAAGTGATAAAATGCCAAAATATAATAAGCAAAAACACTGCGTGTTAAGTCACACGTGTCATCACTCACATGATTAGCTTGTTGGGCACCTATGACTAGTATTAACTACTTACATACTAAGGCAATTTAAGAAGACTATGTTTATTACAAATGAAAGAAACTTGCAGCCACTTGGTTCATCTATATATAGTCCGACTTCTCAACAAAGATATGACAATTAATTAAAGAATTAAGAGGTATGGCAAGGACTATTTTTTTTAAATGGAGATCAAAAAATTATCATCGCCAGGATGATATATAAGAGAAATAGAAAATTGTGCAACCATAAAATATCTCAATACATGTGCATGCTAACTTTATATATTTGCGGTGTAATGAGAATTCTAATATACACTTAATTATTTTGTAAGAAATGTAGAAAGAATTACCCGGTGCATGGAGGTCCTTTGCTTTCATCAGAGCATTTAAGACTCCCACGATGATCATAGATTCGTCTATTAACAGAAGAAAATTGAATATAAAACTGCAGTAAGAACAATGAAAAAACTTGTGCTCCAATGGAGTGTTAGATAACTACTACTAAATTACCTGTGAACCTTAGTCATTCTATTTCGGACAGTAATCCGGTGGTGTATATCAGATGAGAGATCAGGATCCAAAGCAGGCTGTGATATTTCCAGACCTTCAGAAGACATTATGTGTAAGTACCTGAATGTGGAATCATTGTAAAATTTATAAGTGCATCCAAAATGTTTTCTACAGGAATATCTGTGATTTAGAATGAGAACCACTGAATGTATCATCTAAAAATTAAAATCACACAATGAAACAATACGTAATCTGCTATTCAGTGGAATGTAAATTAACCAAGATAACAATATTGGTTTACTACCATAAATGGTAGACCGTTGAGTTCATTGGAAAACTCATAAACATGAAGTTGGGATTCATATCCTGGAAGAATAAGAAAGCTATTACAGTAATGCAAAAGCAAACAAGAGAAAAACAGAAAAGCAATAAAAGTAATGCAACAACAAAACAAGCCAAGTGTAATGAAACAGAACTTGTGTTACACAAGCTCAACAAAACCTCAGCAGCAACAAAATGAAATTGCTGGAAGACTGGTAAAACCAATGAAATATAGTGTAGCATAATAAAAAAAATAACAAGAAAAGAAAAAAAGACATAAAAGAAAAAATTAAAAAAATTAAGATCAGTTTCCTGTCTTCTCACAAAAAGAAGTGCAATGATGATTGTCCATACATTAATTTATCCTATTCTTAGCAAATCAAATTCCCATTGGAATAAACAATAAAGCAATCCGCCTCATAACTACAAAGACAAATGAAATGATAAATAACATAAGGCATACAATTTATTGCTTTTCCAATTAAGTGCATTAAGGCACACTTTGTTGAAGCTGTTAAGCCTCAGTTGAGTCTAGGATCAAGATTTTTGGTGGGCTTTGTTCCTTAGTGTGACTTTAGCAAGAAAATGGTTGTAATTAGTATATGCAGTAGAATCAACTTAGAATATACAATCTCCTCATTCATTTCTTCAAAGCACCAACAACCGAAAACTGTTTGAAGTGGTATTACCAGTGGCAACTATGTTAATACAAGGAGGCAAGTATCGGCTACAGATGATAAATTAACTTGTAAGTTCAAGAACTTCAATAATTGCATTAGTCTATAAGAATGAGACCAGATGAAAAATTAACTTGTGAGTTCAAGAAATTCAACAGTTGAAGTAGTCTCACAAGAATGAGATATTGAGTCTTTCATATATAATCATTTAACAGTAATAGACTCAGATATACCTTCCAGGATGAAAATTCTCCACTCCTAGATCTTCATCCCATAAAAAAATATAGTCATAAACAGATACAACATCTGGATGTAAAAAGCGCTTCGCAAACCACCTGCAGGAATGAAACAAGATCATGAAAGTACCAAGAAATATACGCAGTTTAACTTGTAGCAACTGTGATGAAGAATCAACTATAAAGAAAAACTTAGAAACAAGTCCATGTGTTGATGCGTGAACATGCCAGAACAAGCAATAAATATAAATGGAAATACTGTGCATTATTAGGAAGTATCTACTTTCTCTATCTATCACAAGCATAACAAGAAGAATGAGGATGAACGTATAAAAGAAAAAAGAAGATCATACAGAAAGAGGAAACTCCATGGTATTCTTCTCAGAACTCGTCTTAAACAGAAATAAAAAGAAGAGGATTCCTAGGAGATCATGGAAGAAGCATCCAAGAGAAATCATGCACAATAAAGACAAGATTGTATCTTTAAAAAGAGCAAAGGTTTTTACCATTTTGTTTGGTTACGAGCGACTATGTGAACTGCCTTGTTGTTCCACTGAAGATCACGCCATCCATCCACATTCCCATCATAATGGAAGAGTATTATGGAGCAATTTTCTATTAAGAACTGAACCAAACAAGTAAAGCGTTTACCAGCTATGCATGAACTGAAAAGAGAGCGTGCTATTTACATCATTCCCTAGATTAAACAAAAAAACGTTCTATGCTGGATGCACACCTTACGAACCGTACAATCCACATTTTCTTTTTGCAAGATGCCGACAGCCATTGCCAAAAGGGCTGAGTAGTTTTCGCTAGTTTCCTGCAAAGGGATCAACAGCCTTGTAACAAGATGTGCATTTCACTTGCATATTGAATATTCAAAACATTGGACATAAATGGTAAAGTGATAGATCCTGTGAGTGAGAAGAAGAATGTAGCCCTCCTCATCTCTTACCATTCATGAGCTCAATGGCACAAAGGCAACTGATCTAAATGATAGGAGATATATGAAAAAACAATAAAGTTCTCAAGTTACATTTCATTCAAATATTCAAGTCCCAGGCATATATAAAAACAGTGATTTAGATTAGGAGTCTGGTAGTAATATTAACTGTAAGCAGAAAAATGAACTCAATATGAAAGGATATTTTATAGGAAACACATTTTAAATTGTCAATTAGCATCTTCGCAACAGTCAAGTAAACCAGTGATGGGTTTAAATCAGTGATGCCGTTTATAAGTTACTAAATTATTTGATCCAATAGTTCAAACATGCGGCGATGCTAACCGTACAGCAAAGATCAAAACACACAAGCAACATTCACAAATACTCACATGACAGATGATAATATTTGGATCAATTATAATGAAAAATTTCCAGATCGATCCACATTAAATAATTTCTCGACACGTGATTAGCATTAGGCAGAGATACTTATATGACCATTTGTCATTTTATACATCCTCTCCTCGATATATGACAAACTCAACAGCCTGCAACAGAAATATCATAACCACCTAATAGCGACAAGAAATGGATCAAAAAGAAAATATGCTATGCTTAAATAAAATGACAGGATTAGCTACAAGAGTCAGAAATTTAGTATACTGCTCTAGATTCGAAGGAGGTGCTCTTCCAGAGAGGCCTCAATTCCAAATCCGAGGTCGATTCGACGATGCCGCGGGGCAGCCCCTGGAGCGCGCTCCTCCACGGCCTCTGTAACCCGCATCCATATCATGAGATGATGCCTCGAAAAATAAAAGGAGGAGAAAGCATCACCACATATACCTCCGTAGACACGAAAGGTTCGTGCTGCCGCACATCCATCTGGGAAGGAACAGAGAGACGCCACCACCGACATCAGCATTGAAGGAAGGAGAAAAGCAAAGGAAAACAGTGATTGGAGGGTAGATCCGTGGCGGGAGTACCTTGAGGTGCTCGAACTGGAGATTCATGGTCAGGAGGAGAGTGACAGCTGTGAAGATGGCGACGAGGCCGAGGGATGTCCTCTTCTTCATGATGAACGACGACGACGATGATGAAGATTAAGCTGTTCTGTTCATTTTAGGGTTCCTTTTCACTTCTCGGTTACCTTCTTCTTCTTTTCTTCGTCATCCGCTCTAAACCTTTTTTTAGGTTGGGTAGGCCGTTTTCCTCTCGTGTCGCGCAGATCAATACGGTGGGAAGAGAGAGAGCGGGAGAGAGAGAAGCGGAGAGAAGGAACGTTGAGTCACGCCATGACTTAGGAAACGACAACGTCGCGCGTGTCTAGGTGGGTAATCAAACCGTTTTCCAAAGAGCGAAAGGAGTGGTGACGAACTTTGCCCAAGCTGCTGTGACACGTATCTGCCTTGTGATCGATTAAGCTCGAGGACCCACCGAACTTTGTCAGGTCACGCGGCAGGTAACTGCGCGGGTGCCGATCAAAGAAATAAAAGAAATATTTTGAGGAACTAATGAAAAGATCCGCTGCGGTCCGTGGTGCAGAGGGCAGCATGATAGTCCAGTAGCATACTGACATGCGGGAACGTGGGAAAGATGGCGAAACCAGACGACTGACGCAACGACTTAAGATCCGAAAAGTTTGGCGTGCGCATATTAGGGGAGGAGACAGCGGCGCTGCTTGTGGAAGTGCGCCTACTTTCTCGCTCGACTCTTCGCCTACCTGCTCTGTAAGAGTCGGAGGGCCTCACAGTGAGATCGCACTTGGGGCCCGCAGCATTCGAGCCAATGCCGGGAGACGGTGGCGTCTTTGGGTTGTGGCAACGGTGAGAAAATAAATTATCCTCTCGTCGAATGACAATTTATTGTTCGGCTATTCTTTTCAGGAAGGTGTCTTTTTCATTGTTTCTTTATTTTTTTATTTTTTTAAAGATAAATACAAATACAAAATTTGAATCCAGAATTCTGCATAATCTCAAGGTGATGATTTTTCATTGATATTTAGTTATGATGATATGGAATGATGTATAGGTTGATCAAAGATGTAGTGTTAGAGGGAAAGGAGAGAGGATGGGGGATGTGTTGTATGTCACGATACCAGCATAAGGTGCAATTACTTCTTTATGGTCGAATGCTTAGCATTGTAGTTGGGGAGTAGAACTACAATAACATGTTATTGACATGGAAAGTTCTCTTCTACAATTATCACATATCTGGTTTAGTTTTTGATTGATGTTATTCCGTCTTTATCTCTCTCATTCTCACTACCACATAAAATTTCAATTGAAGACGTTACGCTTACTAATTTAGAATTTGATTGTTCGAACTAAGACACTCGTTTAGAGCAAATTGAAATCTTTCTCGATCGAAATAGACTCTATTAATTCTAAAGATATATTAGGAGTGTTCGACGTAAACATGAAAAACTGCTATAGGGGCATTCTAAATAAATGCTCATCCAATATCAAAATTAGCTTAGGTTCAGTAGCCCTTTTATAGTATAACTTAAGGATCATTACTCCTGAAACTAACTATAGTTACGAAGAGCAATTATGTTTTGCTCTTAAGTATAATTACAATCATTTATTATGGCACGTCAAATCTAAAGTATTACAATAATTAATTTATCTTGATAATGTGATATTAAGATGTTGTATCATTCTAAATAGTGAAGTGCTAGTTAGATCATTGTTTGTCTATCAATGTTAATATGCCCATGTTAGTTTTTTAATAAATATTATTATATTATAAGCTTAAACTAGTATACAAGACACAAGTTAATTTATATTTAAATAGCACCAACCTAATTTGATAGATATCATAATTGTTATGAGTGATTTTTAAATATTATTAAAATTTTAAATATGTAAATTGTACTTTCATACTTTTAATTAAATAATAATAATTTTAAAAAAAATAAATCATAAATTATATTTTGATTGTAAAGAGAGTTTGAGTTCAACCAAAATCCACTTTCATACTAGATGTCAAAAAGATAAAATATTTGATAAATAACCTAATAAAATTATATCTAGTGCATGATCGATAAAATCTCATTTGAAGTGAAGAGGTGGATTCGAATAATTTAGAATAATAACAAAAATTAAGTTTTTTATAATATATCGATATGATTATTAAGCACATGATTTTATCATTTTCAGAAAACATGAGTTTCAAAAAGTACGTGAGGAAGATCTGACAGACTTATGAACCATTGATTCTCATACTTCTCAACCAATGTGAGATTAAATAATCTTATCAATATTAAAAAGATAAAAATGAGAGAAAAACGAAAAAAATAGAATTGAGCGAGTCACAACATTCCTTTGAAACATAGTCAATTTCCTGCAGATGGGGTTATTAGAAATCTAATCCGTGGTTATATTTTCGAATGCTTCCATATTATATTATATTAAGGTCATTGACAAAGAGTCCTTTGACCACTGGGATTATATCATTATTGTATGTTGTGAACTGCAAGTCATTCTTTTGATCATAAAGAATGCAATTTTGATTAAATCATTTTGTGATGAATAGCTCTCTTTATATAAATTTAAATTAGTTTTATGGTAGCAGAGATGATTGCAAGGTGGGTCCCATGGAAACCTGCAACCACAACGAAGGTAGGCAGGCAGGGTAGTTAAAATGTGGGTACCTTTAAAGTTCGCGTAGGGGTCCAGCTATCCCAGGCCGATTACCGAGGGAACGCGTGACGGCTTCACGGACGTGAGATTGGAAACGGACGGCTCTCGTCGGCCCAACAACATGGCTCTGGCTCATTGGTCATCGCTCTCACATATTGAATGCCTATTGGTCCACGTAAGTGGGATGACATGTTCGTTTCGCTCCCAGTGGTCGAAACGGATCTAGATTGTTCTAGCTCGCCGACTCCGAATCCACTATATATTACGGTCGAGGCACCGTCGAAAAGTGCTCTTGATCGAGAGAGAAGAGTGTTTTATTGGCGGTTTCAGCGGAGTGGAAGCTTCAAGGAGGGGAGCGACTATGGGTTCGTCGTCGCGGAATCGCGGTTCCATGATCTTGTTGGGCCTCTTGATCGCCGGTATGTTTTCCTGTTCTGATCTCGCGGCGTCTCGGTCTCCGCTTGTGTTTGATCTGGTTGCTTCGGTCTTGATCTCTAGGCCTTGGTGAATGGATGCGGGGAATCCGATCTGATTTCCCCTTTTTTCTGTTTCATTTTCTAGATCCAGATTGATAAGATCTACAGCGAGGGAAGCTTGCTATACTTGTGCAGATTAGATCACATAATGTTTTGGCTCTGTTGATTGTTGTTTGTTTCTGTTAGATTTTGTTATCGGATCTTGGATTAGAACGTGATTGAGAATTCTCCCCGAAAAGTAGCTTATATAATCTCCTCTTCTTTGATTTCTTAAAAGTTTTTTCGAGTTGTCTGCATAATGCTAGTAAAAAGAAAATCCTGGGTTTAAATGACTTTATGGAGGAGGGAAGGTAATTGACCCATGTTCCGTTGTCTCTCACGTGGGTAGCTTCTGCGGAATCGTAACCATTTCTATATCTAACCACAAGCAGAACACTACAACAATTTTCATGTGGCAATGATCATAATCAAATGGCAAGAACAACATGCGGACAACTAATTGGATCTATCGTGGCCGAAGCTTGCTGATTCTCTTGAACTTGAACATCGTTTTGAAAGTCTGTTGCCTTCTTAATCTCCGTGAATTCTCCTAAATCGAGCTGTCTGTAAGCTTAGTGTTCATTTTGAATCATAAGGATGTTCGATTCTGTTTCCTGAAAATGCCTCAATATCTAGCGGTGACAAAGCAGAGACTTATTGGTTTACCGTATGCGTTTGCAGGATCTTTGTTTGCTTTCTCGGTGGCTAAAGAAGAGGCAACCAAGTTGGGAACCGTTATTGGGATAGATCTTGGCACCACCTACTCTTGTGTTGGTGTCTACAAGAATGGCCATGTGGAAATCATAGCCAATGACCAAGGAAACCGCATTACCCCTTCGTGGGTGGCGTTCACTGATTCTGAGAGATTGATTGGTGAGGCTGCAAAGAATCTGGCAGCTGTGAATCCTGAAAGGACCATTTTTGATGTCAAAAGACTTATTGGAAGAAAGTGAGTTCCTTTTCTTCATAATTATCTGTTACTGGAGACCTTTCTGTGTTCTATATGTTATTAGATGCTCAAAACTTCTCAATCTGCAGATTTGAGGATAAGGAAGTACAGAGGGACATGAAACTTGTACCATACAAAATTGTTAACAAAGATGGTAAACCTTATATCCAAGTCAAGATCAAGGACGGGGAAGTTAAAGTGTTCAGTCCCGAGGAAATAAGTGCAATGGTTCTGACGAAGATGAAGGAGACAGCGGAGGCTTTCCTCGGAAAGAAAATTAAGGATGCCGTGGTTACTGTTCCAGGTATAAAGGTTTCCTTCATGTCTAATTCTATGATTTTTTTTCCCAGAAAGTAATCTCATCTGCGTCCTTATTTGTCCTCCAGCTTACTTCAATGATGCTCAAAGACAGGCGACCAAGGATGCCGGAATAATTGCTGGCTTGAATGTGGCTAGAATAATCAATGAACCCACTGCTGCTGCCATAGCATATGGTCTGGACAAGAAGGGTGGTGAGAAGAACATTCTTGTTTTCGACCTTGGTGGTGGTACATTCGATGTTAGCATCTTGACCATTGATAATGGAGTTTTCGAAGTACTGGCGACCAATGGCGACACTCATCTCGGAGGTAATATTGTTATCCCCGGAAAACTACTCTCTCTGCAAGCTTAGTCTTGATATCAGATTGAAGACAAGCACAAAAGATGATTGCAATTGAACTTCCGTCTCTCTTGGATTAATACTCAAAAAGACTACTGATATAGTGGCCTCTAGGATTACTGCAAATTCATTCGTAGGATGGAATATAGCAACGCTGGTCTCTGGATTAATGCGGTCTATTGTGTTGGGTATTCGATGAGATTTACTAGGAAAATGCGGTCTCTTGAGTTACTGGCTTGCTAATTAGGAGCCCATAGATAAGTTTGACATGCCATGCTTTTGTAGCTAATTCATCATTCCATTTCCTTCCGCAGGTGAAGACTTCGATCAGAGAATTATGGAATACTTTATTAAATTGATCAAGAAGAAGCATGGGAAGGACATCAGTAAGGATAACCGTGCGCTCGGGAAGTTGAGGAGGGAGTGCGAGCGTGCCAAGAGAGCTCTGAGTAACCAGCACCAAGTCCGCGTCGAGATCGAATCGCTCTACGAAGGCTTGGATTTCTCAGAGCCTCTGACTCGTGCCCGTTTTGAAGAGCTAAACAATGATCTATTCAGGAAGACCATGGGACCTGTCAAGAAAGCTATGGAAGACGCTGGGCTGGAGAAGCACCAGATCGATGAAATCGTGCTCGTTGGTGGGAGCACAAGGATTCCGAAGGTCCAACAGCTCTTAAAGGATTACTTCGATGGAAAGGAACCAAACAAGGGTGTTAACCCCGATGAGGCCGTGGCATATGGTGCAGCTGTGCAAGGAAGCATCTTGAGCGGAGAAGGTGGTGAAGAAACCAAAGGTAACGATCGTCCATCATCCGCACTGCCATTCTCTGAACATTTCATCTTTAATTGCTTGAATGCTTAATTCCGTCATCGTCCCACGCAGACATTCTTCTTTTGGATGTGGCACCTCTTACCCTCGGAATCGAGACTGTTGGTGGAGTAATGACGAAGTTAATTCCAAGAAACACAGTCATCCCAACCAAGAAATCACAGGTTTTCACGACTTACCAAGATCAGCAGACCATCGTCTCCATCCAGGTAACTGATCTTTCCCTCCTTCCAAGTTGCTAGGAACTCCGCACGAATCTTTTGCCCCCCCTAATATATATACTGCTGTATAGGTCTTCGAAGGCGAGAGGAGTCTCACCAAGGATTGCAGGCTGCTAGGCAAGTTTGATTTATCTGGAATTCCACCGGCACCTAGGTTTGTCTTCCTTGTGCTCTTCGGATTACATGTTCAAGATTCTTATTTCCTGTCACTAAAGTGAAGTCTTTTTTGTCGTGGCAAAACAGAGGCACACCTCAGATTGAGGTCACGTTCGAGGTTGATGCCAATGGCATTCTGAACGTCAAGGCAGAAGACAAGGGCACCGGCAAGTCCGAGAAGATCACCATCACCAACGAGAAGGGGCGTCTCAGCCAGGAAGAGATCGACCGCATGGTTCGCGAGGCGGAGGAGTTCGCCGAGGAGGACAGGAAAGTGAAGGAGAAGATCGACGCGCGCAACCAACTGGAGACCTACGTGTACAATATGAAAAACACCGTCAACGAGAAGGACAAGCTGGCTGACAAGATCGAGAACGAGGAGAAGGAGAAGATAGAAGCGGCCCTGAAGGACGCACTCGAGTGGCTCGACGACAACCAGAGCGCCGAGAAGGAGGACTACGAGGAGAAGCTCAAGGAGGTGGAAGCTGTTTGCAACCCCATCATTTCTGCAGTGTATCAGAGGTCCGGCGGCGCACCCGGTGGTTCCGATGGCGGTGACGAAGATGATTCACATGACGAGCTTTAAGCAAGCAGTAGTAGGTGGGCATATTCTACTCGTCCATTGGGACGTGGAGGGGGGGGATCTGAGATCAGAACTCCTCTCGTTTCTTGAAGAGGGTTGACTGACGGGGGCTGTTGAGTCCAGCAGATTTTTTTTTTCTCTTTTTAAATCAAATATTTTGTAGTTAATTTGGAATCCACGCTTTCGCTAGCCGTTAGAATATTACTGTAATGACTTTTCTTACAGGGATCAGTATTCGATTAGTATTAGTAGTGTTGTGGGGAACAACGTGAAGGTAGCCTCGTAGCCAACCCGATTGGATTCGGGATCGAATGACCGGAAATCTTGTTGAGTGATCCTCGGGACTGTTGAGGTGGTCGACTGCGGTCGTTCGATCGCGACGGGACGATCGTCTCCTTTGGAAGGGAACTCCTCGCTTGGGCATGGGGTGAGAGGTGCTCTATCTTCGTCCCTGTACACAGGTCGGGTCGGGAAGCTCAACTCGATCCCTCTGACGATCAAGTTAGTTGATAGTCATTGGGGGTTTTAGTCTTTGCTCATTTTCTTTCCTTCCCCTTGAGTCGAACACGGGTTTTTAAAGGGAAGCTTATTGTTTCCTTATGTTCCCGCTTGCAGGGGGTAGGTCCGTACTTTTGATAGCGTCCGACACCCATGTGGGCGTTACGTGAATAAACGGGCTTGCGCAGGATGTGGCATGCCCCGGTCGTTGTCTTGGTCTACCTCGGTCAGGCGCGTCAAGTCAAACCGATGTGTAGATCATTATCTTGGAGGAGCTAATGTCAACGCACGTCCCATCATTATTACCACTATCAATCACCGCTATCAAGTAGTGTCACACAGAGACTACTCTTCAACAAAGTATGCACAGCATCTTAATGAAAACTGCCATGGATTGCAACGGGCTCATCCCAAGTCGTCACAAAAGCCCATCAAAGTCACATTGATCAACGCCGTCAAGTGCCGTCATCATCGATTACGTTTTGATCACTGAATTAAAAAATTATAAACACTAATAGTAAAACTAAACACTAACGCATAACAGGGCGTTTGGTCTAGTGGTATGATTCTCGCTTTGGGTGCGAGAGGTCGCGAGTTCGATTCTCGCAACGCCCCTTTTTACTTTTTCATTTATTTATTTTTTTGACTGAGCTGATATCAATAATGTTGCTTTAAAAACACAGAAAATTTGGAATCCTCCGCTGATCTTTACTTGTTTGATCATTAAATAATACAAGAATTATTATCATTAAATCATAATTGATAATTGATGAGGATAGTAATTATGATAAGACTCGACTGACATCAGATGATGTCTCACGTCTCGATCGATGCGACAACACCTGGTCAATGCAGATCGAAACGTCGACCGAGGCACATTAACACCCTGCTAAGCTTAATTCTTCACGCCACGCCAACACAAGTGTCAGACGCTACCAGCCTGCCCCTTGCAAGCGGGCAGCTCAGGAAGCAGTAAGCTTTCCTATAAATACCCTCTCGTTCATCAGGAGAGGGAGGGGGGGGGGGAGGGAGACAGACACCAAAAATACTTCTTCATCTAAAATCCCCTTCACATCAACTGACTTGATCGTCGGAGGGGTCGGGTCGAGCTTCCCGACCCGACCTTTGTGCAGGTCCAAAGCCGAAGGTCCCCGCGGAACGCGCAAGCGAGGAGCCCTTGCCCGGAGGAAGCGGCCACCCCATCCCGATCGGACCACCTCAGCGCGACCACCTCGGCGGGCTCGAGGAACGCCCCAGGGAGATCCCCGTCATCCGGACTCGAACCGAGCCGCGTCGGCCTCGAGGCCACGATTCAAGGCTGTTTCCCACAACAGATTGGCGCTAGAAGGAGGGCTCGGAATGTCGGGTGATCACCCGAGTGGCTCAGATGAGCCCACGGCTGAGTGGTCACACTCGACTGAAGCCTCGGGGGAACATCCCCCGTACGGAGACCATCGTGACGAACACCCTACCACGACCTCAGAACGATATTGGCGAATATTCAATGACCCGGGCTTGTCGCCGACCGATGACGCCCGTGTCATCCGAGGCCTTTCAGGACCTCGCTCGTCAAGTCTGAGCTCTGATGGATATTGTGCAAACCATTATCCCGCTCGTTTCTCATCCGGCGCACCCTTCTGCAATCGAACCACTGCGACAACGCAAGGCACCCGTTCGGGCCCACATGACACTTCCCGAGCCCCCCACTTCGCCTCGGGACGAACCAGCCCCACTCGAGGATCTAGTGATGGCAAGCCTGAGCGGCCGCCCAGAATCCGAGGCACTCTCTTCGGACTCCCTACGGGCCCAGTATCGCTTCGTCAGCCAGCAACTTGATGAGGTGCAGAAAGAGGTTCGTAGGTCCAAGGGAGAGCTCGGGGAGGACGCACACCAAGGGTCTGCATTCACACCCGAGATACGGGATCAGACAATCCCCCCGGACTTCCAGCTCCCCTCTTTGGACGCTTACGAGGGCTCCACCGACCCAACGGACCATGTGACTACTTTTCGCGCCCAAATGGCGCTATACGGAACCGCTGATGCCTTGATATGCAGAGCGTTTCCTACCACTCTGAGAGGGTCGGCCCACGCATGGTACGGCGGCTTGAAGACCGGAACGATTGCGTCCTTCGACCAGCTCGTCAAGGACTTCGAGCTCCACATCGTGGCCTATACACGGCCGAAGCCTTCCACGGCACTGCTCCTCGGACTCTAACAAAGGGAGGATGAGCCCCTCTCACATTTTGCGGATCGCTTTGCCAAGTAAATCCAGGGTTTGTCGGACACTCACCCCTCTCTGTTAGTGCAGGCATTTATGATAGGCTTGCGACCTTCCAGATTCTTCTGGTCCCTCGCGGAGCGACCTCCGACCACGGTGCCAGAGATGCTCAAACGGGCTAACCGGTACATCGCAGCGGAGGCTTGGGCGACCGTGAGGAGAAGGGATGACTTCTGGCAGTGGGCTCCATAGAAGAGGTCAAGGACTCGCGGTGGCTACCCGATGTAGTCCTCATGAAAAGCAATCTAAGCCCTGCCTCAGTCTCTTTCGAGCGAAGGTTCAGTATCTGCCTGACCGTCTCTCGGCACGCGGTTAGCCCCGGCTTAAACCCTTCTGAATCTACACGCCTCGGCCGTAGAATACTCGAGTCTACCTCAGGACGGCCTCCCCGCCCGAGACGTGTCTCTCGGTCGTAGACTACCCGAGTCTACCTCAGCGCAGTCTGCCTGCCTGAGCCGTGTCCCTCGGCCCGAGCCGTGTCTCTCGGTCGAAGACTGCCAAGTTCACCTCAGTGTGGCCTACCCACCTGAGCCGTGTCCCTCGGCCATAGACTGCCGAGTCCACCTCAGCGCGGCCTGCCCACCTGAGCCGTGTCCCTCGGCTGAAGACTGCCGAGTCCACCTCAAGGCGGCCTCCCCGCCCGAGCCATGTCTCTTGGCAGAAGACTGTCGAGTTCACCTCAGCGCGGCCTGCCCGCCTGAGCTGTGTCCCTCGGCCCGAGTTGTATCCCTCGGCCGAAGACTACCATGTTCACCTCAGCGCGGCCTGCCCGCCTGAGCCGTGTCCCTCGGCCGTAGACTACCGAGCCCCCCTCAATGCGGCCTGCCCGCCTGAGCCGTGTCCCTCGGTCGTAGACTGCCGAGTTCACCTCAGCGCGGCCTGCCCGCCTGAGCCGTGTCCCTCGGCCGAAGATTGTCGAGTCCACCTCAGCGCGGCCTTCCCGCCCTGAGTCGTATCCCTCTGCCGAAGACTACCTAGTCAACCTCGGGGCAGCCTTCCCGCTTGAGCCGTATCCCTCGGCCATAGACTGCCCGAGCCCACCTCAGGGCGGCCTTCCCGCCTGAGCCCTATTCCTCGGCCGTAGACTGCCAAGTTCCCCTCAGGGCGGCCTTCCCGCCTGAGCCGTATCCCTCGGCCTGAGCCACGTCCCTCGACTACCCGAGTCCACCTCAGCGCGGCCTGCCCGCCTGAGCCACGTCCCTCGACCGTGTTGCCCGAGACCACACCTACGCGGCCTACCCGCCTGTGTTGTGCTCCTCGGCCACATGATGCCCGAGACCACACCTGCGCGGCATGCCCCCCTGCGTCGTGCTCCTCGGCCGCATGATGCCTGAGACCACACCTGTGCGGCCAGCCCGCCTGCATCGTGCTCCTCGACTCCATGCTCCCCAAGACACACTTGCGCGGCCAGCCCACCTGTGTCGTGCTCCTCGGCCCCATGCTCCCCGAGACACACCAGCGCGGCCAGCCCGCCTGCATCGTGCTCCTCGGCTCCATGCTTCCCGAGACCGCGCTTGCGCGTCCAGCCCGCCTGAAAGCTGAAGCCATGCCTCGGACTCCCGTTACAACGACCGACGCATAGCTTCTTTCCAGGGGGGAATATGATGAGGATAGTAATTATGATAAGACTCGGCTGACATCAGATGATGCCTCACGCCTCGATCGACGTGACAGCACCTGGTCAATGCAGACCGGAACGCCGACCGAGGCACATTAACACCCTCCTCGAGCTCAATTCTTCATGCCACGCCAACACAAGTGTCAGACGCTACCAGCCTGCCCCCTGCAAGCGAGCAGCTCAGGAAGCAGTAAGCTTTCCTATAAATACCCTCTCGTTCATCAAGAGAGGGAGGGGGGGAGGGAGACATATACCAAAAAGACTTCTTCATCTGAAATCCCCTTCACATCAACTGACTTGATTGTCGGAGGGGTCGGGTCAAGCTTCCCGACCCGACTTTTGTGTAGGTCCGAAGCTGAAGGTCCCCGCGGAACGCGCATGCAAGGAGCCCTTGCCCAGAGGAAGCGGCCACCCCGTCCCGATCGGACCACCTCGGCGGGCTCGAGAAATGCCCCAGGGAGATCCCAATCGTCCGGACCCGAACCGAGCCGCGTCGGCCCTGAGGCCACGACTCAGGGCTGTTTCCCACAACAATAATTAAGTTGGATCCTTCTCTATTAGTTTAGGTTGCCTCAAAATTATGGTGAACTACTCATTTTTACTACAAGTCTTGAGTTTTTTTGCTATTAATAAGCTATTTTTCTCGGCATAAAACTCTGTCAATCATAGTAACAAACATTGCATTTAGAGTTCATTATTTTCCTAAAAGAATTATTACAAATAGTTTTGCAAGAAATCCAACAAATTATTTCAACTCTGAAATCTTCTATTTGCTCCAATCTTATTCACAGTAACACTTCAGACTCGTCAGAGCGTGACGCTTTATGTCATACGTGAAGACAGAACTACGAACCATGCAGTGATAATGATGCATGCCGCGTTGCAATTCAGTCAGACTCCGTCTTCTTCCTGCCAACGAAGACCTGCAAGACCCCGTCCGATCCGCCGGCCACGAGCGCGCCCTCTCCAGGCCCCGACACAGCCTGCCTCCAACTCACCGCGCCGACGAACGCGCCCCCCTCCTCCCTCCTTGGACTGAATCCCCGCACCCATATCGGCTCCTTCCACCGGAGGTCGTAAACGAACACCTCGTTGCTCTCCGACCCGCTGCCGACGAGCCCCGCCCCTCGCCACACAGACATGCCGACGAAGCTGCGTGAGTTCACGTGGCCGCGGTACGCCCGGACCTCCCTCCCCTCCGCCCACTCCCACAGCCGGTGAGACCCGTCCGTCCCCGACGTCACCACACTCCGCCCGCTCTGCGCGAAGCGGACGTACGTCACCGCCCGCCCGTGCCCGCCGAGCGACGCCACTGGCCCCGCCGAGACCGCCCGCACGTCGAACACGTACGCGTGCCGGTCGGCGCTCCCCGCCCCCACCCACGGCCCCCCCTCGGGGTCGAACTCCACGCTGCAGACCGCCCCGCCGGCGCGCGCGGCCGCCACGCGCCCGCCGTTCGCGCACCTCGAGTCCCATAGCTGCACCGTGCCGTCGTCGGACCCCGACGCGCCGAGGTCCCCGCTGACGGAGTAGTCCACGCTCCAGACGCGGCGCCCGGCATGCTCGTCGCGCTCGAAGACGGCCACGTTGCGCTCCACGTCGTACTCCGTGACGACGCCGTCGTAGTCACCCGAGCCAACGGTGCGGCCACTAGAGTCAGGCCGCCACCGCAGGCTGCTGAGCTTGGCCGGCGTGCAAATACACAACAGACAAGCAGTCGAGTGATCGGAGAAGGTCAGGCTCGAGT
Organism: Musa acuminata AAA Group; assembly: GCF_036884655.1. NCBI lineage: Eukaryota > Viridiplantae > Streptophyta > Magnoliopsida > Zingiberales > Musaceae > Musa > Musa acuminata. The sequence goes on from NC_088330.1 coordinate 9,489,693, forward strand.
CGCGGCTTTCCGGAAGCAAAGTGCCGAGGCTGTATATTCGTATCTTCCTGGCGATGCCGCCGGTGGCCAAGAGGCGGTCGGTGGGGTCGAACTCGATGGCGCCGATGGCGTCAGAAACCTCTCCGGCAGCCGTAGACAGGGAGACCACGGTTGAGAGCCGGAAGTCCCATTCACAGCGAGCCTTCTCTTCCTTCTCCTCTTCAAGTGCTGCCACAACGCTTCCTCCTCGTTGCTGCTGTGCTGGCTCATGATGGGGAGAAGTGCTCATTGCCCGTTCATAGAGGAACGGGGACTGTGGATGGTGCTTGAAAGATCGGTGCAACAGTCGAAGGGGTCGAGGGCCGATAAGACTATGATAATGGGAGATCTCAGGTCTCATTCGTCCGTTCTTGAGGATTGCTTGTGGAGAATGGGGTAGGACGATGCCGGTACATTTATACAGTGGATGCTCAAACCCTACGTATGCACATTGAGGTCTGCCTACAGCAGGATTCTGTGGTGTGCAGGTTCAAGTGATGGAGCTTTGACAGGCGCAGAAGAAGGCACGCGAACAAACATGTTGGTTGCAATAGCCACATCTTTGGCCTATGATACAGAGCTATCACTGCATCAGCTGCACATGAAGATGGGTGGACCTCAGAGGTGCTACTTGCCTTGAAGAGATCTCTCTCTCTCTCTCTCTCTCTCTCTCTCTCTCTCTCTGCACGCTCAGAACTCAAACAGGTAAGCGTTAGAGCAATTCATGACTTGCCCCCATGTAGTTAATGTCGTCATCTCTTTTTATAGCTAGCAGTCAAATGCTATGGTTTCCTTTGCCACGAGAGAGAGAGAGAGAGAGAGAGAGAGAGAGAGATTGTTGTGGTGAGTTAGCAGCAAGCGTGGATGAATGCAAGCCTCTTCACAGCTTCATGATCTCTCCCTCTTAACAGAGGCCATCTCAAGGTAAAACTTGTTGGGTAATTTACGGAAAAGTTATGTTTTTGTTTTTTGTTTTTGTTTTTGGCGAATAGATATTTATAATTGACCATCAAATTAAATGTGATTAACGCATCCTCCTCTCTCTCTCTCTCTCTTTCATAGGATGAATTTGATCTAATTCTTCGTCTACGAGATGAGTTACACTTTGTGAAACGATCCAATCTCCTATGTATAAGAAGATCAATCTTATGGATCATAATTTTTTGAATAGGATTACTCACCTCTACTAAAACATTGTTCAAATATATTGTTAGCCTATAACGGAGGCAAATTGACTTCAAATTTAATTGATTCCAACTCATATATAAAAATATAGTTTCAATTAAAGATTTAAGAACAAAAACAATCAAATAGAGAGGTTTTTGTAAGTCAATTAAACTAAATAATTGAACTAATTCATTTTATGAAATGATCCAATAAAAAGGATAAGAGAATATAATAACAATGATCGAAAAGAAAAGGAAAAAACAGAACACCTCTTTCAAAAAAATAATAATTTCCCATGAATTCCAACTTTCTATATGTGCCATTCATGGAAGTGTATACCATCAAAAAAAAAAATCAAGAAAGAAATATCTGATCCGATAATTCCACAAAAATAATAAAAAAAATTAAAATTAAAGCTTCTTCAACCCATTAATTTTCTTTGAATAAAGAAACAACCAATTCATAGAGACCAAATTAATTTTAGAATGCTCCTAAAATGGTCGAAAAGACTTCTTTTTATCCCTTTTTTTATGATTGAAGAAAAAGAAATGACAACATGTCGAGTTAAAATAACCATTTAACACGTTATATTTGTATCAAACAGGTTGGTGGGTTAGTGAGTCCAAATCAAAATCGACAACCACAAAAGAGAAATATGATGGTGAGCTTTCTGCTCCTCTTTAGGACAAGTGTTAGGTCCATGGCCTCGTAGAATCCCATACGTGTCCTCACTTCATTCCATCAGTTCGATCCTGTGTTAGATGTGATCGGATCCATGTGGCCAATTATGTGCCATTGAATCCTTTTTCATCACTCTACAAGCGGTAGATTGCAATGAACATTTAACGCGGTGAGGTTTTGAGAGGATTTAGATGGAGGATAATATGATTTGTTTCGAATCATAAGAATATGATTTCAATGAGATATAACTAATGATCTTCTACTAATGATATTAGTGAGAAATATCAATTCGATGAGAGTACGATATATATATATATATATATATATATATATATATATATATATATATATATATATATATATATATATATATATACTTTCGATTGTTAGAGAGTTATCCATCCTATTGAACCACCGATTGGTACATAATACGTTGACAAATGTTACATATTATTATTGTTATTATATTATTTTTTATTAATAAAATAATTTAATTTTAATAAATACTATTTATTTAGTACTACACTATTTGTTGCCTACTCAATAGTTGTTATTGAGTTATATTATTTTTAAATAAGTACTAATTATCATATATCAGAGTGAACTTTTTTTTATCATAGAAATATATATTAATGAGACAAAATTATATATATATATATATATATATATATATATATATATATATATATATTTCAAAGTCAATGATTTTCATATTAATGAGGCAAAATTTGTTTCTTCCCAAGTAATTTATTCTCAAATTTGTATAATCATCGATAATTTCTCCATTAACATAAATTAATTACTATAAATGATGTATTACTTTATTATTAACTTTTATATTTATGTATTATAGTTAAGAAAATAATTAAATTTAGTTTCCTTAATCATATGAATAAGTTAGAAATTCTACTAATTAATTAAATTATTAATTAATTTATTTCCTAATGAGTGATTTTATATTTAGGAAGTAAATAGTTTACATTCCATTTTGTGTGTAAATTATAAGAATGAATATTATATTACTTTCTTCATGTGTGAAAGTAAAAGAAAAATAAATTAAAAATAAAAATTAAATTATTATTTACCTTTCGGAGAGATATCATTTTCTCCTATATAAATGGGGCTACTCCTCCCTCCTAACAATAGGAGAATTGAGAAGAGGACTTTCCAAGAAGATGATATCGAGGATGAGATACTCAAAAGATGCATAATCTTATTTTTTTTTTAACTAGCTTTGATTTATATTTTGAAATCTTGATGTTCGAGATTGTTATAATTTTTTATGCATAATGATATTTTAATTTTGAAATTCGTGATTAGTAAGTAATGATAATTATTTTGTGATGATAGAATGATTATTTGATTTATATTGATCTCTTAAGCTTAAATGGATTTTAATATTAATTTAATTATTAAAAATTTTATTTTTGGATTAGCATAATAGTTCTAATTTATTTAATTAGATATATCTATATTTCAAGAATTATGTGTGAGTTTCTATAATTAGTTTTAGATTTAAGATCATCAATTTAAAGTTTTAATTAATGTGTTTGAATCATTCTTTAATAATTTTATATATTGAAATCTAATTTGATAAGATAGTGTAATTGGGGTCTGAGTCTAACTCGATCAATCAGATCGAATCGACTCAGCCCATGTGGTTACGTACAATCTAACTAATGTGACCAAGTACAACCTAGCCCATGTGACTCAGCATGACCTAACCTATGTAGCCGAGTAGGAGCCAACCCATATGGCAAGGTATGACCCAACCCATATGGTCAAGAATGACCCAACCCATGTGGCTAGGTACGATATAGTCCATGTGGCCATGTATGATTCAGCCCATGTGGTAAGGTACGACCCAACCATGTGGTTAGACATGAGTCAGCTCATATGCTTAGGTATGATCCAGTCCATGTAGCCATGTATGACCCAACTCATATGGTAAGGTACAACCCAACTATGTGGTCAGGCATGGGCTAGCTCATGCGACTAGATACAACCCAATCAATGTAGTCAGATACAACCCCAACTCATGTGTCTAGGACCAACTCGTGAGCCAAGCATGGCCTAATTCAATGGTAAGGCTTAGCCCAACTTATAAGTGAGGCTTAGCCTAGTCAATGTAGTTAAGCCTGCTCAGCTACGTGATTGATATTAGACATATCGTCGCTCCTTTTATATAGCCCGTCGTACCTCAAATCAACTTATTACTTGGAATATGTATATGTAGTGTATGTGACTCGTCCAAGACTAAAGTGGGTTGATTCAGTTTAAGTTAGCATTATACGACATAATCCAATTTTCTCCCTCTTTATTGGTTTGAGCTCATAGACCAAATCAAACAAGTTTGATCAATTAAAGTTGGTTTAGGGTGAATTGAGACTAACTTGACTAGTTCAAACATATTTGATCTAATCGAGATCAATCAAATCTAAATTAGACTAGTCTAGGGTGATTCTAGACCGGTTCTATAAGGATTTGAGATTAGTTCCGTTAGATCATAATCGAATTGAGTTTGATTCAAATCAATTTGAGCTATTCCAATTAGGGTTTTGGTTGATTGAGGACTATTGAGAGATTGATGTTTCATGCCTTTATGATTTAAAGAATTTAAAGGTTTTATCTGAAGATGACATTTGAAAATAATTAGATTTTCTATTTTTTTATATTTATGATATTGATATGATTAGTATCATGTAGTAGATGTAATTAGACTAGTAGTTCACATTGGGAGTACAACCTGTGAAAGGAGCTACGGGCCAATCATAGTGTGGAGCCACCAATGAATACAGTCTAGCATATTTACATCAAGTATGGTCTCTCAAAATATTTAATCATATTGATTTCTTGATGTATATGTGAGTGAATAGATGAGTGTAAAAGAATGATCATGGATGTTTATGTATCCCTACTAAGGGCAGGTATAGCGATTCCCTTCGAGGGTTAGCGGATCGTTAGACATGATGGTTAGACGGTTCCTCAATCCGCTATTGGGAGAAATGTGTCCCCACAGGGATACCACTCCATCCGTTGTTGGGAGTGCGATATGGATTATCTTCATTCGCTGTTGGGAGGAATCCATCATGTGGAATATACCTCTCCATCCGCTATTGGGAGAGTGCACCATCGGGTGACGTAAGTCTTTGTTATTATGTATGTATTGCTTGTGGCCGATGCATGATTTTGTTTATTATGTAAGAAATTATCATCGTTTTTTTGATGCTTAAGTTTTATGATGAATCGATATATTATCATTTCTTATTAAATTATTGATATTTATTTTTTTTTTTTTGAATATTAAAGATTATTTTAATGATTATTTTGAGGTTCCTATCAGGATATGTAGTTGCTGATATGTTTTTATCTTATATTTATTTTTAGAGTAATCTAGTACTTTGTAATAGATCTGAAGCTTGGGTGGAAGAGACTTGTGACCCTATCAAGAAGATGTGGTCCTTTTTCTAATTAATAAAATATTTACTATTGTAAAGATAAGGTTTTGAATAAAAAATGAATGAAAAAAAGAAAAAAAAAAGAGTTTATTATATAAATTATGAATAATAAATTATTAATTTATTATTTTTTATAAATCAAGGAGGTGACACTAAGACTTCATGAATTTTATTGACTTCTTCTTCTTAGACATTAAACTCATGCTCCCTATTTATACACGTTATAAGGAAAGATTTTTCTCAATAGAAGTATAATATTTATTTTGAAAAAATCTTAACTGTTATCAGAACTAAAAGACAGAAAAAATATTAAAATAACATGGGAATGAAATCACATGGTTTCATTCACTTGAAGACAAACATGCCCTTACCATAAAAAAAAAAAAAAAAGAACAAACAGTTCCTTTGATTGGGTTCTTTGAGAGCTACAATTCTTTTTTCCTTCAGAACCTCGTCTTGCTTTCATGTCCTAAACAAATGATGCAGACTAAGAAACTTCTTGGACCCAAATAATACAAAATTGAATACATTTGAGAGGTTTGGTTGATGATAGAGAGTTGCATCTTAAAAGCAGCAAAAAGAATTAGATTCTTGGAGGTCAATGAACAGAACAGAGATAAGTTGTTGATATTTGAAATTCTCAGTTGCATGCTTCACTGTTCTTATCATAATTATTTTGCTTTAGTTGATTTAAGTGATGACAGAAGGTTTAACTACTTTCTCCATACAACACATTAAACATCTTTTACCTCACTCATCAACATCAGTAATTAAATAAAGAAAAATGCCACTTTAGTGTACCATTCAACCATCAAATGGCAAGCAATCTTCACTTTTCTATGCAGAATCCTACTTAACCAGCTTCGATCATCAACTTAAAAGAAGGGCATTAAGTCATGCTGCAAGTTTAATCTTGTTTTCAAATCATTGTCACCTACCACAAGAACTATCGATCACATTTCCAGCATGCATAGTCTTTAAACTATGTGTCTTGATGGTACTGTGAGATTATTCTTGGTTTGCTCTAATGGCTTCTTGTGTTGACACTGACAGCCAGTTAAAACTTAGTCAACTATTGCCACTCTCAAACCAGGTTATGTGGAAGGTGGAATCTGCAAGAAGTGGCTAATTGACTTTACTTTGGTCATTCAAACATGATAAAGAAGAGAACAATTCAAGTATATAGAGCTGATTAAATGAAGATAAATACCTTTTCTTGGGAGTGATCGATAACAGTGAGTGTGAAGTCTCAGCTAGTAAGTTGTCCAAGGAAAATTTACAGTTATTATTGATCTCCTCAGATATCTAAATCAGTAATTCTATCCACAATGCTTGGTATTTTCTACAACCACAAGAACTCAGTTTTTTTGTCACCTCATATTAACATTAATCTTATTCACCTCCATGAAGAAACATCAGATAGAATTTGTGAAGCAGATCTCTTCTCATTCCAGATTTATATGTACAACAAGATTTTAATGTTTCAGCCTCAGTAAGATTTCTGCTAAGCTCAGCTGCCATAATATTGAATCTGAACATATAGAGAGCATTCAGATATCTTTGATGCCATTGACTAAGTTCTAGTGGAAATTTAATGAGGACCCTTGGATTCCTGTAAGAACAATTTCTGCAGTTGGTGGTAACAAATCATGACCAGTGACAGAAGAATGCCAGGCTTAGAACACCAATTTATCTTAATTTCTTTACTGCAAGTGGGCACTACACTATTTTTCTATGCATAAAATCAATGAAAAGTAGCTTCAGTCACCCCTTTAAATCCTAAACTTTCTTATCTGAGCACAGAGCAACAAGCAGAGTTCAGACTGAGATCTGGTTCTTCTCATCATCTATACCATTGAGGTAGCTGCCAAATGAGAATGGAGTACAAGAGCTGCAAGCAGCCAGAGGTGAATTATAGGAAGGGGTTATGGTCACCAGATGAGGATCAAAAGCTCAGAGATTACATTCTGATGCATGGACTCAGCTGTTGGAGTGCAGTTCCTGCCAAAGCTGGTGAGCTCTTCTTGCATTTGGCTCATGGTGGCCACCTATTTATGCTTCACTTGCTTGTACCATTTTTCCTGCAGAATTATTTGGCTTAATTTAAGTTACCTTTTGCAAACAATAGAAACATTTTGTTTCTTCTTTTGATGCCATTTCAGATTCATCCTTCAGTACACAAATGCTTACGGTATCCACTTATAGAGCTTGTCATTTTTCAGCTATTAGCTTTGTGCATCAGAATTAGTCCAGATGTAGAAGATTAATGTCTTCTAATCCTTATCTTTCTACCATAGAAACTTCCACATATGACTTCTTTCATGTTATGCAACACTACTCAGCAAATAAAAGAGTATCACTGCTGCAACTGCAAGACAGAGATCATATCCAAATTTTCATGCATAAGAAGTGTTCTTGTAACAGAATTCTTTTCTGCTTTTTGACATTTGTGTGGCTTTCATAGGCTTGCGACGAAACGGGAAGAGTTGCAGACTGAGGTGGATCAATTACCTCAGGCCAGGTTTGAAACGCGGAAAACTTTCTCGGCAGGAGGAGGAAACAATTCTGAAGCTTCAGTCCAAAATTGGGAACAAGTAAGCCACATTCTGATTCCAGATTGAATCTGAGCTTCTTGTTCTGAACACTTGGAGGTGTCCTAGTTTTTGATACCATCAAAACAAGTCTTTGTACTTGATTGAAACTATTACTATACATCAGGAAAATGATGTGTGTGGCTGTGATATAAATCTCATAGGGAAAAGAATGTAAGATATATAGGGAAACAATGAGTAGATGACATGCTTGATGTTGGCCATGTCAAAGTTCAGGTGATGTGAATTGAGGCAATAACATGCATTTCTCTTCTATCATTCACAAGATGGTTAATGTAAGCCTTCAAACTTTTATTCAGATACAGGCACATTTTTGTCCAGTTTTGGGTCATGGAAACCTCATTGACCAGTGCTTAAGAACAGCATCTGAAAGAAAGGGAAATATGGTGAAATCAAGCTTCTAACCAACATAAACTATATATTCATCAAACATGTCTGAGCAAATTAAAGTCTTTCATGAACATTTAGTTAGACATTCCTATTTATTTACTAGAGAAGGAGAGAGAAAGAGAGGAAAATGAGGTTGTACTTCCTTTTAATTAAGATAAATGTATGCATATAACTATGTTTCTTTTCTTCAGGTGGTCACTAATAGCACTGCATCTGCCTGGAAGAACTGATAATGAAGTGAAGAACTACTGGAACTCCTACCTGAAGCAGAAAACCTCAAAACCTCAAGAATCAGACACTCATAGCTTGAAGCACTCAGCTCTAAATCTGTCCATCCCAAGGCTTACCAAGCTTGAAGAACAAAATGACCATATTCTATCATGCCTGAAGGACTCTGAACAATCTGTGACTCCCAGCACTGGTGATGGCTCCCCAAAAGGGATGGCAACAGATCACCTTCCTAAGGTTTTATTTGCTGATTGGTTTTCCTTTGAACAGGACAACTGGGAAAGCTTGTTCAACCTGGATGATGTGAGATCTTCACAAGTTGATGATGCCATTGTTCTCAATGGATTCAAATTTAGCAACACTTACAACGACTTTTAGATGGTTAATATCACACAAAAAATGGGTTGAATGATCTTTCACCCTCGAAAATAGTTCATGAGAGTTCACAAAGTGTTGTCACAGAATTACAAGTTTGGCTGAAATGTGATCTTTATAATGACTACTATTAGTCCAACTTTTCCATGCAATAAAATCTATCTTAATAGGTAGTTTGTATTCCACATATCAAAATGATTCACTTTTCCTCTAATCTCTCATCTCTTCTTCTTCAATTATTTCTGTGATCTTCTGGTTTTTCTCAGTAAAAGGAAAAAAAAAATCAAAAATAAATATTTTCGACCCATATTCGTCTCCCTCTCTCACTCAGCTGCTTTGTGATCAGGCTAGCGTGCCCGCTGTGCCTCCAATTACAAGTCGGGTAGGAAAGCAGGTGGATTTCGATGGGTAGATGTCTAATTTTGCTCCGTACTCGATGCGGTTTTTATGTGGAGCCCACAGATGTTGATCAGTTATCATGCGGTATAACTTGGGTGTTAGTCTGACGCGTAGAAACACTTATTGCATGGGCGCTCAGTTTTTGTGGTGGGGCCGTTGAGATTTCCTCCAATCGCCATCCAGGTGAACAAAGGGGTGCAAAACACGCTTATTACTCGAGGTCTCTGACGTCACAAACCCAGCTCTGTAAAGACGTCTTGACCGTCCGATGAGGAACAACTGCGCACGAAGTTTTAAAACAGCTTTGATCGTCGAAGGAACGAAAACACGAATCTTGAAGTTAGCGACGGAGTGAGGCGGACGGCGATCCCTAGCTTGGCTTCGGATTAGTTATCGATCGACTGCGACTGCTTCCGCCATCGGCATCATCTCCCCTGGAATGTATTTAGAACAGAGCATCCCTGCTTCCTAATCCGGAGATCGCGAAGCCCCGGTTCTCCTCCTCTTCGATCGAGCATGAGAAGCTGGATCGCTGTGCCTCGGTACTTTGTTTGATCTCTGTTTTCTCTCGAGGATTACTCGTGTCCATTTCCTCTGGTTTGGTTTCCGACGAACTTTTGGAGGCATGTAATCGGAATCATCGTCTTGAGCGCTATGATTTGCGAATTTTATTCTTAGTTTCTTGAACACGGATGTGAATCCGGAAGAGTTTTCGCATATAACTAGTTTGCTTCCTTTCCGATCGCTTCTTTTCCCTCAAAAAGGATGGATTTTGAATCAATCACGAGGATTGTGATCGGAATCCATTTCAAGGCAATCACCTGTTCGTGACAACACAAATGAGGTGCTTCGTTTCGTGGTACGAAATTGAATTCCTAGTGTTTTCTTCTTTCTTTCCAATGTCCATTTTGATTGCTATACGCTCCTTTCCATCTAGATCGTCCACTTGCACGCCAAAATTGAATTCCAAGGCTATTGTTCCAATAGTTCGTGGTCGTCATCCATGTCCATGTCAAGACGACCTTGCCAAGTTTCTTTTGCTCATCCAATTACAAACCGCTTCGATCTTCCAACCTACTAAATTGATTATTGCTTCCTCCTTTGTAAGGTCATCTTTGGCTTATCTTTCCTTTTCGACGTTGACCGATTAAAGAACGCTTCCATCTTCTGCAACCATCTATGACTTCAGCTCCCACGAGCTTCTCATCTCGACTTGGGAATCCGATGGCGTTTACCGAAACCTTCGCATTAGTTTCTTACTTCCTTGCCTTTAGGTGTCTGAAACATAGAATTAGGGTTTCCATTTGTCCTAAAGGCGAGTCATGCCCGTATCTCTTTCCACGCAAACTTACCATTCTTCTTATCTCTCTGCCTTTTGTCAAACCTCTAATACACTACAGGCAAAATATGTATATCCTAACTATTAATTGATTTTTTATTTTACATTAAACTATAATATACTAAAAGCAAAATACTTACTTTCATGGTATAAAACATCACGAGTTTTTAAGGTTTTTTTTATTTTTTTATTCATTCCAACTTAAATTTATTAATGTAATATATATATTATTAATATTTTTATAATATTATTAAAACACTATAATGCAGCGTAAAAATAATATGTTTATAGTATTTTTATAAAATTTATAAAAAAAAAACTATATTATAGTATTTTGGTACTTTAATAAAACTATAATATAGTATAAAAATATTGCAATTGTATCGATTCACCAATGGAAAAGGATATTTCAAATATTAAGTGAAATAATAATCATAACTATGTTCTTGGCAAAAGCATGAAATAATTAATGACATAATAATCACACCTAAATCTAGCCTAAATCAAATATGATTAGTGGATCACAAGGTAATAATCTTCGTATCAATCATAAATGATTATGGCATGATCACACCTAAATCTTGCCTAAATCAAATATGATTAGTGGATCACAAGGTAATAATCTTCATATCAATCATAAATGAATATGGCATGATCACACCTAAATCTTTCTTAAATGTCTGCCTTGTCATGTGTTTTGTTGCTTACAAGAAATACTTACAAGTAAAAACAAATGACTCATTACCAATAATAGTTATTATATATATTTATTTATTACAGAAAAGTGAATTAACGGTAATTAATTGCACATCAACGACTAGTCAAATCACATCTTCTTCCTGTGTGCAATGGCTAGGACACGTGTCGCGTCCACCGCGATTGATCACCTTGATCAACTAACCTTCACGCCGAGGAGTTCACGTTTGACGTGACGCTCTGACGCAGAGTCAAAAGGCGAGAGATGGCACTGCGAAGCTGTTAACCTTTGCACCACAGCCTTCCAATCCAAACGCCTCTCTCTCTCTCTCTCTCTCTCTCTCTCTCTCTCTCTCTCTCTCTCTCTCTCTCCGATAGTTCGATGATGCTTCGCTAGATGGGATGCCAAGAGACGGCAACATGAGCAGATGGTGGTGGTGCGGAAAGGAAGCTGCATACGAGCCACTGGAGAGCAGGGCGAAGGGCGTCGTAGGTGCGGTGCAGTCGTCGACGAAGGCACTCGTCGTCTTCTTCCTTGTGCTTCTTGCTCTTGTTGCTTTCATCTCTTCAAGATGGTTCGATGGCACCGTAAGCTCCCTCCCTTCCCATGCTTCTCATCTTTCATCTCATGTCTTCTCCAAACAAAGAAAACAAGAAGACAACTGGTTCACAGAAATCTAGAAAGCAAATAAAGAAGAAAAATATTACGTATAACATCTGATTCCGATTCATTTATTATCCTATTTATTTTCGATCCCTAGAGACCGGTGTTCTTCTTCCTCCTGCAATCCACGCGGCCATGTCCTTAAAACATATCTGATGCTACAGAAACTAATGTTGCATCTCAAGAAATAAACATGCCTTTCGTTGTCATGCTTCATAAAATTCAACTGTGGTGATGCAAGGATGTAAGACTTCTCATAGTGCCACTACCATATCTTCATTCCTCAAAATCATAAAATACGTCCACATGTTTCTTCGTCATTCACATCCATATGATTCATAACGTGTTACATGAATAGTGGTCGTCACAAAGATTCTGTGTCAGGAAGCTTCCTCCTCATATCGTTATTGCCTTGATGGCACGGAAAATTTGATGATGACACCATGGAATTGGTATGAAGAATTTGCAATATAGTCATATATGTCACAATCATTCACTGCTAGCTAGGGATATGACCGGGCCGATTGAAACCCGCACTGACAAGTGGACATCCTGTGGAGTTCCATTTTGTAGAGCCAATCTATATGTTTTCTATGTTGTATTAAAATCTTCATTCATATGCCTTGGATCTGCCTATCGGTCAACTCCATGTCTACATAGCTAACTTCACAGATACGCAAACTTTGATGTCAAACTTTGACTCGAATTACGATGCAACATTATTCACACTTTATTATTCCCAATTAAGATAATCCAAAGTAATAATATGCTTTTAGAAAAATACCTACGTCAGACTTCATTATAAGGCGGTCAAATGATTCAATGGTTGACTTACCTTATGCTTGTAGAGGATTTCTTACAATCCTCCGACACAAGATTTGGTCAAGCTTTGAGTAAGAATCTAAAAGATATGAAGTTTTATTTCCTTTTGTGATGCAAGGTTGAAACTTAGGGCTTGTGTGTATGCAGACCTTCACCATGGTAACCTCGTGGGGACAGCAACCTTCCAGGTCTCATCGACGCCATTACAGATCACACTCCAGACCTGTGACCTTAACCTGTCCTAACCAAACAACTGCACAGACGCAGTACTGCAGAAGGTTTACTTATCCATCTCCATCTGTGTCGCTGTCCCCATCTCCTTCTCCTTCTCCCCTGCCGATCGCCAGCTCCGAGCCCCCTCCTCCTTCGTGCCCGGACTACTTCCGATGGATCCACGAGGACCTCCGGCCGTGGAGATCGACCGGGATCACGAGGGAGATGGTGGAGAGTGCTCAGAAGTTAGCCGCCTTCCGGCTGCTGGTGATCGACGGCCGAGTTTACGTGGAGCAGTACCACAGGGTGTTCCAGACGCGAGATCTCTTCACCCTGTGGGGCTTCGTGCAGCTCGCGAACCGGTACCCCGGCTACCTGCCCGACCTCGACCTCATGTTCAACTGCGAGGACGTGCCGACCGTGAAGGCCGCCGACTACAAGGCGTCGCCCCCGCCGCCGCTCTTCCGCTACTGTAAGGACGACACCACGGTGGACATCGTCTTCCCCGACTGGTCCTTCTGGGGTTGGTAATTCACTCGTGCTCTGGTCTCGCTTGTAAATGCCAGCATCCTCATGCTATACGCGTTGTCTGAGTGGGGTGCAATGGTTGGTTACGAGCAGGCCTGAGATCAACATAAAGCCATGGGAGCCACTAAGCGAGGAGATGAAAGAGGCGAATGAGAGGGTGAAGTGGAAGAAAAGGAAGCCGTATGCTTACTGGAAAGGCAATCCGGGGGTGTCCCGGCAACGGCAGGACCTTTTGAAGTGTAACCTCTCCACTGGCCATGACTGGAATGCTCGTGTTTTCGCGCAGGTATATATGGCTTTTATTTTCCCGCATTTGAAGTGGACAAACTGCATCAAATTAGTCCATCATCAGCACGCAGAGCAGAGTCGATGGCTCTAAATCTGATTGATGCTGTTGCAGAATTGGGAAAAAGAGACCCAGAACGGGTTCAAGGAGTCAAACCTGGCGGAGCAATGCATGTACAGGTACAAGATTTTTGTGGAGGGGAGGGCATGGTCGGTGAGCGAGAAGTACACTCTGGCCTGCGACTCGCCGGCGCTATTCGTGACGACTCACTTCTACGACTTCATGACGAGGGGTCTGATTCCCGGACGCCATTACTGGCCCATAAGAGAGACCGCCAAGTGCAGGTCGATCAAGTTCGCAGTCGACTGGGGCAACAAACACCAGAAGAAGGTAACACTCGTTTTGCACCTTCAAAGCAGAGACTCGAATCGATGGTTGCTGATGCTTGTACATGTGAGTGCAGGCGCAAGCCATGGGGAAGGAGGGCAGTAGATTCATTTTGGAGGAAGTGAAGATGGACTACGTGTACCAGTACATGTTGCACTTACTGACCGAGTACGCCAATCTCTTGCGGTACAAGCCAACGCTCCCAGAGAAAGCCACCGACCTGTGCCTGGAATCCGTGGCTTGCCGCGAGCAAGGGCGCGTGAAGGAGTTCTTGATGCAGTCGATGGTGAAGCGGACCAGTGATTCCGAGCCCTGCGACTTGCCTCCAGCTTACACGTCGAGGGAGCTGGAAGAGCTTCGATCGAGGAAGGCCAAGGCTGTAAAGCAAGTGGAGAAGTGGGAGCAAGAAGCCTGGCATTAAGGGGAGGGATTGAGCAGTCCTTTGTCCCCTTCGATCAGCTATAAATTTTATGAGCATTATCTAATAGAAATTAATTAATGTTATATATGGAAGCTCAATTCTTCTCGGGTAGGGGTAACCAACGAATCATGCGGTCGATTCGGGCCCATGAATCCAATCATTGCCATAATGATGGATTCCACTGCATCGTGAGCCAGGTGTGCAATCCGCAGTCGAGTGAAGGGGAAGGCACGCAACCATGCCTGCTTCATCATGGTTATTTACCATGATTCGATTCCATGGAGATCGCATGAAGCATAAATGCGTCTAAATAATAATAATTGTTCCCGTTATTTTCGGTGTCATTCCTCGAGCCGCACGTGACGGCCACTCGAAGCAACGGCTCCAAAAACATCAATGAGACCTCTTTATCTCTCTCTTAGGCGGTCGCTTTAAACCTTAACACCATTTCAAATTTCAAATTCCCCCTCAAATCCAACGCCCGTTACCCCTCCGCCGTCAAGAAACCAAAACCCGCCTCAAACGTCCGTCGCCTTCCGTCATCTCTCCCTCTACTTAACCCCGCCCCCTCCTTCCCCCCCTTTCCTCACTCTCATCTCCTCTCTCTCTCTCTCTCTCTCTCTCTCTCTCTCTCTCTCTCTCTGCCACTGTAGTCGCGTCAAGATGCGGGAGATCCTCCACATCCAGGGCGGGCAGTGCGGGAACCAGATCGGTGCCAAGTTCTGGGAGGTGGTCTGCGCGGAACACGGCATCGATGCCACCGGCCGATACGGCGGCGACAATGATCTCCAGCTTGAGCGGGTGAACGTCTACTACAACGAGGCCAGCTGCGGCCGGTTCGTCCCCCGCGCGGTGCTCATGGACCTCGAGCCCGGTACCATGGACAGCGTCCGATCGGGGCCGTACGGCCAGATCTTCCGGCCCGATAACTTCGTATTCGGCCAGTCCGGCGCCGGTAACAACTGGGCTAAGGGGCATTACACAGAGGGCGCGGAACTCATTGACGCGGTGCTCGATGTCGTCAGGAAGGAGGCGGAGAACTGCGATTGCTTGCAGGGTGTGATTTCCTTCCTTTTTCCCCCGTTTTGCTTTCTATTTTTGGTTCGGTTAATCATTCTGTTTCCTACTGTACGTACGATAGGATTCCAAGTTTGCCATTCGCTGGGAGGAGGAACTGGTTCCGGCATGGGGACGCTCCTGATATCTAAGATCAGGGAAGAGTACCCAGATCGCATGATGCTTACCTTCTCGGTCTTCCCATCGCCCAAGGTGTCCGACACCGTCGTCGAGCCCTATAACGCCACTCTCTCTGTTCACCAGCTGGTTGAGAACGCTGATGAGTGCATGGTGTTGGACAACGAAGCTCTCTACGACATCTGTTTCCGCACGCTCAAGCTCACAACCCCCAGCTGTAAGAGATCTCTGTTCCAGCATTTGCTATTATCCATTAGATCGCCTACGTGCAGTTTTGATTAAGATCTTCGATTGTATTCCGTTGTTGCGCATCAGTCGGCGACCTGAACCATCTTATTTCGGCCACCATGAGTGGGGTCACCTGCTGCCTCCGCTTCCCCGGGCAGCTCAACTCCGATCTCCGAAAGCTCGCCGTGAACCTCATTCCTTTCCCTCGTCTTCACTTCTTCATGGTGGGCTTCGCGCCCCTCACTTCCCGTGGGTCCCAGCAGTACCGAGCTCTCACGGTCCCCGAGCTCACACAACAGATGTGGGATGCCAAGAACATGATGTGCGCTGCCGATCCTCGTCATGGGCGTTACCTGACGGCGTCCGCGATGTTCCGCGGCAAAATGAGCACAAAGGAAGTCGACGAACAGATGCTCAATGTTCAGAACAAGAATTCCTCTTACTTCGTCGAGTGGATTCCCAACAACGTGAAATCCACGGTCTGTGACATCCCGCCCACCGGGTTGAAGATGGCATCGACGTTCATCGGAAACTCGACCTCGATCCAGGAGATGTTCCGGCGCGTCAGCGAGCAATTCACAGCCATGTTCCGAAGGAAGGCGTTCTTGCATTGGTACACCGGGGAAGGGATGGACGAGATGGAGTTCACCGAGGCGGAAAGCAACATGAATGATCTGGTTTCCGAGTACCAGCAGTATCAGGACGCCACGGCTGATGATGTTGAATATGAAGATGAGGAGGAAGGTGACTACGAAGAGGCTTGATTCGGTTGGTACCCTTTCGGATCTCTGTTTTCATCTAGTATCTCAATAGTTGGGCTTCGCTGTGTCACTACTCATTTAGGATCGGAATTGGTGCTTCTTGTTCTGCAATTCTCGGTTGCTTATGTTGTGTCGTTTGAAGTTGCTATTTGGGAACCAATTGCTATTCTGAATGGTATCGAATTTTGAGTCTGCCGATCTTCATATGATTGTTACTCCTGAAAAGAAAATTGAAGTTGCTTGCCATAGATTTCTTTGCAAAAATAGTCACTGCATTCCCTTGGAATTACAAAATTTATGTTATTGATCGGTAGGTTTTATATGATGAATCGAGATATGATTTTTGCAACTCAATGTTGCCGATTTCACTGCGTGTGTGATTGGCGCCCACCATAATATTGTTTGATGATTGGATGTATTCTTCATGTCCTTACGATGCGATAATCTCTCACATCAAATGCTCAATTTGTTGTAATAAATCATTATAAAACACCTTTGATATATCAGTTTTGACAATCTTTAAATCTCTATTAATGTTCTACTAATTTATTGAATTTGTTACTTAAATGCGACCCCAGCTTAGATTTACACAAGTATAAAATCGAATTCATCCACTTTCAAAACTGAGTCTGAGAATCGAACTCCTTGACATGTCGGACGAATTGTTATGTATGTCACTTCAACAACCTCTAATCTTCTCGAATGTTGTACTTTGATCTTTCAAACTCTCCAAACTTATTGAATTTGGTATCGAAGGAATTTTATCGAGATGCTGTGACCTACGGAAGAACAAGTGTCACATACAATATCACTGTGGCGGATTTTTTCACTATCTAGTAAGAAAAAAAAGGTGGGAGTGAGAATTGGTCACATCCAAAGCTGGGATAATGATAACGAATAATAATGCAACGAAATTCCATCACAATTCAAGATATGCAAAAACATAACTAAATGCGATACTGGGCAGCCTAATCATAGACGCATTAAAAAATGGATGTGGGAGGAGCAGCAACATGAAAAACTTATGAGGCTAAACATACAAATAGGAAGCCAATCAACCATTCAAATGCTACAGTTAACGAAAAGCAATCCACAACCAAGACATGGTATGCCAACTCAAATCCACTGCCGCAGATTGACAAGAAAATTAGCACCAGGGTGAGTCGCATCACATCATCTAAGGTTAAATGGCTTTGTGACAGCGCTATGACCGAAAACAAAAAACATGTTTCAAAAAGCTACCGATACCAGTGGCTGGCTACTTGTCAAGTTCCATTGCTTGAGCTGCTTTAGCCTTGGTCAATTTTGACAACTTGGTTTTCACCTTTTTCCTCCCGACATGGAATACACCTCGGGTTTTCTTATTTTTCATGTCACTACCATCCACCTGAAGTAAATAAACAAAAGAGAAATCAGAAAACACATCAGACATCACATTTCACCTGTACAAAAACAAAAGAAAACACATTTCTTAATAAAAACGAATAAATTAGTTACTGGCAAGTTGTTTAAAGATAATAATGGTCTTCCCAGCAAAAAGAAGAAAAAAGTTAGGTGACAAAACATGTGATGCAAAAAAACAAAAAAATCTTTCAAACGTTGAATAATGAAACTCAAGAACAACTAAACATGACAAAAATGACGATGCCTTTTCCTTGATGAATACGTAAAAAAAAAAAAAAGGATAGTAGGCAAAGTTGATGTGAACCTATGTCAAAGCAATAATGTGGAAGCAGCCTATAAGCTCATACCCAGAAAAGTAAAGTTGGTCCATGCTGCAAAATATCTAGACATATCCACCAGCTGGAATATCCACCAGCTGGAGCCAATTCTCTTGTTTGTTAATTGTTTGTACTGCATCTTTATGGGTGGAGCTCCCAACTTAACCTTCAAATGGTTGACACAATTGGGAAAATAGAGAATATTGCTATCAGTTGAGGCTACTTTTGGTGGACATATATGTTGCATTATAGCCACCTGCAGTCGGATCCAATAACAAATTTTCTATTACTTAACCTACCCCATATAGATTTTTATTACCTGTTGGCACAAATCCTGACTAGAGAAATTTCTAATCCTAATCTCCTATAGTACAGTTTGACGTACACAATACACAATATACACACACACATCTATATATGATAAAATAGAAATGGTTCAGACTTGAAAATAAAATCCAATTGTTTAGTCTAAAACTGGGACCAACGACCGATGACCCTTCTCACTTCTACAAAAAAAATTGCTTAACCACTCATCCTAGACATATCACACATTTTGTTTTTTGTTCCCAATCAGCTAGAAGCAATTCTTGGAACCCTTACATCCCTCTTTTAATCAAAAGCATCAATACTTGGTAATACAGAAGTACGTTTAATGATGATCCCTTATCAAGGATAAGTTAGACATTTCTGGTAATCACATCATTTGCAAGAGAACAAACATAGTCAAAGTTTAGTTTGAACAAAGGAATTTGTGGAACTGTAAACTAAAGTGAATATGATATGCTCATGGATGTGTAGATTGATCTAGTTCTTACGAATGCTTTCCTTAGTCATAGAGGTAACTTATCAAAAGCTCTGACCTGTTCGCACATCCAGGAACCCTCAAGTTCATATGCTTGAAGTACTTTGAAATATCCTCCTATTGGCTCTTTAAAATGTTGTTAGTTGAGATATATTTAACTAGCTTCATGTTATTACATCTTGTATAAACCCATGCACCTAACAATTATGTCTATCAATCACTCAACAAGATAAGGTTATCGGTCATGCTTCATCATTTGGCAACTGATCTTACAACAGTTTCATAATAACTAGCATTTTAGAATTGCATCTCTCTTCTTTATCCGGTCACTACTTCAACATTAAATAAGAATTGTCTAAAGCTACCTAAGAAAATCCTGAAACACAACAAACAAACTGAAATTGTATATGCAGTTATATGACGTTTTAATCAGAGCTGAGAGAACACAGTTTCATCCACATAAATAACAACAAGAACAAGCTACAGTTTCCCAACTATTTGGGGTCGACAACATGAACCTTCTCCCGCCATTAAGCTATATATATATAGAAAGTATTCAAATATATTATTATTGTTTCCAGTAAAATCTTCTTAAGGTTCCATCTATCTCTCCTCACACTACTAATCCTAGTCAAATTACATCTTCGGATCATAACATCTTTAGGGTTCCTTTGAACATGTTCAATGCCATGCTTAACAATTTTTTTCTTGCAACATCTAAATGTTGCCAAATGAAAATACATGTTATTAGATCTTTTTAGCTAATTCTTGTAAAGCTTCCCAGGAAAATCCTAACCATTTTAGCAATCCAACTTTTGTCTTACGAACGATGTCCTCATTTGGTTTTCTTCTTAGGTGAGAATAATCAGTTTTCTCGATAACACTTCTCGACCGGAAGTTGGCTTCATTATCATGTTTCTGTTGCACGAATATTTGTATCAATATCAACTCACAATTTTCTTAGCATGGAAGATCAAGAAAAAATAATCAAAAAAGAAAGAATTAAATGCCCAATAGCAACGTAAATAACTCGGATTTCTCACCAAGAAGAGATTTTTATGGCCTTTAGGTTATATTGATCCAAATAACCATGAATTCTCGTTCAAAATAGGCATGCCTCCACAACGAATTTCATTCAAAGCAAGGCAAGAAGACAGCCAATGAAAACCGGTATCGAACGAGGAAGAAGACCAGAAACCGCCTGCATAATATCAGATAGAGGTGCTCACCTTCATCTTGGACTTTTTGGCTTGCAGTTTCTTCGCCTTCTTCTCCTTCTCCTCCTTTTCTCCTGATTGCACCAACAAGTGGCAGACCACAGACGAATCAGTAGAAAACGAAGAGAGAATTAGACGAGAACCCGACTGAACGTAGAAAAAAAGAGATCGAGTGGTTCGAGATAGGAGCAAAGAGACTCAAACTCACGTTGAAGGTCGAATTCGTGTTGC
Organism: Musa acuminata AAA Group; assembly: GCF_036884655.1. Lineage (NCBI taxonomy): Eukaryota > Viridiplantae > Streptophyta > Magnoliopsida > Zingiberales > Musaceae > Musa > Musa acuminata. The sequence goes on from NC_088330.1 coordinate 9,510,531, forward strand.
TTTTTCCGCTTAGCCAAGTTGTTCTTCTTCGACATCGCGCTCGCTCGGTCGCCCGCCGCCTCACCGAGCCTTATAAACCCTAGCACGGAAGACACAAGAGGCGGCGACTGAGGCTTCAATAAGCTTATATATATATATATATATATATATATATATATATATATATATATATATATATATATATATATATATATATATATATATATATATATATATGTGTGTGTGTGTGTGTGTGGATGATATTCTTTTTTAAAATTCCTAATTCATCATCTCTTATTTTTAATGTTTCAAATATGCTTCTTAAAAAGGTATCATTTTTTTTTCTGTCCAAATCTAAAATTTTTTCCACCAATTATCTTTAATATTTTGTGTGTTGGTTCTTATCCACTAAAAATTTACTGTATAGTGTTTTTAAAATATTTATATAATATTTTTTAAATACTGTATAGTATTTTAAAAAACAGTGTACAGTATTTTTGATGTCATGATATTTTTGAAATAAAATTACTATATAGTTTTTTTAAATACTATATAGTATTTTTTAAAAAAATATTATATAGTATCTTACAGATAAAAAATGATAAATAAAATGATTGTAAATAGTTTGTTGAATCTCGGATTTTAATGATGAAATCAATTGATAATTATTTATGTTTTAATATAATTTTTGAGTAACGCATGATGCTTCGATCAGGATGTGGCAATTAAAGAATCATATTGTGCCGGGGGAAAACATGTTAGAAGATTGGACGTCGGGCCGGAGGAACGGTCGACGCATCGACAGAAAGCTTCGGGCTATGGATTCGGGTATCGGACCAAGAAAAGCAGATGTTGCACTAAGGATATCGGAGTTACGGAGTTAACTGGCCGATTGGGCAATAGGTCGCAAGAGAGGACGATGCGCCGAAGAATCAGACAAAGCGTCGAGAGACCGCTAACATGTCGAACAACATGATTAATGCTTAGTATTAATTGTCTAGATCGAAGTATGTTTTACATGTGCAAAATTAACTACGATAGCAAGGTATGGAGCAAAATGAAGTCCCGGAATCATGGACACGATTTCGTTGGAAGTTCGAGAGTTCGTCGGAAGTTCTATCGGAACCAACCGAGAAGTCTCGTGCTTACTAGAGAAGCTCATCGGAACTCGCCAAGAAGATCGTCGGAAGTTCGCCGGAATTTCGTAGTTAGCACGTAATTAGGTTTAGATTTTGGCCAACCCAATTACGGGTGCCCATGTAAGGACTGTGTTGAGCCCAATGAAAGGCCCAAACTATGCCCTGAGAAGTCTCATCGTCGTGGCATAGTCTTCGATACTATCTCATTCGATGGTACCGCTAGTTTGGGCGGTTGTACCGCCCCTGGCAGGGTGCCAGGCGGTGGTACCGCCTAGCACAGCACCCTAGGTGGTGGTATCGCCCAGCGTAGTGTCAGTGTCAAACTGACACTGGGCGGTGGTATCACCCGTGCCCAGGAAACCCGAGATGAGATATTTTTAGGCTCCAAGTTTGAATCAACTTGAAGCCTATAAATATCCCTCTCATCCCTGGTTAAAACATACAAGCACAGAGAGTCCAAAAGTAAAGAAACGCTGCTGAAAAGGAGAAGAGAGGTGTAAAAAAGAGGTTGATCTTAGCCTATTAATTTTTACCATTACATTAATTCATCCTCCCCCTCTTAGTGTCGACCATCACTCTCATTCCTAAAATAGTTGACGTATAAACTTTTTGGATTTAAGGGTACTTTTGAGATTTTTTAAATAGAAAGTAATGGTTTGAGAATTTTCAAAAGATGGTGTCATCCTAAAAAAAATCCTAAAAGAAAATATATTCTCAAATAATTATCTATTTTAGGTATTTCTTGGATGATATTTCTTTTCATAATTGCTAAATAATTACCTCTTATTTTAAAAACTTCAAAAATACCCCCCAAAAGCTATTATGTATTTTCTTACCCAATCCAAAACCTTATTTTCACCGACTATTTAAGGTATTTTATGGGTTAGTTTTTATATTAAAAATACTATATAATAATTTTATTTTAAAAGTGCTATATATTATTTTGTTTAAAAAATATTATGATATAAATATTTTGTTAAAAAATATAGTGTATAGTGTTTTAAAACAATATAGTGTTTTTAAACTAGTCTTTTAATGTTTTATGGTTAAAAATCAATCTATAAATATTGTAAATAGTTGACGAAAAAACTTCTTAGATTGGGCAAGAAAAAAATTATAACTTTTTGAAGGGATATTTTTGAAATATTAGAAATGATATAGAATATATTTACGGTTAATCATCGTCCGACACATAAACACCATGCGGAAACAGTTATAGGATATTCCCTCGAAGGCTATATAGAAAAGTTAATCCTCGACGTTATGTTAGAGAGTATTTTTTTCTGAAAAAAACTCACACACATTAAGAGATCTTAGTCATTAATTTAGGCATTGGAGGGATCTGAACAAATTTTTTTTTTCGACCATGATATTAGTGTAAGTAGCATCTCATAAGCTCGACACTTCAATTTTGGAATACCCTTGGAGCCATCTGAGTCATCACGTTGGATACTCATGTATTCTTTAGTTTAGATTACGTCTGATTAACTCATACGTCGACGATTATTTTTTATCTTATTTAGTTAGGACAGTAAGGGTTTAAACTGAGTCAGAGTCACTTTATCGTTGATTAGATTAGTATGAACAAATTGAATCACTCTCGATGGTCGGCTCTGACGCCATCATATCATCAACTTTTCTTTGATAAACTGATATAAACTAATTAAAGAAGAGAGTATTTCTATGACTCCAATCATGACTAGATTCTCTCGTGTCTGACTTGTTGTGCAGCGACCGTGCTTCCACCAGCAGCAAGCCATGGAATGACTTGGAGGATCATCCTGCATCAATCATGGTGGTCCCAAAAGGCTTCCCATCGATGAGACCGGCCACACTCAATTCAGCTGTGGGAGACAAAGGACCACCGCAGTAGGGTTCGGCCCAGCCTATGGATATATGACACCCTCCCCTACTTGTCCTACACTCAAAGACAAACCCCTCAACGAACTCATCATACCTTCACGGCCATCCATGGCCGTGTGAAGGATCGGGAAAAGGGTTTCGGCAAATTAAGATGCAGCGGAACGTAGCTCCTCTTCTGAATCTTCTTTGTATCTTGAACTGGAGTCTCAATGCTACCACACCATATGTTCAATGATAGTTTGAAGCCAGTTAAGGTCATTAAAGAAGTGGAGCTCTTAATAGAACAACACCTGCATGCAGACTGGTTCGACGAAGCTTCTGCTTCATTCTACAGATCGCTTCAGCTTTGCTTCTTCAGTGCCATTTTTGGCTGCTCATATAGAAATTGCCTAAAACAATCTTGAGTCCACTTTTGTTCATCATTAAATTCTCTACAGCAGAAGCTGATGGATACCAGATAAGAAGAAGAAGAAGAAGAAGAAGAAGTTGGTTAGTTTTCTCTGATCTTTCTTCCTCGAGTTACACGATTCGTTTTCACATGTCATTTAAATCGATCTGTCTCTTCGATAGGATCATGGACGTTTTCTTGCTTCGGGAAGAACTCAGTAAAGATCATGTCGAGGAATCGCCACTCGAGCCTGATAACAGTCATTCATTTCTATCAGAGCCAACTCAGGAACTTAATTCTTCGAGGGTTTGAGTGGAGGAGCAATAGAGCAATAGATCAGCAATACAAAGAAGGATGCTGATCGTGTGAAACTCTAAATCCCCACGAAAAGATCGAGATATCCGTGTGAGAAAATGCTTCTCGATCTACCATGAAAGAACAACAAAATACCTGGACGATGAGCTTTCCAAGCCGAGTAGAGAGGGAGGAACATTCAGCAACAGATGGGAAATTCCAGAGGAATCGCATGACCGCTCAAAACTGTTCAGCAGACAGAGATCAATGCGATCCCTTTGGAATTCTCCTTCTGCTGCCCACACACAACCAACCTCATTCCGAGCTGCTGTTTCCTCTTCCCCTGTCCCTCTGATCACTCTTATAATGGCAGCTGGGCGCAGTAAGATGCAGAAGGATGTCGGAAGTTTAATTGCAGCGTAAAGAAGGGAGGAGGAAAGAGGTAGGAAGGTGAATGAAGCAGTAGCATATTTTTCTCCACCTAAAATGACTCCAATATCCTTGCACTGATCTTGTCGTGTACGAATCCATTTCTGCACCACAAATTTCAGATTCCTCGATGCTTCTATAGCTGTAAAATGTGACATGAACAAACCATGAATACATACACGTTTGCTTCGAGTATGGATCATGCTTGATCAAGAGGTTTGTATGGTGGTGTTACCAAGGAGAAGCTGGGAAGCATAGATGGACGTCACTTTCTTCCATTCGAATGCTTTGGAGTTGCACTGCCTTATTAGAAAGCACGAAGGAGCTCTTAAAGCCTCCGGTGACAGCGCCCTCATGATCCTAAGATGCTGTTAAAGGTCCTGAGTGAGCTGCACCTGTGGTAGATGCAGGAATAGTAGGACTTGGATGATCTTGTTCTTCCTCTTGTTTCTTTTCTCTCCACTCTTCTGTGGAGCACGAGAAGAGATCGAATTGGCATTGTGTGAGGGAAGAAACAGGTGGGACATAGACAGGTGAATAATTTGCCGGGCAAAGAGACAGCTTTGAATCTGATAGCAGCAAAGGCCGGCAGGGGTTGCAATCAAGCAATGACTTTGATAGGAAGAATGCAAGCACTCCAGCCATCAAAGAAAATGACATCCCCACTATGTTCTTTCTTTTAATCTTCGTGTGCAGGACCAAAATAGTTAATTCCTGTTGACGACTTCAACAAAGATGCAAAGCTCAAAGGAGAGCTCCCAAAGCTTACTACCCATCAGTAGTGGAGCTGATGAAGACTGATTCAGCGAAGCTGAAGTCACAAGCATGTAGTTGACTAAACCCCTAACCCTAATCTTTTTGTAGCTTATGGTTGTTTTGCGCATGAGATATATAATATGTTACACCACTGGTTGTCAATGTTGTTGGAATCGGTAGGTATTTCTTGGATTTTTGAAGCCAATATTCTAGGAGTACGACGAATCGATAAGTATTTTTGGAATTCTGAAACCAGTGTCTTAAAAGGACGGCAAATTTTAATACGCGAAAAGTCGAGGGTTTGATATTTTTTATATATTTTATAAATATATTTATTTAGGTTTTATTAGTAGAAGAGTAAAATACAAAGAATACGATACTATCTAACGATTTTTAAAGAGCATGAGATAAAAAAATTAGTGAAAGAATATAGTAGAAAGCTTATGTTTTAACAGCGATAACTCATGAGTCTTATAATTGATCTCATATAGTAGAAAGCTTCATCTTATCGAATCACTACTAAAACAAGCAGAAAAGAATAAGGTTGAGCTGAAAGGCCTTTAGAATCCAAGTGCTCGGAAACACTATAACTACAGATAAAAGCAACCGAAAAAGAGATGTAATAAGGTTCACTGACACAGCTACAGCATCTGAAAGTAACACTTGGTTCTTTCTTTTCTTTCTGAAAGCAATGAAAGGAATGCTTGAAAGCAAGCATCGGAAGCCAAATAATGCGAGGAAAGGGGAAGGCAGTGGTCGCACTGCTTCGCCCATTACAAAGAAACATCGCACACGTCGCGCATTGCGTGCACGCAGAGCTCTCTTCCTCCTCCTTCAACGAGAGGCTGGGCGACATGGCCACGTGAAGTGCTCGGGCGAGAGGGCGCACCGAGCGAAGCCCACGACATCGCGCGGCGCACAAAGGCGGAGGTGGGGCCATGCCGGCCGACGTCGGAGCTACGTCACCTTGCAGCCTCGGCCCTGAGAACAATGGCGCCATTGATGGTGATGATGATGATTCGAGGGGAATCTCATCATGTTTACTGATGGAGTTGTGCGGTAGGGACGGCCGAACAACCTCTGCGACATTGGCATCGCAGAAGAATGATTGATGGACGAGTCAAAAAGGTTTAATAATTGAGATTGGAATGATTAAATTGATCTCTCAAAAGCTCTCTTTGGATGTGGGTAGTATGGATAAATCAATCTCAATTGTGACATGTCTTGCACATTATGAATCATTGTTTCAAGCAACTTCGCTTTAATGTGGAAGAATCATTATTAGATTCTTCCAAAAACAAAAAACAAAAACAAAAACAAAAACACAAAAGAGATTGAGTTCATAAACATATATTAAGACTTTTTTCTAATCACTTAAAACTTTTGAGATTTATGGTAATCCGATTAAAATATTTATCATCTATTATTATTATTATTATCATCATCATGTCAAGAGAGCCATTACTCCCATCACTATCCTGCAACCATAGATAGATGTGGCAGTAGCTTTGGAATGTCTCTCCTGTTGCTTAGAGCTACAGTAGGGGTTTTGGAGCTGCTGAAGCAGTGGTAATTGTCAAGCTCCAAGTTGATGAACACTCGATCACAGGCAGGTTGGCTGATGCTGCCCATCTTGTCCTCCCTTGTGGACCATATCAGTAGTACTGCTTCTCCCCCATCACTGTTCCTCGAGGCATGCAGACTGCATACACACATCAAGCTGCTGCTGCTGCTCTTCCAACCCAGAGTGATGATGATGAAGATGATGGATGCTTGGTGAGCCTCAGTGTGTTGAGCTGAGGTCATGCAGATTGTTGATGATGCAGTGGTGGCTGGAGCCTTCCACATCTATCCTATATGCTCACTATAGATTCCCTTCATGCTGATTTAGGCAGCTTATTGAATCCTGTGCTGGCAGAGATAAGAGTGAGACTGTGAGGAGGAGAAGATCCATCTGCCCTATTAGAGATGTAAAGAAGGGATAAATCAATGATATAGTCATACCATAAGATAAATCAAAGTAATTAGATAATGATATCCCATATCCCATTCAAGTATAGCAAGTACACGATTTCAACAATCACTTTCTAGACCAAAATGTAGCTTGTTGAAACCCTTTTTTATTTTTTGATAAATCACAATTTGTTTGGTGGAAACAACTTAGAAAAAAGTTCTCAGAGAATAATGAAAATAATAAGAGGTGCCAAACACAATGTGTGTACCTAACAATGACAGTCCATGTGTAGGATGGAGAGAGGTATGATAATAAATGGAAGGCAACAATGAAGACTCCTGTTGATAGTAACAAGTGAAGAATGATGTTAAAGGTGAACAAAGCTAATGATGGATGACACTGATGATGCTTGTCAAATTAATACTAGTAAATGGTGACATAAAAAATGTGGGAATTAAATTGACTTATGAAAACACAAAGACCATAATCTGAAATAAATAATAATAATAGAGTAAGAAGAATTTAGTCCATAATTATCAATTCTATCTCCACAATTATTGCTTCACCTCAAACAAGAAACTTCCCTAGTGTGCTCTTCATCTCCCATTTCATACCAAAACTTTCTCCTAAGTATTTATCTATTGAAGACAAAATCATTACTGAAGATCTAAGTAGTAATTGTTGATATTATTTCCAGATTAAATCAACTTTCCAATTATGTTTTGTCATGTTTCAGACTGATGTAATCTGGAAATGATAGACAATACATAAAACATAAAGAATTATGGAGTATAAGGAAGAGAAATAAAGATTAAAAAAAACAATCAAAAGGTAAAAGGAACTGAATATGAGAATTAGAATCTGCAGGGCTAAAAGAATTAAAATTTTTTTTCATGGTATATTTTGATCTAATTTAGAAAGCCTCTTTCTCATGCAGGCCAAAGCACACTGTTGAGATAAAACAAAGGAAACAGACTGAGCATAAGAACAGAGAGAAATGGAAAAGCTTAGAACACAGTGAGAAGAGATCCATGAAGTGAGACTGTACCCATTGTTGAACTGTGAAGTGAGACTTTTCATGTTCATGGTGTTGGATTATGCACTGTTCTTGCCACAACTATGGCAAATAAATGATAATTTTCAGCTTGAAAGATGAAGCACTAAATCCTTAACTCACTATGTTGTGAATTGCTTGCTTCTAATCTTTCTCAGGTTTATTACTGTAAAATAAATATTTTATTTATGTTCTAATTTTTCTATTATATATATATATATTTATTTAATTTACTTGTTCCATCCACCATTCAAGTATTACACAACATGATACCTTCTCAGAGACTGATACTAATTTTTCTTATCATGCCTCTATATAAATAATATATAAATGTAGATATAATAACATTAATATGTTAATTATTTATATTTAAAAGATACTAAAAATGAACTTATATGAACAATTATTGAGGTCTATGAAAACAAAATGAGATAAGCATAGTTATTAGAATCGGACCAAGCACTATGAACAACATGATTTAATTAAAAGATCGATCAGACTGCTTGATAAATTATAGGAACCAATTGAGTTGGCAAGAACTGATCTATATTTTGATATATACAAAAGATAATACTATTATTTTTCTAAATCTAGTTGAATCATAACAAGAAATATTTGAATAAATATCAACATCATAAATTGAAAACAAATCCTTGTAATACTATGCGGTGAAAAAAGATTGCATGGAGAAGAAGTGAAAAAGATGAAGAATATAGGAAGTTTGAGGAAAAGAAGAAGATGAAAAGAAGGAATAAAAGAAAAAGAAAATAGAAGAGATTGGAGAAAGGAACGACAGCAAAAAAATAAAATGAAAAAAGTAAAGAAAATATTGATAAATTTATTAAAAAAATTAAATTATTATCATATTAGTATTATTTTATAAAAAATATTAGTCTAATAATGATGAATTGAACTGATGTATATAAAAAGTTCGTGTAGCTAAGATGAAAATATTGAGATGGATATGTAGGGTTATTAAGAAAAATAAATATTTTTTTAATAAATAATTAGGTATTAATTGATAAAATAAGATAAAATCATTTAAAGATGATATGAATATTTACTTACGTGATATAATCATTAGAAGAGATGAACAGATTAATATTAATGGTACAAACAAAGATAAAAAAAGATTTTAACAAAAATTATAAATAAAAAAATAATTTTTTGTATATCTCAATCACAAACAATCAATATAGTTTTACAAACCATTTTATGGTTGAAATATTATTCAATAATTATTTAACATGTCAACTAATTTAATAAGTAAATCCTTTACAAATAAATAAATGGGCAAAAGCCCAAAAGCGAGGGGTAGTATCGGTAAATCGCTAAATAAAATAACGTCACTAAGCACTCTCTCGGTTGGATGTGAAAAGGGTGTCCGAAGGACGACGTCGTCTTCCAACAGAGAGCGGTGACCAGATCTCTCTCTCTCTCTCTCTCTTTCGCCCCCCGCCCCCCTCCCCCCTCCCCCCCCCCGCCCCGTTGTCCCTTCCCTCTTCGAATCTTCTTCGTGCTTCGTGTTGCTCGAGTTCTTCGGCCCTTCCATGGATTTGGGGAGGGTTATGTGGGCTTTGGTGCTGGTGCTGCTCACTCCTGGCTTTGTCCACGGAGGGGACATCGTGCACGAGGACGACGAGGCCCCGAAGCTGCCCGGATGCTCCAACAACTTCGTCCTGGTAACTTTTCTTCCTCGATCCTGCTCTTGGTTGGTGCGATTTCGTGAAACTCCTCGACTTGTGGTGGTTATTTGGGAAGATCGAAGCAGAATCCCTACCCCCTTTCGTTATACTGTTTAATCGTGCCCTCTAATGTTGTTCTGCCTTTGCCACATGCCTCCAGCTTTGCAATTGATTCGATCGCCACCTGCAGTCTTAGTCCTCAGTTCTGTTCTTTAATTTTAGTCGAGGGATCTTCCATAGTTTGCATGTTTTTACCATGGAGAAACCCTCGGTTGCAACCCTTCATGTTCAGAGTTGATCATTAGTCATCGTACACGCCTTGATGTCATTACTGGTTGCTGGTGCATGCAATATTTGTTTCTTCCTAATTATTACTGTCCAATTCCCGCTTTGAACATGTAAATAACTTGAAGCAATTTGTTCTTTCCGAAGCCTAATTTGGTTCTCTTATTTGTTTATTGGTTTGATAAGGCCTCATTTTGTGTCTTGCTTCATGCCAGGTGAAAGTGCAAACCTGGATCAACAACACAGAAGATAATGAGTTTGTTGGCGTTGGTGCTCGATTTGGCCCTACCATAGTGTCAAAAGAAAAACATGCCAACCGAACTCGGCTTACTCTTTCAGATCCTCCTGACTGCTGCACTGCACCTACGAAAAAGGTTTTTTCCCCGCTTTTTGTCGAGTCTAGTCCTCTTTTAGTCATCCATACAGTCTCGTAGTCCATTCATTCTGAGGCTATGATTTGGAATTTTATTTTGTAAGCTTGCTGGAGATGTCCTGTTAGTGCACCGGGGACACTGCAAATTTACAACAAAGGCAAGGGTTGCAGAAGCTGCTGGTGCATCTGCTATCTTAATTATTAATAATCGTAAAGGTATGTTTCCTTTTCTATTGCTTGTGAGACAATAACCTGATCTGAGATTCTATTCCTGTCGGATATAGGATCATCAAGTAACACTGGGTGATACTCGGGATATTTTAAATATAGTGTGCCAAGCTATTCTATTTGATGGTCCTAGTATTCTTTTCCCCAGCATGTTGAGGTGCATGTCTGGAAGCTCCATTGCTTTTAATTTACCAGAGGACATCAACCCACAAGTTTGTAGAATTTTCTCCCTTGTTTTGTTACAAGATGGTAATATTTACTCTGCAGAGCTGTACAAGATGGTCTGTGATCGAAATGAAACAGATTTAAATATAAAGATTCCTGCAGTTATGCTGCCACAAGATGCAGGGGCTAGCTTGGAAAGCAGTCTTAAACATGGTTTCTCAGGTAATTTTCCTCTTTAATATCAGCTATTCAAGGGGCACATATCTACTTATTTTTACGTAGATTAACTGAAGTTTTAATGATTGCCATATATTGTAGGGGTGGTTGTCTTGATTACTTTTCTGATCTCCCTGAATTTGGGCATCTTTATTTTGTGCATAATTTTAATAGCCTTTCTTTTGTAGCCTGTTTTACTATATATGATAAACTTTCTAGTATGGTTATTCTTCCAGTTCTTCTACGACCATATATATGAAGATGTAACTTAACATTATCATAATGATGAAAGTATAATAGTGGCTGATTATTCTAGTTCATAGATTGTGGCCTGCCCTATATCAAATAGAGTTGAACTCTTGGGATTGAGTTGTGGAACCACACTAAATTTGGGATTGGGATATGGAAGTTGGTATCATGTTGCATGCAAATTTCTTTCTATGGAACATGATTTTTTTGGTTTATACTTATTATTATTATTTTGTAAGCACATATATTTTTATATCATGTGACAGTTTTTATGGCATTTGATGATCGGATATTCTATTCGACACTCTACCAAACGGAGTTTCTAACTGTTTGAAATTTCTTCAGTATCTGTGCAACTGTACTCTCCAGATCGTCCTTTGGTTGATACAGCAGAAGTCTTTCTGTGGCTTATGGCAATTGGTACCATCTTGTGTGCATCATATTGGTCAGCATGGAGTGCTAGAGAAGCATTAATTGAACACGAAAAGTTATTGAAGGTCCTCATTTGTCTTTCATAGTTTGCCTAAGATTGTTTAATCATATTTTGCTTATTGTGAACCTGTCAAAACATTTCTTTTTAACTGATATATGGAATAATGATCATAGGATGCGCCAGACGAGTTACTAAACATGGAAAATACAGGATCCAGCGGTGTGGTGGACATCAACACAACATCAGCAATTTTGTTTGTTGTGATTGCTTCATGCTTCTTAATCTTACTTTACAAACTCATGTCATTCTGGTTTGTGGAGCTTTTGGTGGTTCTTTTTTGCATTGGTGGTGTAGAGGTGCAATTCATTACCTTTATCCTATATGTCCTTTTCTTTTTTATTAATAATTATTGCTTTTGATGCAAGACAATTTTTCTGAAGTTATTCTAAAACCTTTTCAGTTACTATTTGTTAACTATAAATTTAACCTAGCTGGTCTCTTGAATGTTCAAGTATATAGTTCTGAGACATATCCGTCAACTAGTGGCTAGAACTTGATGCAAGCCAAAATAAATGTTAGCAGCATGCATTCTGAGGCTGAAGATATTACATGACACCAGCATTCAATCTTAGAACTGGTCTTTACTTTTTTTCTTCTACATAGGTAGAATTTGCATATGATTCTGATTTTTGAAGCCCTTTGATCAGCTCTTTTATCGCTTGAGGTTTTTGGAGTTCAAGATAACATAAGATATTGTGTTCTGCACTGCTCAAGTTTTATTTAATTTTAATACAAGATAATCATGAAGCCATAATCTTGATCTAGGAATCTTTCTTTGTTTATTATTCAGAAAAGAGAATAAAGTTGTTGATTATTTGAATAAATCTAAAAGAGTTTGATGTTAATTTATTAGCTGTGTTGCAACTGTTTAAGTTAAATGTCTTACTTTTGCATAACAATATTAATTGGCTGATGTTGTTTTGCTTCAGGGTCTACAAACATGCTTGGTGGCTTTGTTATCACGGTATACTAGTGTCTTATAACTCCTTGGTATCATATCATTTGAAAGGCTGGAACAAATTTTCTGTTAAATTATTTTACAAATGAAACAATTATTTGCATTTGCATACATGGAGTATATTCTTTCATCATGCTCAGTTGGGGGCAATGACACTAAATCTTTTGATTTCTAAGTACTATTACATGTTTATTTATCTAATGTTTGGTTCTTGGAACTCAATGTTGAAAATTAGATTGTAATAGAAAATTAAGATTAATATTTTATTTTCATGAGGCATAATTCTATTCTGTTAGATTTGATTCTTCCTGTCCCATATCTACTGGTGCTATCAAGAAATATATCTTGATGCATTAATGATGTGTATGAGTTTCAATTTTATCCTTGAGACTAGTTCTGTGATTCATATAGTGAAGTTCATTAATATAGTGAGTGACTCCATGCATTATCTAAATTCATGTTAACTGAGGCCAAAGAACGCTAATATAAGATCCTTGCTTTTATGGTTATAGACAGTCTATCTTATGCATTTAGTTACTCCTATAGCTGGTTTAAGTAAAGAATGCTTGGATGTGGACATACTGCCAAACCACATAAGATGTCTGGTGTTCTATGTTCTTGATTCTTTACCATTTGCACTATTTGTCTGATTCTTCTCTACTTTTTACACGTATATCCTCACTTATGGTTTTTACCTTATTAATCTGAGTTTGCAACTTGAACACCAATTCATGAGGTTGATCGTATAATAAATCGGATTAAGAACAATGAATACTGGAGATAGTAGATCATATGAAAGGGATGTTGCACATGATTAGCATTCGTGGATTCCAAGAAGCATGTAGGCTAATAGTTTTTATATGATCACCAGGTCCTAGACCAGGCATCATGATAAACCATGATGGCAATGGGGAGCTCAATTAACCAATTCTGATGCAGGAACAACTGAAAAGAACCTGAAAGCAAGTCTAAGGCTCTAGAAAAATTAGATATTTGTTCTTCTTTTGTATTATAAACATGGTAGATTGTACTGGATGCAACTAAGCTGTAATATTATGTATCATCAATTAATTAAATAAAATAACAGCAACATACAAAGGTTAAAAAATAATAAGCATTCTGCAGCAGAGTTATAATATAAAATGTCAACAGATATAACAATGTTTGCCTCTATGGAGAAGGATAGAGAACAAAATGAGGTGAAGATAGAAAATGGAGTTACCTGCACTACTCAATTGTTTCTTTCATCAACCTATGTGGTCAGTTGTTTAAGAACCAAATTGGCTCAGAAATTTTCCTCTTGTGGATGCTCCACTGGATCCCTCTCCAGCTAAGTTACGACTACTATTGTCTGGAAATGAGATGCATCACAAAAGCATTACTATGCAAATGGTGATGTTAGTGTTACAATAAACAACAAAGTCCAACATAAGCAGATACTTCAGTACTTGATTCAATCTTGACGAAGGGACTTTTTTTGACCTCACTTGACAAATAACGAACTTGAAGTTGGAAATTACTAGAGTATGATTTCATTAATGACTTGATTGTCTTAGCTTAACTATATTACCAAACATCATGGATAGTTCTCTATGGTTTGTTGCCAGCATCAGTCCTAGTTGTTTCAGATTATTTGTGACTTGCATGTTTGCTGATATATAAATTTACCTAAACTATATATGAAATTTTCAGATGGTTCAAACGTGCTGGAGAGTCTTACATTAAAGTGCCCTTTTTTGGAGCTGTTTCCTACCTTACATTGGCTGTCTCTCCATTCTGCATTGTCTTTGCTGTTGTATGGGCTGTTTATCGTCGAGTATCCTTTGCTTGGATCGGCCAAGATATCCTGGTAAGAAACTGGTTTTGTTGTTTTTAACACATTATACATGGCTTCATAGATTTTTCCCTGCCATTAAGCTCTGTCTGGGGCAGTACCTTTAATCAAAATAAGAGTGGTCAAATATGTTGGTATTAATTCTAACTAAATTTTCTTAGTTCTCTCAAACTTAAAAACATAGATATCTATTTTCGCTTCTAAACATAGAAATTAGGTATTCTTGCTTCTGCAGAATTCAGTGAGGCTAAAAAAATTAATTCTGTGCAAGACACACTTGATAATTAATAGAGACTGGTTTAAATTGCTACTTTTGACTATATACATTTAAGTTCTATTTTTTATATTTCAATTTTCATAGACTGCAAATCGAAATTTTCAAGATGTACCGAGGAACATTTTACACTATTATGCTTTACCTGCATTGGTATTTTGTCATTTCCATTGATTTATTTCTGATTCTCTACCTTCTCTACTAGGGTATTGCACTGATTATTACAGTTCTCCAAATTGTCCGAGTACCTAATCTTAAGGTTAGTTTTTGTTTTTCTTTCAACTGGACACATTTTATAGATTGTTATTAATGGTTGCTTGACAGGTTATTGACATTTTAACTCTTTAAGTAAAGCATAATAGGTACAATTCTAAATTTTGCGATATTTTGTTGAGAGTTCTATAATATAGCTATAACACATATTAGGTCATTCTGCTTGTACATGGTTTTAAGTTTATAAGAACTTTAAATAGTATTATTTTGATGTTAAGCTTTCTAACATTTGAAAATTTTAGTTTGTCTGATGCACCCATCACATGGCCATTTGCTATGTATGTAGGTGACCTGCAATTATTGGCAGAAGCTTCTCTCTTTGTTTGTGGTCAACTGCTACGTTCCATTTTTATGTATGTCATGTTGATGTTGGCGGTTGCCCCTTTTAATAATTAATTGAAGGTGTCTGTTGTTTTGAATAATCAACACCTTATACCATGAATTTTAAGGTGCATTTGCAGGTTCAGAAAACAAAGATTGTGAAAACCTCTGATTTCTACATCAAGAAAATCAAAACAGAGTTACATAGTGTAGTCTGTAAAACCAAGGTTCTCTTTCTATATCATAGATTGGACTTCATCGAGGTTGAACTCTGTTGCCTACATCCTAGGTTTCAGGTCTCAGCACCACACTGTGTTTCAGGTGGCAGAAAATGTGAAGAACTTGCCTCTTCAGCATGAAACAGAAACTGATACTGGAGTTATTTTCTAGCCACCTCTCACCACATAGTATAAACTAAGCTAAATGGTGCATGTCAGCATAGTTCTTCTGATTGGCAATTTTATAGTCAGTTTTTCAACTGACTGAGACCTCTTACGTGGAACACATTATCGAAATGGAGAATTAGTTATAATTGTCAATATTTGTGGCATAATTTAAGATACAAGAATGACATAGCTTGTCCTGGTCAAGGCTTTTGGTTTGTGGGGTGGTAAAGAAGTCATAGACATTAGGTGCTTATGCAAGCGGTTATATATTGTCATGTTGCTAGAAGTTGCAGCACTTGAATTTTGAGCTTATAATATTAGAGCATTTGATAAGTTTGTTGCTCTTGTGATTTGTTATCATAGTTCCCCTTTCCTTAGTATTCCTAGTTTGGCGTGCAATTAATATCTTGTTAAGAAGTAAGATGTTATGTTGCTTTGTGCATGATTCTAAAGTCATCACTTCTTCATGAGGTTCTGTTCTTTGAGGATGACAAATGTCTGCTTTAACTTACCATGTTTGGGATTCAAAAGGTTTAGTATTCTGCTATTCTAGGTGGCACAAGTATAACAAATGAATGCTTTAACAAAAAGCATTCAGGATACAGAAATAGTTGCTGGTTTGATAATTGTTATTATTTTTTAGGTGTAACTACATATTCTTGCAGAAACTTGAAAGCATCTTTTATAGCTGTGATAATGACATCTTAGATGTTTCATCCTATTTTTTCAAGGTTTGACTTATTGGTATGCCCATATGGTATCAGCATTCATGCTTCATGGCTTCCATTTCTGATGCAGATGGATCTATTGTTTTTATACTCCAAGAGTTTGAGCTAATAACATGCCATTAAGCCAATTGACCATTGAAAACTAAAATTCAGCTTCAGTCTCTGGAGATCCTTGATCAACAAGTTTGTGTATCTGAAGCTTGATGTATTCCTGTGGCCTACATGGATTCTTTCCCTCCATTTACCTCCATTGTTTAAGTTCTTTTACTGCCTTCATATTACCTCTCACTGCTACCCAAGCATCTTCACTTATCTTCTTTCTGTATCTACTTTAGTAGACTTTGCTCCTTTGTAGTGGTACTCTATTATCTACATACTTGAACCACCTTGAATTTTTTCCTGTCATCTTACTCCAAATCAGTGCTACCTTTACATGGATGATTGCTTATTTTGTTTTGAGATTTTTCCTAGTTACATCATTCACTTTGAAATATGTCTATTCTACAATATAGTTGTCGTCCATCTTATTGGATTCTGTTTACATGCATATCCTGATGTGATATATGTGCAGTCCTTTGTGAACTTGAGAAAATTGTAATAGTAAAAGTTTTGTTGGTAGTTTTTCAGTAATGTTTCCTCTTTGTTGCTGATTTATTTGTGTATGCCATGAAATTTGCATTTGGACTTGGATATTCAGGTGGGCACCGTGCTTCTCAGTTGTGCCTTTTTGTACGACATCTTTTGGGTCTTCATCTCGAAGAGTTGGTTCCATGAAAGTGTAATGATTGTGGTATGTGTTGTTATACACAAATATTTAGTTAGGTGCAACGAACAGTTTGAAACATAATTTTAATAATAAAATTATTCATTATTTATTCACAGGTGGCACGAGGTGATAGGACTGCAGAGGATGGTGTACCTATGCTACTTAAGATACCACGTCTCTTTGATCCATGGGGTGGATATAGCATCATAGGCTTTGGTGATATCCTTCTACCTGGGCTGCTGATTGCATTTTCATTAAGGTAAATGGAAAAAAAAAAACTCTTGATATATTTTCTGAATATTTCTATTGGAATGGTTGTCCTTTCTTATGTAAGTGACAACCATAACATTAGCAAGTGAAACTCAAATAGACCTGGCATAAGAAATATACAGTATAATTAAAATTTTCCTGAATGCTCTTTCCATTTGTGTACTTTTCACATCCCTGGATGTAAATTTCCATACCTACAATTAAGTATTCCATCCATCCTTTAGATGCATGTGCCTGTTACCAACACCAACTTGTTGTACTGACCATTCTTACAGGCCTTATGTTTATTTTGTTACCTGCAATGATTAACCTATAATACTTGCAATACTGGGGGCTGGAGTTGTTCCATTGAACTTTGTGGTCAATAGGACAACAAATGTCAGAACTTGCCCCCTCAAGAGATGCCCGCTATGTGCTTGCTATATCTGTGCTTTATCTATGGGACATCCTGGTGCTTCTAAGTTGAGCATTACAGAATCATGTCAATAGTTGTCTAAAATATTATATTATGGGGGGTGTTTTTTGCAGAGGGTGCTAATTAAGTGCTCATTTAACTATCTTGTTCCAGGGATGGTTAAAATTTTGTCACACGATGAGTAATATTCTATCTATTTTGTGAAGATTTCAGTTATGTTTTTGCCTCTTGTAAACTACTTGGACATAATTCCAGGGGCTGATGCTTCTAGTAGATCTGTTTTCCACTGGGCATCAGATGTACGGTCCTATATGCTATTAGCTTTTATTTTATTTATTTATTTTATTTTTGTCATTTCTTAACATACTACTGATCATCTACTATAATGCTCTGATAACTTCTGTTTGAACGCAAATTATTCAAATAGCTTAGACAATATGCAGGTTTTTTTCAGCCAATTCTCCTTCACTAGTTAACTCTTTTTTACATGCAATAATCAGATATGATTGGGCTGCGAAGAAAAGCTTACGAGCTGGTTACTTCTTGTGGTCAATGGTGGCTTATGGCTCTGGTAAGATGACAATTCCTGGTATTGTATAGAGGAGCATGGTATGTCAGAAAAATTGGGATTATCACAAGAAGAATAAACAAGTTTGTGTTCATTAATAAACAAATAGGCAACAAGTTTTTCTTATGAAATTCATTAATAAACAAATAGGCAACAAGTTTTTCTTATGAAATTCATTAATAAACAAATAGGCAACAAGTTGTTTTGATCTGCATTTTGATGAAATTCATTGCTCTTACTTGTGACTTGCATCATTCTAAAAATCACTGGCCCTTTTGAAATCGTTATGCAACAGAGATGGTCTTGGATGATCTGCCACTCACTATCATGTCACTATCAGATTGTTTTTCATGTTAGCACAGAAGGATGATTGCTTGTGTTGTTCACATTGACAAAGCATAATGTAACCATGGAGCCTTAGTCCAACCATTTGTTGCAGGCCTCCTGATATCTCTGGTTAATCTATCTTTCTAACTAAAGGGCTGGCTTTGGTTTTTTATTTCCAAACTGAGCTCTTTAGTTTTGATTTACATTATCATACATGGTTCCCGTGATAGTGTTAACTCTCAACAATTCCTGGTTCATTCATCTTGAAAAGTTTAACTGGTGATATTACAACCTTTTCTTCATTGTCTCTTTTCTAGCTTTATTTAATGTTCCAGTTAAATACCTCCACTTTCTGGATATTGAACAACATATTTTGAAAATGGAGTGTATCGAGCGCAAATTACATGGAATTATAATCTGGATTCACTATGCTGCTGTTATTTCATATCAGTCACGAGATCTGGCTGTCCATGTTTCTGCAGGTCTTCTTATTACATATGTTGCCTTGAACTTAATGGACGGACACGGTCAACCGGCTCTACTTTACATTGTGCCCTTCACTTTGGGTAAGTGAAGATCTGATAAGCCTATAAAAGTTCAGAGAAATTCCTGTTAACTGGAAATTTTAGTTTAATTCTAAACATTATACATGTTCATTTGGTAAATTGAACATGCATGGATCAATGATATCTGGAGGATTGATTAACAGTAAGAAATACCTTTTGCTTCTACTGCAATTACTAACTTGTGAAATCCTCAAATTCTGCACCAGGCACCTTCTTGGCTCTTGGGCGGAAAAGAGGTGAACTTATAAACTTGTGGACACAAGGCGAGCCACCACGAGTCTGCCCACACGTTCAGCCTGCCAAATAGGAGTCTGCACTCGTGCTGTTGCACAAACTATAAGCTAACTGCAAAGTCTCAAAACTGTACTGTGATGTACACGATGTAATAGCTTGTAATTGCCAGGAGACTCAAAGATTAGATCTAACATAAAGCTTTGCCCAGCATGCGTGAGGAATGACATTGCTGCAGGCTAATTTCTATAAACCACCATGCTCTTTCCCACTTCAACTCCAAATCACGTCTTGTGCCGGATGGGCCAGAGAACTAACATCCTTGTTGTAACCCGTACTTGTTGAAGTGGGGTATTATGATGATCTCAAGTTAGGATGATAATAATTTATAATGTTGTTATCATTGTTGTTGTTATTATTGTGGAAACAGTCTGTATAAGTGCAACGTTAAAACTGCACATGCAGTGTGATCTGAGTTGCCATTTTCGAGTATTTATGTACAACTTTTGTGGTGTGCTTTAACCATCTTCTTCTATTGAAATCACAGTGCATAATCTCTGGCACAACTGAGCTGGCTGCTGCCCAAGAAAGGTGGTCTGAGGTGAAGTCACAAAGCGAAGACCACTCCGCCACCCAGTAAGTTTGCTTGGTAATCATCTGTTCCTTTTGGCCCTATGTGCATAATGTGTAGTCATATCCTTTTACACCGGTATGCTTGTCTTCCTTTTAGCAGGAAGTGATATGTACACATCGATGTGCCCTTTTAGCAGGCAGTAGTGATATGATTATGTACATTCCCGCAGCCTCGTTTACTCGTTTCCAAACTATCACTTACCAACTTCTGCATGTGGTGTACCTCAATCAGGCATTGATCAATTATTCAGATATAATTGTAGGTGATCTCATTCTTCTGTCTGCCCTACTAAATCCTCTAACTTGCAATTCAGTTACACATTACAAATTATTATTGCGTACTGAATTCCGTTTAGAGTTCTTGTGATTTATATAGATGTCGAGGTCGATCGAAGCCAAGCCATACGAGACAAAAGACAATGGAATAAAACAGAGAACAGTCACTGGGCAACGCGGCTTCGACGCGCTTACAGTACGACGCGTTGGAGAGGCTGTGAGTTATTCTTCTTCTATCCTCTCTACAGGCTTTCTTCATCATGCGACCAATAGCAACCACGAATTATTTCATGGCGGTATTTCCTCTCCCCCATCATTCCCCTAAAACCAACACTAAACACTCCCATGTGACTACTTGCAGCGGCGTCAAGCCCAGCACTCGGGAGTCAAGGAACGGTCCCTCCGGTCATCCCTGCAGTAGTCGTACACCATGTAGTTCCTCTGCGCCCAGGCCATGGCGGCGAGCTGCTGCTTGCTGAGCCCGAATCCGGACGGCGAGGACGGCACCGGGCGGCACCCCGGCGGCGCGTACGCGGAGCAGCCTCGCACGACGAACCTGGTGAACCTGGCGACGAACGGCTGGTGGCGGTAGTCCACCCTGTGCTTGCCGTTGTCGGTGGCCCAGGACGACGCGTCCCAGATCGTCCCGTACACCCACATCGGCCGCAGCGGGAACGTGTCGTCGCTCCTCCTCGGGTACCGCCGTATCGGTATGTCGTCGACGAAGAATCTGCATGCACGGAGAGTTGGAGAGAGACGTAGTTTCATGATTCAAGCTTGCAACCTCTCTGCACCAAGTCTTACATGATCTCATTTGGGTTCCACAGGATAGCGTAGTGGTGGAAGTCAGCAGCAGGGTCAAACCACAGGTGGAACTTCATCTCCCTCCCGATGACCCGGCCGTCGCCGCTCCCCTTGACGTACACATTCGTCTGCAACTTGTATGGCCTCCCCGGAGTAGTCCCCAGGAACTCGATATCCACCTCGTCATGGAACCCAGGATGCACTTGGTTGTTCGACAGCTGAAGCACAATGTCGAATGATGCACAAGCAAGCAAGCAAGACGGCAACGGGAGTTGGCCAAGAAAGAACTCACGTAGAAAGCTGTGATCACTCCTGCAGTGTCGCCAGGTTGGAGCTTGATCGATGCCGCAAAATAGCCGCTTCGAAATGGGCGATTCGACTTGAATCCGCTGCCTGTTATCGATGCAGCAGAGGCAGGGTTAACATGAGACTGAGATGAACCGTGAGGGAGGAGGAGGAGCAGCAGACCTGAGCTCCTGTCGAGCCAGATGGCCACCGAGGACTGGTCTGCTGAGACTGTTTGATGCCGGGCCCCCCACAGAGTGTTGTATCCATGGTAGAAGCCAGGCAAAGGCTTGAACCTGCTGCTTAGGTAGTAGCCAGGGGAGGGCTGAGCACTGCTGCATTGTAGTATGGAGAGCAGAATGGAGGAGAAGAGGAGGAGAGCCATGGAGGGAGCTCAACCAGCTGTGACACTACAGGGAAGAAAGGTGAGTATAAATAGGAAGATGGAACGGTTACCATCACAAGAAAACTTGAGCGGTGGATACCGATAGGCAAATTTAGATGAAGATAAGTCCCCCAAAAAAAGGATTAGGTAGAGATGATACAAAAAGAGTAATGAAATCTAACTCTATAGTATATCAATTTAGTCAGCTATGAATCCACTCAAATTTATTTCACTTTCAAGATGAGAACAAACTGAAACAGTGACACTATTCATTAATGTCTGACACTTAAGATAGTTGGTAGAATATCTCATTAATGTATCCTGTTCCTTTCTCACACTTTGTTTTTTCACCTTTTTTTTTTTTGCCATCTGTTTAATTTTTTGATATATTAGTAAAATAATAACAATGATAAAACATTCATGTCTGGTTTGCTTGACCTATCAGGTAGCCATCCAACCACATCTGTGCTCTTGCCCTCATCCATTGGGTGATGAGAAGGTAGATCCAGGCATCCAAGTCAATATACATACCTAAGCTGTAAGTGTTTTGCTAGCATCTGAAAGTAATCCACCGAAAGGTCCGTCCAAAATAATGGCATGGGGACTCAATTGCTGGATTTAGGGCAGCAATCTAACAGGCAACTCTGCAGCTGCTAGTTTCATTAATGTGATATGCAAGTGTGTGTGGAACAACATGCAAGAACACCCAATATCCATAAGAACTTTTTTGTGAAGTATAAAAATTGTGTGATTCTTTTAGGAGATAGAAGGGGGAAACAATCATCTAGTTCAAGTATGCACATAAGAAGTACAACACAAAACCCTACAAAATGAAATAGAGAGAGGTTAAAGCTAAAACAAGAAAGAAAGATGGCAAAAGCTAAACCAATTAGGTGATAATATTAGTATAAAATCTATAATCATGCTATTTGTAATATGAAAATTTTTTTATGCCAAGATTGAAATTAAATAAAATTAGATCTAACAATATATTACGATGCATACTTTTCATTGTTGTTCAGAAGAATAAACCTTATATGATATACAAACGTCTCTATCGTCGAATCTGAGATATCAATCTACAATGAAAACTAGATCCTTCTCCTCTCTTCCTATTATTTCATATGACTACCTAATCTAACAGATAAGACATAAATACTATTCATAACGTTTATTGTTGTTGTGATAAGAACATATCCCACAAAACAAACTAAACTAACGGAACAATAAATTTATATTCATAGGATTTGATAATAGTTTTTCAGTAATTATGTATATAATAACAAGGAAGAATGAAATACAATAAACACAGCATCATTCTCCACTTCCGAAAGGAAGGAGCACGACACAATGGCTGATGCTACGAACTCCATGAACATGCTGTAAAAATTAACAGGGACCCATCAAAATTGTCGGCTTAGTGTATCTATGAACTATCCGATCGATTAACGACACCGAGATCCCAACGTGACTACATGTCAAACATGACGTTGGAAGAGGGTCCCCTTGCAATGGCTTCTTTTGCCGACCATGTGCCCAACCCTAAACCCGTGAAGACAGTTAATCACCGAGTCTTGGGTGTGGGCCACTTTGGGTTCGTAATAAATCGGATCCAACACAACGTTCGATTCACATCCGTGCTTTGAGATTGGCGTAGGACTACTGTGTACTGTATCATGCCCTATCACGTGATTGGAACTCCTGATTCCAAATCATGTTTCATTATATGAGCTTTTAGATTGACAAACAGTGATCAATAATTTGATAGGATGGTGATGATGGAGTCAGTGACGTGTGTGGGGGTTTGACCGTAATTACATAGATTCGGGGGGCATGGCCGCTCGCTCGTCTGCATGCACAAGGACCCACGCGAACTCCACCACCACCACCACCCGATCTCCGCTTCGCGAGGGCGATCCACCAATTTCTCAGGCCACGCCCTCCATTTATGATCCCCCTGCTCGCTCCTCCCTTCACTCTCCTCCCGCCCCCTCAGCTCAAGCAACACGTCACGCAGCATCGATCGATCGCAGGACAGAAGATGGGCGAGGTTTCGCCGGAGATGGAGCAGGTCTTCAAGCGCTTCGACACCAACGGCGACGGCAAGATCTCGCTGGCGGAGCTCGCCGAGGTCCTCCGCACGCTGGGCTCTACCTCCGCCGACGACGTGAAGCGCACCATGGCCGAGATCGACACCGACGGCGACGGCAACATCGACTTCAAGGAGTTCGGCGCCTTCTGCCGCGCCAACCCTGGCCTCATGAAGGACGTGGCCAAGGTCTTCCTTTGAGTTTTTGCCTTCTCATTCTTTTTCTTCCTCCCTCCTCCTCTTCCTCCTCCTCGATCGTCGTCGTCGTTGTTGGATCCCTTCGAATCGTTGTGTGCCTGTGGAAATGTGTTATGGATCCTATCAGCTCGAAGTAATCGTCGTCACGAGTGTGAATCGATATATCTACTGCATGAAGACACCGATTTTGTTTGTGATGCAAGTCTGATTCAGACACTGAGCTTTCACATGATCTAATAATAAAGTTTTCCTCTCTCATTTCAACTCGGCACCATAAATCCTAAACTTATCATGTATATTTTCTCCTTCTCTCAAGAACAGACTCACAAAAAAGAAAGCATTCACTTGAAACTTATGATGTATGATCGAAAAATTGCATTCCCAACAACACAATAGTAAGAAGAAGCAATACCAAAATGGTAATCCAAAGCATTACCCACTCGGGAGGGATTCTTGGCAAGCTGATTGTCATAGAGTGAGTGGACTGCCTATAGCTGATTGGATCCCTGCCGTATGTGTTATCTTCTTCGCTTGCATTCTTCCGAGTACGATTCAATCTAAGGTGAACTATCAATTCAATGACAGTCACTGCTAAACTTTGATCCTTGCACTCTCCCGTCGAAGAGGAGGCTTTTGCCATTCTTGCATACCTCGATAGGGCCAAGCAAATGGGTGGTTCAATTGGACTCTCAAGAGCTAACGCCATACTTCGCCGCGTTGTTTCTCTCCAAAATAATTCTGATGCTGCTTCAATTTTAACCAAAATCAAATCGATCTAACGGTTCCACGGGCTCAAATAAAATCAGAATCGATGATGAGCGGTACGATTTCGATTTCTAATTTACTGACGATTCCGATTCCATATTAGTGGTTTCGATTTCAAACCGATTAAATATAATATAAATAAAATAATAATAATATTTTAATTTGATTAAAAAATTATAATTTATTTATAGAATTTTTATTATTATGCTTATTATAGTTATATACCTATTTTTAAAATTTAATTTTTTTATATATTTAGTTCTTTTTAAGTATATATATATATATATATATATATAATTATTTGTTATATAGGTATCATCTGACTCCGTCCCGAGCCCAAACGGACCCAACCATGTGAAGTCCGTGTACAGTGTAGCCCGAAAAAGAGAGAGAGAGAGAGAGAGAGAGAGAGATAAAGAGCCGGTCATCGCCGCCGCCCGTTGTACTATCCCACGCCCGCGCCGCCCGCAGATGGCGCACCCCAACTCCTCCTCCTCCCCCTCCATCCGCGTCCTCGTCCGTACCCCACCTCCAACTGCATCCTCCACCTCTCCTGCTTCCTCTTCCACCTCCGTTGGCCCCGTCCCCACCGCTGCCCCCGCCGCCGCCAGCATCTCCGTCAGCAACCCTTCTTCCTCTCCTCTTCCTCCTCCATCTCCTTCTCCTTCTAATCCCGAAGGCGTCGTGGTCGTAGGCTTCCTCAGCAGTAGGCCAAGCACCGACGCTACCCATCTGATCAACAGGATCCTCGACGCGAACGTCTTCGGCTGCGGCAACCTCGACAAGGATCTCTTCGCTTCTCGGTCCGAGTCAAGCGGGCAGGTGGAGGAGTGGTTCCGCCGCCGCAGGATCAGTTTTCACTTTGAGAAAGAGAAAGGGGTGGTCTTCCTCCAGTTCTCGTCGTCTTTGTCGCCGTTTTCGTTGCTGTGCTCCTCTAGAACAGATGACGAGGGGTATAGGTCGGTTTCGGCTTTGGAAACCTGTGATGCTGATGATCTCCGGGGGATGCTGTTCATGTTCTCCGTGAGTTTTTAGGTTCTCGTTTGGTTGTCACTTTTCCGTTTGATTGTTTAGGACATCTGCTATTTGATTGCCTTCTCCTATCAATCCAAACAGGTATCGGCAGCGGAAATATGGGTTGATCTGTTTACGGTTTGATTTATTTGTTGATTTGGTGGAGATTATATGGGACCAGGTTTACAGATTTGGCTTGTATTGGATTCTATGAAGTGAAATATAACTCCAACCACTAACAGAAAGTGCTACGAATTTATTGTTGTTTTTTGGATACAAGACTGAGTTTAGGTTTTCTTGGTTTCATGGAAGTCTAAGTTAGTGGAATTTGGATTAAAAACTTGTATATGTTGCATTTTTCTTTGCAATGCTTGTACAACTCATGATTACGAAAATGACGGGGTCTTTCAAGTTGTGATTTTGCTAACAGTTTTAACTGCAATTCTAATTTAATTCTCTTAATTCAAATCAGGTCTGTCATGTGATTATATTTCTTCAAGATGGTGCCCGATTTGATACCCAGATCTTAAAAAGGTTCCGGATGCTGCAAAATGCAAAGCATGCTTTAGCCCCTTTTGTAAGATCCAAAATTGCACCGACATTATCTAAAACCACTTCAGCCATCTTGCTTCCCAATGCAGCTAGAGTCACTTCCATATCTCCTCCCAGCCGACGTAGTGGAGCCTCAAATCGCCATGGTTCATCCATCTCTTTAATGTCGGGTTCAGGGAGTAATTCATCTGTGCTTCCAGGCCAGTGTACTCCTGTCATTCTCTTTGTTTTTGTTGATGACCTATTTGATGGGTCCAATCCTTCCCCCAGTGCTGAGGATTCTGGTGATGCAATGTCTCTTACTCAGCTTACAAGCGTAGGTGGACCGTCGAAGCCTGGTTTAAGCGTAAAAGGTTCTGGTCCTGTGGTAGTGCTAACACACCCGGCTAGTAAAAATGAAGGTAGTTTCAAGAAAAAGTTGCAATCATCACTGGAGTCACAAGTCAGATTTTTGATAAAGAAATGCCGAACATTGGTTGGCACAGAACACAGTAATCTTGGTCCAAGAGGTGCAGGTAGTTTGAGTAACCTGCCCTTGTTTTTGCTTGATGCATCAAGGATTGTTTCACTGGTAGATAGGTCTATGATCCAAAGAGGTGAATCACTTGATTTTATGACAGGGTTTATTGAGGATGCATTAAATTCAAAACGTGCAATTGATGTGTTCTCTCTTGAAAACCATTGCCAGAATTTGAATAATGAGGATATTCAGTCAATCAAGGATTTTCTGTACAGGCAGGTTGATGCTTTAAGAGGCAGAGGAGGGTTACCAGGTAGCGCGAGTAGTGGTTCAGTAGTTGGTGTGGGAATGGTAGCAGCAGCAGCAGCTGCTGCAGCAGCATCAGCTGCAGCTGGGAAGCCTGTTAGTGCTCCTGAACTTCCAAGTCTGGAACGCTGGTTGTCTCTTAGTAGTCTGATCCTTGATTCGTTGCTTTCTGTTGAAGACAGCTTTCTAGATGAAGATGGAAAAGTTAAGAGATCATTCCTTGAAAAACATGCCAATGAGATGCAGGATCAACAAATTTCTCTTGAAGATGCTAAATCTATTGAAGCAGCTATATCTTGTCTGGAAAGTAGCAAGGACCTGAACTTGAAGTTTTCTATTTCTTGGTGTCAAAGAGCTCTCCCAGCTGCTAAGAAAGTATACCTAAATGAGTTACCTCCTTTTTATCCAACTTCTTTGCATAAGGCCCATTTGGAGAGGGCTTTGCACTTTTTCAATTCCATGGTTAAAGGACCAGCCATGCAAAAATTTTCAAGGAAGCTGGAAGAGGAGTGCACGACAATATGGGAATCAGGAAGACAACTCTGTGATGCTGTTAGTCTTACAGGAAAGCCATGCATGCACCAGATACATGATGACAAAAAACAACACTCCAGCGGATATGTTTTTCTTCATGCCTGTGCTTGCGGCCGATCAAGAAAACTTCGTGATGATCCTTTTGATTTTGAGAGTGCAAACATAACTTTCAGTTGCTTTGCGAATTGTGAAGATCTCCTTCCAACTCTTATATTACCTAGAGGAAGTCATGTAAGACCTCTTTCTGAGAACTCATGGCGTTTGATGCGCATAGCTGGAGCAAGATATTATAAACCATCAAAGGGCTTGCTTCAAACTGGATTCTCCTCCACTGAAAAGTACTTGCTTAAGTGGACAATTTCTCTTGAGAAACAAAAGGGAGCAAATTGCTTGCTTTTTAATACAGTGGGCAAGTCTTCTTTTGCAAATTCAACTCCAGAATGTAAGCTTTCGCCTGTTTTAGATGATGACGTAAAGAAAACTGGTGCTGGTCAGTTGCAGAGGGAAACTAAGTCTGGAGCATCTGAAAATTTTAGAAAGAAATCGGAGGCGGTGCCCCTTGAGGACTCAAGTATTAGCTTTGGGAAGGGTCTTCCATCTTTTCCTATGAAGAAGCCTTTCTCTGAAGTTGTTGCTGGTAATAATAGTGTAGATCCATTTCCAAGTCTTCAGCAGAAAAAACTGCCAAAAGAAAACACAGAAAAAATTGTGAGAAAATTAGGTGTGCCCCATCAAAATGGGCATCGAGTTTCTGTAGCTGATAATCATGAAGGACCTCAAAAAGCTGAACATACGTTCTCACATGAAAGCATAACCAGATCAGGTACTAAAGGCCAAACTGAAGGCAACCCTGTTTTGCAGATAGGGAGCAACATAGTGCCAGTAAATATTGGTGGTGAAAAAATTCCAAAGGATAATCATTCAAAGCAAGTCATCGTGTATGTTGGATTTGAACATGAGTGCTCCTTCGGTCACCGGTTTCTGATATCCCCAGAGCACCTGAAAGAGCTTGAGTCTTCATATTCTTTGGCAGATAAATTGCATTCCTCTGCTGATGATTCTGGTCAAAATTCAGATACTAAGACTGGTTTGTATGAGAAAGTTCCAGAAAACTTATCTGGAACAACTACCACTGTAAATAACATGAAGAAAACTCAAAAGTCCATGGAAACATCAGCTAAATATAATGAACAGCAAGGTAGAATCACACTATTATCCAGATATGGCGCTGAATGGTTTGAGCCTGTTAATGGACTTCCATTACCTGCAGGCTATGAGCAAAAGCTTGACAGAAATATTTTACATGTTAGGCTTGATGATGGTGGATCTGCATTTTCTCTTTTGAACAGAAAGTTACCGCTACATATGAAC
The DNA here is from genome assembly GCF_036884655.1 of Musa acuminata AAA Group. Classification (NCBI taxonomy): domain Eukaryota; kingdom Viridiplantae; phylum Streptophyta; class Magnoliopsida; order Zingiberales; family Musaceae; genus Musa; species Musa acuminata. The sequence goes on from NC_088330.1 coordinate 9,539,670, forward strand.
TGCCCTTATTGTAGGAATTTAACAAGAAAGGATCAAAAGATTAAATTTGCAGGTACAACATCACAACTTCAGCGCATTTTTCTGGTAAGTATCCATTCTATCTTGATATCTTATTCATTCTGTTGAATGAATATTATTCTTTCAGTTGTTTCTTTTGGATTTTAAGGTGGTCAAATCTCAGTTGAATATGGTTGACTTACTAATTCACATGGCTTTGTAGCTACGATGTTTTGACGAACTTAGAACTAATTTAGGGCGTAAGTTCCATATACCCATGCAATAAATAAGGGAATTTCTTTTCTGCATATCATAAATTTGCTTGATATGAATGATAAGCTCTAGTTACCATCTAAAGTAGTGTAGTCAAAGGTGCTAGGTTGCCCTTACCATTGAAAGGATTGGATTTCCACCTGGGACCAAGGTTGACTACTGTGCCGCAAGGGCCTTATAGTCACTTATTTCTAAGGTAGCAGATATCTCTGAGGGAGCTGAATCTGCTGATGAGTTTGTCATGGATGATCTAGCAAAGAAGGGACGAGAGCCTTGTGTGGAACTAGCTTCAATGTCCGAACAGAACTAAGAAGGCCAATCTAATTAGATAGTTTGGTGAGGCATAACATAAGTGCGTAACATCTGGCTACAAATTGCTAAAAGGCACTGAGGTGTCAAAATGCACAAGGTGCTACATGCTCACCCGAGCATAGTGAGGCACTTGCAAATATTGAAATTATAAAAAATTTAAAGGAAAAATATGATCACTAAAAAATCATTTGCAAATGCTTAGTATTCCATATGATCACTAAAATATAATTAAGGACATATGTTCATGCTAGTGCTGTACAGCTATAGGCAAATGCTTGATTGTTGCATTTGCCTTTCTACACACTGGACTTTCTATTCCATCTATCATACAAAGTATCATTTGCAAAAACCTTAAAAGGACATAAAAGCATCATTACCAATCAGTTCAGTTCATTCATCATATATTTCATGTAACATTCTAGAGTCTTGCTATAGTAACCAAAAAAGATATTGGTGGTCAGGATTTTAGGAGAGAAATATAAATAAATTGTTGATTGGTAGGGGAGCTATCGGGGAGGAGGAGGTGATGGTGGTGGAGGAGGGAGGAGGGTTTGTCGGGGTCCGGGGAGGCTTGGCTGGGGTGATAGCGGAGGAGAAAGATAAAGAGGCGAGACCCGAGTGAAAGGGTGGGGACATCCTAAGGGGGGTTATCGGTTGTGACGAGCTTTCAGGGAGGGATGGAGGGGGAGGGGGTTTGTCGGGGAGGCTGGGCGACAACATAGGTGGAGAAAGACGGAGGGGATAGCGGGATGGAAGGAGAGGAGAAGAAGCACGGAGGAGGAAGGGTGAGGGGGGCTATAAGAGAGGCTCTGCGGAGGAGGGGGATGCGGAAGGGAGAGGGGGTCTGTTGGGGAGACTCAGCAATGGTCGATGGTGGAGAAAGAGGGAAAGTGACAGTGGGAGGGAAGGAGAGGGGGGAAGCATGGAGGAGGCGGGGGATGGGGCTGTCGAGGAGGCTCAGAAGGGAAGGCATTGCTTGAGGGCCACCTTGTGCACGAATGCCAATTTCCGGTCACCGACTGCCTTGTTCCAATGAGCAGTTAGCGGAGGAAGTAGGGGAGATCGTGGCCGCGGTGGAGGGCAGCAGAGATGATGAAGTTTTGGTCAGAATTAGAGTGAGGTTTTAGTTGGCTGAATTGGTTCGGCCAAGTCATTCTTGTTCGAACCCAAATCGAACCCATTTGTGGTTTAACTCAGGCACCGCAGCCAACTCAATCGCTCACTTGAACCAAACTGAAGGCACTTGGGCCTTGTGTCGCCTCGATCGGGCGCCTAGGTGAGCACCTCTTAATAACATTGATCTAAAGCGCTAGTAGGTTTCAAAAGGATGAAATCAGGTTTTCCATTGGTATTGAACTGTTGACCGGAATTTGACAATCTAGGTAGACTAGGATTGATCTGGTTTTGGTTAGAATTAGCCAAGATCCCAAGAATTGTTGTTCGGCTCTAAGATTAGTTGGCTAGGAATGATAGATATGGATATAGGACACTAATACAACATGATAGGATATATATCAATATATCATGTTGAAAAGAAAGGATCCCATAAGGCACAACAATAGAAATATTTGTTCTTTGTATGTGACTTCACTCTGCCCATAGGTTGCAGTGAACAACAATCTCTCATCAACTGGAATAAGTTAGTGGTTAATGAGATGAGAAATTTGTTTTTTTAATCTTACAATTGATGATGATAAGCCTCAACAGGTATCAGTACCTCTTTAGTTCATAGCATGGTTGATGCATACTAGGGATAACGTCAGAAGTTCAGTAAGTCATTCTATAAAATTTGTTACAGCTTGGTAAAGAAAGGCCAGGTGCATGACCATCTTAAACCTTATGCTAATCATAAATGATAAAACCACAAAAGGTGACAAAGTTAAACATATCTTAAGGTGATTATGATTTTTGATCTCATAGCATTAATGATATGTTAGATCTATGGCATATACTAGTAGATCTTACTGGAATCTGGTCATTGGAATTTTCTGCTTGCAGTGCTGATGCTTAACTGTTCCTGATTCGCTAGATTTCCTGATGACATGGAAATTAAGAATGGTGATATCAAATTATCAACTATGATTATACATTACTGGATAATTCCAAAACATGTTGTCAAATACGTAGACTTAGAAAGTTTTCCTACAAAGAATCTCTTATCTCTTATATATAGAGTATCTACTCATTGTATGAAATTATAAACCTGCCCCCTTTAACATTTTTTTTTGTTATGTAGGTGACACCGCCGCTCCCTACTGTTTTAGCAACATGCCCAGTAATACAATTCGAGGTAAGTAATGGTGCCTTCCTAGTTCCCAGTGTTAATTTTTAGGTCATAAGTACCCAATTCTTTTCCATTATGTGGACAATATTTGAAGTTTGATACTTTACCATAAGGGGTTTTTGACAAAAGTTTACAATTAACCAGTTTCTTACAAAGAAATGCATATGGATTCTTTAGGATGATCACTTGTGTACAGTTGAATGATTTTTTAGATGTTATAATTTTACTACAAGATTTTGAAGTCTTATTGCATGTTGTTGCCTGTTCAAGTTAAAAGATGCCCGTTATCTTTATTTTGTATACTGACAACTTGTTGAACATTAATGTACTATAGGACTCTTGTCTACCTCCATCTATTCAAAACCGTGAGCAGCAATCACAATTTAGCCTTGACTGTCAAGTCATTCTTCCACCAGAAAGCTTTCTTACATTTAAGCTCCCATTTGTCTATGGTGTCCAAATGGATGATGGAAGTCTGCATCCACTTAACCACCTTGAACATCAGCCAGAGCTCACAGCATGGCTTGTTGAAGGAACAGCTTTGCAGGTTGTCTCAACGGGACACGAATATTACGAAGAGGCTTCGATGGGAAAAAATCAAGGATGATAGGTTAGCACCTTTTGGTCTGAAAATCAGATAGAAAGTTTCTAAATATAGCTCCGTGGCGAAGGTCAGTTCTTGAACTTATCATTTTCTGTGCCTAGCTAATACTTTATATCAAGGGTTCTCTTTCAATCAAACTTATCTGGTAATTTTAATGTCTCAGGTTTTGCTATATGATTGGCTATTATGTAAATTCATCTGTAGTACAGTCAAGTGGGCTCGAGTTTCTTATATTTTCACCAAGCATTATGGACAAATGGTAACCTAAAAATTATTGTTGATGTTCTTTTTTAACTTTTCATGTTAAAACTTTCTTCTATGGTATCAATGTTGGTATGATATCTCACATAATTATGAGTACAGCATACAAGGCAGAAGATACCGGAACTTACAAAATTAGCAAGTGTCAAACAAGCCAAATCACACTTACTGAATTTTTCATAAGGATTATTCTGTTTAGTAGACAAATATTTCCTTTCATATTATGGTGCTTTTTCTAAGTTATCCAAGTGCTGGTTATTATGGCATTCTTGTGTTACCATGGAAGGCACAAATTTGGCATGGCAGTGATTGTGGTTTTTCATACCTGTGGTATAACAACTGGTTCCTGTTCCCATTTTGACCTGTATTTTGGATTATCCTTCCAGCAGTTTTGTCAATATTGGGAGTATTATTCATTATTTCAGGATTCCATTCCCACAAAAATGTTTTTAAGGAACAAAAGAAAGAAATTAGTAATATCCTTGAAGGGGAAAAAACATACTGAAAATTTTCACAGGCTATATTTTGAACATTATTCTGTAAAGTTTCAGTGTTCGACTTTTAGGCAGAATTTTAGATGTTGTATGTACCAAGGTTTAGAAAACCTGTTGTACCAGTTAATACAGGACTGTATCTACTGGTTTGACCTTGGACTGGTATGTGGTCCACCAGTTGTCACCTAGATTTGGTTCATATTGGACTTACCGACTGGTATGGTTATCTTATTAGGCATATCGCCTAGTTTTAATTATTAAAACTTGGGTACCGGATGGTATTTTTTTGATATGTTATTTAGTCACTATTCCCTCCTCTGCCTATTCCTCCTCTCCGCTGCCTTGCAATCGCCTCCTCCTTCACCTGGCCCATCACCGTCACCATCTCTTTCCTTGTAAAAGTCGCATCCTCTTCCTCTTCCACCTCTCATTGAAATGTCGATTTCTCTGCCATCACCTCCTCTTTTCTTCCTCTTCTGGGTTACCAATCTATACCGAGTATTGGTATGTCAGTTGTACCAATAGAGTACTGGTTCAGCTGTCGACTGATATCAGAACTAGACCCGGACCGATATCAACACTAGATCGAGATTTGGGTCCTTTTGTATGTACGACTTGTAATTATCTATTCAAAGGTATGCGGTAGCGTAACTAGCACTGGAAGTCTGGGTCCTGAAATCATTCAAGACCAAGTACCAAATGTGTGGCAAGTCTTTATGGTATCACATAATAATTTAATGTGCACTCACATGTTTCAAGTAATGAAAATACAACTTTAAACATTATACATATGCTTAAAACCTTCATATGACTTAATTGGTTCAAGTCAAGAAGTGTACTGATATAGTAATTACTTAATTGGTTCAAGTTGCAAAGTATACTGATGCATAGTTTTAGTTTCTGTCAAACTGCTCGAAGAGCTGAGTTGAGTGCTGGTTTGTCTAAGGTTAATTTACTTGAAATGGCTTTAAATAGGAAACAACAAAAAAGAAAAACATGTGAGTAGACCAATCTTCCAAATCAACTTAAAACTCTAATAGCTTGCTCAGATTATGTGAACTTGACATATTTTGAGTTACAAGTCAAGCTCCCTTTCAGATTGGACTTTACAGCTTGTACTCTCTTGTTTGTTTCTAAATTTCTTTTTAATCTATATGTTCTAGTGTTAACTGTATTCTTAATTGTCTGGAGATACTTGTTATTTTTCGCATAATTTGAAGCAAGTTGGAAAAATTAGGATGAACTCCTTTCTCTGTTTATATCATAATTTGTTAAATAGTATCAGCTGCCAAGTAAATGCTCTCAGAATTAATAGAATTACTTCTCCTTTGCCAGCTGACTTAAATATGTTTCCTTGTGAAAATGGTTTCAGTAGGATCATCCATTCCATTTTGTTGATGAATGTAATTGATGTCTAATTATGATTAACATCTTAGATGCAGGTAAAAATTTGGCCTTCTGTGTCATTTGCATTAAGCCCATATATGCTAGTTGCTTTCTTTATCTTGTTGTGGAGTAAATTCAAGCTACTTGGTAATCAATTTCAATAATTCCAGGAGCTCATAGTTTGTTTTCAGGAGGTTCTTCTCTTGACAAATAGTGACACATTAAACTCGGAGAATAATCAGACCACACTTTGTCTCCTGTATATGTAGTTGGACTCATCATAATTAGGTCATTTCACTTCATTATGGCTATACAATAACTGCAATGGTCAGAGTTGTTGAATTTGATCACCGAGGATCACTAATATAATTATTTCTCATCCAGATTCATGAAATGGATACCGGAACCATACACACAGCTTTGTGAATCTTAAACATGCCAGGGGTTGGACTGTTCTGTTTATTTTAGTTGAGTTCCAACAGATCTTTCTTGGATGGTGATGAGTCCATGTTAACCTGCCTTTGATGTTTGATTGCATAGAAGTGCTTGAACAGAAGGAAGAACAACGAAACTGGAATGATCTTTAGAGAGAATATGGTGAGTATACATGAAGTTTTGATATTGAAAGATTTCTGTTATTCACTTGGGACATTTTCATTTTCTGTATTAATTTTGCAGGACTCGGGTCTTCGTTGTACATGTGGCATCAGAGATTGAGGTGCTCTGTGGAGCTCTTGATGAGAAAAGGATTAATCTGTCTTGGAAGGAAGCTCATCTGATACAAAATTTTCTTGAGTTTCCAAGTTGACATCAATTCTTGGAGTACTTATGTTAAGATTCTACAGCTCGCTAGGATTCTCTCAAGAAAGAGTTGCCTGCGTGTTTTTCGATGACAACTGTTGTCACATTGCATCTTATCGAGTGTTCTTTAGGTCAAACTGGATCATAGTGAACAAAATCTGGTTGGCTCCAAAAGATGTTCAAACCCAAGTTCTGCAGTTGCATATTTGAAGCTACTATTGCTTTCTGAAAGTCATGTGAAATGTGACAAAATGGTCTTTGTGGGGAAGCTATAATTTTCGTAAGTTGCCACATTTGACAAAATGGCCACCTGCTTTGTATCTATCTGTATGTGATAGCTCATGCATAACTTGCATATTCCACATGGAGTTATTGGGCTTCCATGAGACTAGCATGTTTCATAAACCCTATCTTGTGAGATTGAAGGACAAACTTACAAAATTGTAACCTCACATATGAAGCTATTTATATCAGTGAAATTTAACATGATTATATAGTAAGTGTGTAGAGCAAATGTCACAGATAAAATTGTAAATAAAATGTCTGATGTAATGTTCGTGTATGTTTTTATTTTTTGATTTTTATTCATGTTTTGAGTAAGTTTGACAATCTCTTTTTGGTTGGCTTTTGTGGTCGTTATAGGCTTGTAAACACATACTATGTGTAGTCTTCATGCAGAGATAAAATTATCTAGAAATAGATTATATAATAGTTATTTTGAGAGTTTTCTAACTTCGTAGAGTAGTGCAAAGTATTAACTAGTACAACACCTAAAAGCTATCCAAGTGACTAATGGTTGGATGAGTTGTTGGGGTAGTGTTTAGAGTGGGTTCGTTGTCTTGTTTCGCAGCAGTGTCTTGTGTGGACTTTTGATCGTGGAGGATCATCTTGGGTCTTTTGTCACGCGATCGTTTAGAACTTGCGAAGTTCATGTTTGTAATTTGTATTGTTTATCAAGTGTTTGCTGAAATAGCATTAAGAGACCTAGCGGAGTGCATTGAGGGTAGTCAGTATGTCTGATCGTTTGAGGGAAATGAGCATTAAGATGTAGAGAAATGAGTAGTTTAAAGGAGCAGACTTTTCAGATTGATATTTAGAGGAATGACCAACCCTTTGTGCAAGAGACATTATGAGGACAAGCGAGTTAGGAAGAATGCATAGCATATAAAGGTTGAGATGGTTGAGTTCGAGTTACGGGTCGATATTGGCAACCAAACTTAATGATGTTTAAGGCCAACAAAGTGCTTGGTAGAGGATAAGATTGTGCAAAGTGGGATGGATTGTCTAATGACCAAAAGAGTTGTACAAAGCTCATAGAGATGAAGGGAATTGCTCACTCAAAAGAATTCAGTACTCATGCAAGAGTTTGTATGCGGATGATGGACTGTCCGTGGTCATCCCAAGGTGACCAAAACTCAACGTCATAGAGCATTGAAACTTTCTATTTGACATGAGAAAGATACGTCCACAAAAGGTTGAAGTGTGTAATAAGTTCAGCATGTTACTAAAAAGGGGCGCAACGAGAACTGTATTAGCCATGAGTCGCAATCTAGCAAGTGCGTTCGCGGGGGCGAAACAATGCATAGTTTGTTCATCAAGATAGAATAGTCCAAGGAGATGGTGGTCTCCGAAACTCTAAAGAAAAATATGCGAATAGGAAAGTTACTCCAACGGGATATATATCCAAGAGGGACAAGTCTCGATTCTTCAAAGGAAGAATCATGTGCAATAAATCGCATATATTAAGGAAGGGTACCTCAAGATAATAACTCCATAAAGCTCAATAGACCAAGCGAGCGATAAGGAGTCATTGCATAATCTCACATGAGGTAATGCATTGGTAGATGCATTGTGAGATCAAGTGGGGGAGCAACCTAAGACAATACCAAACAAAGGTATACTTAAAGTCGATGTGGAGATCGAACTCAATGGAGGATTGACCTATGGAATGATGGGCATGAGGGCCACCATCAACTCAATGCAAACCAAGGAGTGGAGTAACTTGGGTGAAACTTGGTGAAGTACCCAAGCCGTATGAAGGGAATCAATATAAAAAACGGAACATGGAGTAGACACACGAAGCTTTTATTGATAGAAGTTAAAGACATGAATTCTTATAGAGACAAGAGTGGGATCAAGTCATTTCATGGGTCCCTCATTTTGATAAAATAGACTCACCCTGCATAGTGCCAAAGACGAAAGTCGAGGCACATGCACCTTATCTCAATGAATCATTTGATAGAGGAACTAAGATAACTTAACTTACGGAGACAAAGTTGGGGTTAGAAGGCCTTAGCACAGGGCAAAAGGACGTAGAGGCGAGTACTCTTGAAGAATATGCCACAATGCTGCTATTTAAATTATCGTTAAGGAACAATGCATAAAGGAGATTATGTTGGGGAGCAAAGGCCTAGGATCCAAAGAATGATGCATAAATTTCAGCAAAGTTAGTGGACTTCGAGATCTGCCAAGTGACAAATTATCCTAGAGCTGTGCTTCATCTGGGTGTGACCCGAGAGTGGGTGGGCAAAGGTTTTTTTCCAAAAGAGTGAACATAATCCGATGTGGTAGAGGCCATGTGATGTGCTGGCAAAGGTCTCACATGGAGAGATCGCAATCCAAGTTCATTCCACAAAGATCAAAATGTAATAAAGATGTCACCAAGAGGCAACAAGGTGTAACATATCATCTTGGAATAGTTCAAGATAATGTAACAAACATGGGAGAAGTCTCGCAAATACTTGATCATATGATCGGGAGCTCCACTTTAGTAAACAATATGATGATAAAAAGGGTTATAGATTCAATAAATGAATGTTATGGTACCGCAGAGGTGAGTCTTCTGTACGTGCATCAAATTTTATATCGGATAAAATCCTTGGTCATCAATATATGGGGGCTATGTACTAGTCGTATGTGTCTTTTAAGTCAATCACATGAGTGATAACACATGTGATATGGTACATATTTTTTCACTTATTATATTATTTGATATTTTATCACTTTATCTTGCATGCTGCATATATTGTGATATTCATAGATCTATATAATGGGAATCAGGTCGTGATGAGATCGCGATAATGAGATCGATTCACCTTTAAACATAAACCCTAAATAATCCCGATCATAGGTCACTCGAGAGAGACATCGAGATGACCGGATAGACTAGTGTGTCATGCTAGTCATAGGTGCCATGCAAGTTAATAATGTGAGTGATAACACATGTAAAACATAGTCTTTTTGCTTATTATTATTATGATATTTTCTCATTTTATATTGCTTGATGTATAAATATAGATATGTGCAATGAGAATCGGATCGTGATAAGATCAATATATAGGTTACTCAAGAGGGACATCGAGATAACAAAACAGACTAATGTATTGTATATCCATCTATATGATGAAGGTTGTGGGTCTCATAGTTGCTCGTGTGGGGACACTAGGACTATAGTGCAGGTGCTCATTAAAGAATGAGTTCACTGATTAATATGCTCATGGAATATTGGTTGATTGATGATATCTCATTGTTAGATAGTTATTTCGTCGTCTTAGTGGTGTGTACCTGGTTTTTAGACTTGAGACACTAAGGATGTCATGTATGAGTACTTCATTTTTTGATACCGAACTCATATGTTTGAAAGTTCCAAATCTAGTACAGTCGGCCATTAGGAATGTTAGTCAACCTTACGAGGGCTATTGAGTGTTGATAGAGGATCATCCGCTCTCGGTATCATAAGAGGAATATCTCATGTATTCTTGCTTAGACAAATCCTTAGCTAAGGTCATTCAGATTGAGAGAGAAAGAGTTCTCCAAGAGAATATGATTAGAGCGAGACTCGAGGAGAAACCGTTTGAGCTTGATAACATCATGCTCGATATTCAGTCTATGAGATATTAGGTGGATAAGGGACTATATGTACATGGTAACTAAGGACAGATAGGTCCAAAAGATTAGATTCTCATGTATCATCTAGGGACTACAACGTAATAGCCTAGTACATCCGAAGTCGATCAGTCGAGTTAATTATTATGGAGATAATAATTTACTAAGCTAGAAGGAGTTCTAACAAGTATGACTAACAACCAGTTCGATATTAAGCCTAGAGGGTCACATACATAGTAAGAGTTACGACGAGTAAAGGTTCGAATATGAGAAATAAATTGGAGGTTCAGTTACGTTGGCATCGCAGCGCATCTGCATGCATCGCAATCGTCCGTCTCGACCTCGTAGGTCCCGCTATAACCTCCATGCTCCTGCTGTGCCTTATCATGTAATTACAACATAATTATAGACACGCAGCCTCAACAATAAATAAGAAATATATTGGAGGCTCGCAGGCCCCAATAATAATAATAATAATCACATCACACGATCCATGATCATCCGTCCACATCATACATCACATGTATATATCATTATATAAGACTATTAGATAAATAATAAGAGTTAATTAAACCTTTTAATTAACTATTTTTTTAAAAAAATTGAGACATGCAAGGAATTTTTTGAAGGGTATTTTGATAATTTGGACAAAAAGGACAAATCTTAAAATTTCTAAAATTCTAAGGGATAAAATGGTCTTTTACCCAAAAACCTAATTCCCTCCCCTTTGTTACGTTGCGGCCGCCACCACCCTGCCGATGACGACCAACGGGGGCGCCACCTTTGCCCACGGGCACGATCGCTCTCGTAGGCGTCGCTCGTGCGACTACTTGCTTGCTGCTCCAAAGCTGCATGCCATAGGTAGTCGATTGTTGGTCGTCGGCCACCTGCATGCAGGTGGCCAAGCTTAGAGCTCCCTTGGGAGCTCTCGGCCAAGGTTGTAAGTAACATTTGGCCAACCTATGTTGCTACCCTCTCTCACCTTTTTTTAAATAATTTTGACATCAAAAGTTTTTCTAAAATACAATACACGTAGTTCAAAATCAATCTTCAGCATAAATAACCTGACTCTGATACCATAGTAGGAAAATCTAGGGGCAATATCACATGTGCAGCGAAAGAATAGAAAACAAAAACCTTAAATTTTTCAAAACAAGATGTTTGTCATCATGCGAAGATTAGTACATAAAATTTACGAAATTAAAAACTACATATATGAAAGATTGTGTTACCTAGGGAGATCATATATCCTTGGAATTCTGCAGATCTGTAGGAGAGGATGAAGGAGGTCAAGTGTCCTCCTCTCTAGTAGTGATTCACAATGCAAGGGCTGGGAAGATGCTCCTCAATTCACTGCCCAATTCTCCACACCAGTTGTTTGAGTAGGAGAAGGAGAGAGGATAATAAGAAGTGACAACAAAAAAGCCTAGCCTATGGCCTTTTGGTTCTCTCGAGGCCCCCTGTCAACTTAACTCTAATGGATCTTACCCTATTAGGTATTAAATTTCCATACAACTACCCAAGCCTCTTAGATTAGTGAGTCTCTAACTAATAATCTCTTATTAGCTTTTATTGAATCTCATATATAGGATCCAATAATTCATGAGCTTATTGGATATCTAATAAAATAGCGGCTCTGACGAATATCTCATATCTGAACCTCTACTCGTCGTAACACCTATCATATGTGTGTGACCCTCTAGGCTCAATATTGAGTTGGCCGTGAGTCATACCTGTCATAACTTCTTATGGCTCAATAAATTATTATCCTCATAATAATTCACTCGACTTATTGACTACGGACGTACTAGGCTACTACGTTGTAGTCCCCAAATAATACAGGGAGATTCAATACTTTGGACTTATCTATCATCAATTATCGTGTACCTATAGTCTCTCATTCTCCTAATATCCTAGAGATCGAATACCGGGTATGGTGCTGTCAAGCCCATACAGTTTCTCCTTGAGTCGCACTCTAATCGGATTCTCCTAGAGAACTCTTTCTCTCTTATTCCGAATGACCTTGGTCAATGATTTTTCTAAGCAAGAATGTACACAATAATATTCCTCACATGATATCGAGAGCGGATGATCCTATATTGACACTCGATAGCTCTTGTATAGTTGGTTATCACTCCCAATGACTGGCTGTGCTAGATCTAGAATTTTCAAACCTATAAGTCTGGTATCAAGGAGTGGAGTACTCATATATGACATCCTTAGTATCTCAAGTCTAAGGACTAGGTACACCATTGGGACGACAAAATCGTTGTCTAATAATAAGGTATCATCAACTATCCAGCATTCTATGAGCGGATCAATAAGTGAACCCATTCTCCAATAAGCACCTACACTGTAGCCCTAGCATCCCCACATAAGCAACTATGAGACCAGCTACCTCTATTATATGGACGAGTATACAGTGCTAGTTATATGCGCCCTATAAGTCAATCACGTGAGTGATAGCACGTGTGACTTGACACACAATCTTTTTGCTTATTATATTTTGGTATTTTAGCACTTTATATTGCCTATTGCTTGAATATATTGTGATGTCCATGGATCTATAGATTGGGAATCAGATCGTGATTATATCACGATAATGAGATCAATTCGCCTAAATAATCTTGGTCATAGGTTACTCGAGAGGGACATCGAAATAACCGATCTGATTCTCATTGCATAGATTCAGGTTACTACTAGTTTCATTCCTTGGTCATGCACTCTTGCACGACTCGAAGTCCTTCACTTTTGGTTATTTTTATGAGAAGCTTATTGACATCGGTCTTACGAAGTTCCTTGGCCTCTGCGCTTCAGCTTTATCTTGGTACCTGGAGTTTGTCTCCACATACTCCATCTTCTCGGCCCCTTTTACGATCAAGCGCTCTCCCTCCATGAGAGCAAGGGATTGATGACTTCACGAAAGTCCCACCTCTACGGTACCATAGCGTTGTCATGCCCATGGCCCTACTATCAGTCACCTCACATCTGCATCCCTTTCTTCACGATCAGTAAATCTGCCTCTATGATACTATGACACTCCTCTGAGTCCACCTCCATTCTAATCGATGCTTGGTTTTTGGGTAGCTAGGTCTCTCTGGACTCGTCGTCGTTTCCTCGCCCCTTTCAACCCTATACTTCAACATCTCTGTGCTCTCCAAGCAATTCCCCTTGATCAATGGAAAGACAGACTGTAACTCCCATGCATGATCTCTACCATCATGTTGCAAGGTTCACACAGATTATGTTATCCTTAGCTTCCTTGGTAGCCATGTTCGCTTACTCGACCTTATCTTATGACTTGTTGGGCTCTCTTATGTGAATATGAGCTCTGGAGTAGTCCAACTCTCCAACTGCTTCGATCATACCTCTGCATGATCAAGTCCCTCCTATGGGACTCACTGGTACTTGCATTCGAACTTTTCCCTCTGTAGTACACAGCCCTCATATGCTGATGACCAAGGCTTTCATTCGATGTAAAATTCGATGCACGCATGGAAGACCCGCCTTTGCGGTACTATGACCTTCACTCCTTGAATCTATAGCCCTTCTTGCTATCATGTTATTCACCGAAGTGGAGCTGCCAGTAGCTCTCGATATAGTCCCTCACAGGATTAGATTCGTGTATATTGCATTGCCATGAACTATTCCACCACGATCCGCTGCACTATGTCGCCTCCTAGTGAAATCTCAATTGCATTCTGATCATTATTGGATGAACTCGGTTTGTGATCCCTCCATTTGTGGCCTCTGCCAACACATCATAAGGCATCTTTCACCGTTAATTGTGTTCGCTCCTTTCGCAATCGACCTTCGTCCACTCGCTCTCGGGTCACATTTGTACAAAGCACCGTTCTAAGACAGTCCTTCATCTAGTAGCTCCCGAAGTCCACCGACTTCGCTGAAATAAGTGCACCATTGTTTGGATCCTGGGCCTCTGCCCCTATGAGCATAATCTCCATTGTGCACCGCTTCCTTCATGGCAACTTGAATGGTAACACTATGGCATATTATTCAAGAGTACCCGCCTCCGTGTCCTCTTGTCCAGTGTCAAGGCATTCTGAACCCAACTTCACCTCTGTAAGTTGAGTCACCTTAATTCCTTCGTCAAATACTTCTCTGAGGTAAGGTGCATGTGTCTCGAAGCTCCCTTCATCTTTGGCACCAAGCAGGATGAGCCTGCTCCATCAGAATGAGGGACCCATAGAACAATATGATCCCGCTCTTGCCTTTGCAAGAGTTCATGTCCTTGACTTCTGTCCAAGGAAATCTCTATGCCTCTACTCCATATTCTATCTTCTATGTCGGCTCCCTTCATGTGTCTTGGGTACTTTGCCAAGTTACTCCCAAGTTGCTCCGCTCTTTGTTTTGCATTGAGTTGATGGTGGCCCTCACACCCACTATTCCATGGGTCAATCCTCTCTTGAGTCTGATCTCCATATCGACTCCAAGTATGCCAACTGGGTCGCTCCCCTACTTGATCTTGCAATGTATCTACCAATGCATTCTCTCAAGCGAGATCATGCGATGACTCCTCACTTCTTGCTCGGTCCATTGAGCTTCGTGGAGTTATTTTTTTGAGGTACTCCTCCTCATCATGTGTAGTCCGTTGCACATGATTCTCCCTCTAGAGAGTCAGGATTTATCCCTCCTAGATATTTGTCCCGTTGGAGCAAATTCTCTCTGCGCTTTTATCTCTATGAAAGTTTTGGAGATCACTATCCCCTTGGACTACTCTGCCTTGCTGAACAAACTATGCATTATTCTGCCTCTCGTAAACGCACTCGCTATATTATGACTTCACGTCAATACAGTCCCCCCTGCACCACTCAAGGCCTAGTAACATACTGAACGTATTGCACACTTCAGCCTCCTACAGACGTATCCTTCTCATGCTGAAGAGAAAGTTTCAATGCTACATGGCGCCGAGTTTTGGTTGCCTAGGGATGGCCACGAACACTCCATCGTTCGCATACAAGCCTTTGCATGAGTACCGAATTCTTTGAGTTAGCAATTCTCATCACCTCTGTGAGCTTTGCATAATTCTTTCAGTCATTGAACAACCCATTCTACCTTACATGGTCTCATCCTTTACCAAGTGTCTCGCTTGTCTTGAGCACCATCAAGTATGGTTGTCAACGTTGAGCCAGCTCAAACTCAGCTATCCCAACCTTTGCGCGCTACGCATTCTTACCAGCTTGCTTGTCCTTATGGTGCCTCTTGTACGAAGGGTTGGCCATTCCTCTGAATTCCAATCTTAGATGCCTGTTCCTATGAGCGACTCCTTTTCCCTATATCTCCATGCCCGCTTTCCCCCAAACGATCGCGCATGCTGGCTGTTCTCAATGTAGCCCCGCTAAGTCCCCCACGTTTGCATGCCAAGTGTTTCTATGAGTGCTTGTCCTACTCTGATACCATATGTCACGGACTTAGTTGGTTTTGCCTAAGTCGTGCAGCACCCTTGCATGTCCATCCATAAATGTTAGCCTCCTTGAAACCTTCCATGGTCCCTTAGGACCTACAAAAGATAAAATATGTTAGAGAAAGTACCTCACTCGGTATCCATAAGCAAACATTTCCGAAAATACTTTATAGCTAATACAAATTACAAATAGACTTTATAAGTTATGAACGGTTGCACAACAAATAGTCAAAATGGACCACTACAGACCGAATATCTCTCATAAGTGTCCATATGACACAACCTTCATTTACAAGCCTAAAAAGGCTACCAAACCCAACTAAAATGAGACTGTTAAGCCTTCGACCGTTCCTCTACATGCTGTGCAAATCATGAACAAACCAAAAAACACGAACATATATAAGCATTACATCAAACATCCTGTTTAGACTTTTGTCCATCATAGAACATTGCCACCAATGAAGTAAAGGAGAACAGAATCGACACGAGCCCTAGAACATGATGGCAGAGGCCATGTATGGGTGTTAGAGCTAGCCCCAGGATATTTACCAAAGGGTAATTTTGACAACACAACAAAGACAATAAAGCGGAAAGAATAAAGCGACAAGAACAAACAAAACACCAGAACACCAGATATACGTGGTTCGGTCAATTGACTTTGACCTACATCCACGGAAGAAAGAGGAGCAAACTACTATTATAAAAGAGGGACACTTACAAATGCCTTAGGAAATGTTCCTAGGCCATAAAACACCTTCAGCTTCCTAAACAAGAAGACTTCAAACCATAAGCAGGTTTTCTTGTGATGCCTGCTATACTTCTTGTGGTGTCTGTGGTACTTCTCGTGGTGTATCTAACATCAAAGCTCAGGCCCTTATTTATAGTTCCAAGACGAGACAACAAGTCTGATTTTTCCGATGTGGGACTATGGGACTTGCCAAACTAACAAATCTCCACCTTGGCATGTCCCAACAAAACTTGCTCCACCTTCTTCACAAAAGCCCCAACGGGCAATCACCAACAATGAATACCAACCAAGTCCAAGCACTGCTTGAACTTGTAAACCGGAAGAGGCTTCGTAAACATATCAGCTGGATTGTCCTTCGTATGAATTTTCTGAACAAGGACCTTTCCCTCAGCAATCAACCACTTAGCGGAATTATCACAAGAAACTGCATCTGAATAGGAAGTAGGCTCACCAACTTCACTTGTCTCTTCTGCAACAAACAAAGCATATGCAACCAAATTTGCATATCTTTGTGGTGGTCGAATATCTCTCCGTGGTCTATTCTTGGCTATGGAATATTGCTCTTCCTCTGGATCATCTGCGTCAGTAGACTCGGGACCACCTACTGGCATTCTTTGAGTAGAAGAGTTCGACTTAAAGGAATCTGAACTCCCAATCTCAAGCTCCACCTGCTTCTGCGCACTATCATTTGTACAACTAGTAGATTCCTCTTTAGAAGATAGCATAGATAATTCATCAAAAGTAACATCTCTACTGATTATAAATTTTGGGGATTTGGGATCGGGACACCATAATCTGTATCCTTTCACCCCAGAAGCATATACAGACTCTGCTTCAAGTAGAGACGATTCTCCACTGTCCTCTTCATGTACAAGGCTTTAAGTTTGTCCCACATGCTCTTAGCTGTAGTCTCCGTAGCTACCTCCCGTAAAACCTCGTCAGAGAGGTTTAGAATGATGCTGGATCGGGCCTTCTTATCCATACCCGCAAGATCTTCCTTTGACATACCATCTGGAATGTTCTCAGCACCCTGAAGTGCCAAATCAACTCCGTCTTGAACCAGAATGGCCTCCATCTTGAGTTGCCACATGCCGAAGTTGACATTTCTGTCGAATTTCTCGACAACGATCTTTGATATTGTCATTGTTGCCAAAAGATCCCAGAACCAGGCTCTGATACCAGTTTGTTAGAGCTAGCCCCAGGATATTTACCAAAGGGTAATTTTGACAACACAACAAAGACAATAAAGCGGAAAGAATAAAGCGACAAGAACAAACAAAACACCAGAACACCAGATATACGTGGTTCGGTCAATTGACTTTGACCTACATCCACGGAAGAAAGAGGAGCAAACTACTATTATAAAAGAGGGACACTTACAAATGCCTTAGGAAATGTTCCTAGGCCATAAAACACCTTCAGCTTCCTAAACAAGAAGACTTCAAACCATAAGCAGGTTTTCTTGTGATGCCTGCTATACTTCTTGTGGTGTCTGTGGTACTTCTCGTGGTGTATCTAACATCAAAGCTCATGCCCTTATTTATAGTTCCAAGACGAGACAACAAGTCTGATTTTTCCGATGTGGGACTATGGGACTTGCCAAACTAACAATGGGAGCTATAATTTATCTTTCCCTTGATTAAGGGGAACTGCTCGAAGAATATAGAGGTATTGAAGTAGGTGGTCGAAAGGGGCGAGAAAGCGATGACAAGTCCAGAGGGACTCAATTACTCAAAACTAAATATCGGTTAGAATAGAGGTAGACTTGGATGTGTATTATAGTGTTGTTGAAGTGGAATCACGAGGAAAGGGATGTTGATGTGAGAAGACGGAATAAGGCCATGGGCTTTGCAGTGCAATGATATCTTATAATCAAGACTTCCATGGAGTTATTGATCCCTTACTCTCGTAGAGGGAGAGCGCTTAGTTGTAAAAGGGGTTGAGAATATGGATGATACAAATACAAACTCTAAGTACTAAGGCAAGGCTGAAGGGCAAAGGCCAGTGAACTTAATAAGACCAGTGTCAATAGGTTTCTCATCAAAATAATTGAATCCTCACCAATGGTGATTGGTGCTACTAAGAGTAAATATTTTACTTTATTTTCTAACAAAATATCGATCAAAAGCAGAAGTGTTGTGTACATATTTGGAGGTGACAAGTAAATAAAAGAGGAATCAATGGGCAAATTTTATGAAGGAAATACCCTAAAAATTTTAAAGTCTGCAAGGCAATGCTCATTAAAACTTTAACAGGCATCCACTCAATTCAAGTGGCGTAAGATATTTGAGAGACTAGCACATAACAAGAAAGGTTTTTTCTTTCATTTGAAGGATCCATAATTACTAATAAGGATCAACACAACTTAGTCGACCCTACATCAGAGTCAGAATCATTGGTAAGTTGAAGCAGCATAACGAACCAAAGGTCGACTACTCAACAACAGCGGTGGAAAGTAGTTGGGAGCCAAAAGGTATATTACAATTAAAGCATAAGATTGAAAATTCAGTAAAGGCGAGGAGATGTAGCATCCCTAAAGGCTTCAACGAGGATGTCAAAGGAATAAGTGGGGGAAAATTTCATAGACAAAGTTGTAAATAAGGTATTTGATATAATACTCATGTATGTCTATGTCTTTTAGTTTTTATTCATACTTTATATAGCATATGGAGGGCTTGTAGTAGATTTGACAACCCCATTTTGTTTGACTTTTGTGATTGTTTCAGACTTGTAAATATATGCTTGTGCAGTCATCACGTAGAGGCAAAATTACCTAGAAATAAATAATCTAGGTAGCCATTTGGGAGATTTCCTAGCTTTGTATAGTGATGTATAGTCATTTTGGAAGTTTTTTAGCTTCGTAGAGTGGTATAGAGTATTAGCCAGTATAAAACCTAAAAACTACTCAGGTGGCACATGGCTAGATGGGTCTTTGAGGTAGTGTCTAGGGCTGGTTCGCTGCTCTGTTCTATAGTAGTGTCATATAGTCACTTCTTGAGACTTTTAGTTATGACAGACCATCTTAGACCCTTTGTCGTGTGATCATTCATAACTTGCGAAGTTATTTACATTATATATCAAATATTTATTGAAAGAGATTATAAGTTTTTTTAAATCGTCTTTTTTTTTTTAGATCAAATAAATATACTGGAGTACCTTACCATTTATAAGAGAGATGAACTCTTTGTGAATAAATATAATGGAGTACCTTACCATTTACACAAAATCAATTAAGCCCGTAATGTTTCTTCAGTTTTTATTGTAATTTTTTTTAAGCATGCAGGCTGCAATCATCTTTAGCTTGGTGTTGAATGTGAACAGAACAGCAGTTGTCTTGTGAAAGTAGCAAAAACTTTTTTCCGCATGGACACACTTGGAACAATTTGGTTGCACACGTAGATACAAGTCATTTATTTAGTGGAACAATAAGATAAGAATATGCTATTGATTGGACTTTAAATAATAGACATTTAGGGCTTCTATTTTTTTTTTGAAGGTATTGGCACAAAGACAGCAAGATTGCACGTGTCTTTTTATAACCTTGATAGAAAGAAATAGCATTTCTTGGATGAAAAATAGGGCTGAGGGACATCCATGGATATATATACTATAATTGAGTATGTTTGAAAGATCAACTTTGAGGGGTGAATATGTAACACTTTTGTTGCTTTGAGTAGTTAGCATAGTTTTGTATGAGTGGTTAGCGTCTCCCATAGTTTTTCTTTTTTTCGTTAGAAAGAAATAGTGTTGTTCATTTTTTATTTTCTAAAGATGATATTACTATTAGTTTTCGTTTTGTCTTTGGTCCCATCATTGTAACCCTCCACCGTGAGACCCTCATTATTTTCGCTTTTCACCTTCGAGTGGTTGCCACCTTTGTTCGTAAGGCTTCTTTGTCACGTCCAACAAAGTACTCACCTGGACGTAGGTGTACGAGCTGGCCATGAGCTTAGATGTGAGCCAACATCAATTCTTATAGGTGGCTAAACGCTTCCATGAGCATGACACTAGTGCAACATTCTTTAGCATCGATAGCGATACCAATGATCCTAACACTTATTTCTCAAGGGCTTCTTGGAGAAAACTAAAGCACTAGGTCTCGTGGTCCCTCATTAGGCCTTTTAGGTCACTATCCTTGTTATTAGAGGGCCTCGTGCATAGTGTGTCTTTGATCATGGTCGCCCTATGCCAAGTAGAAGATGAATAAGAAAGACATCAAGATAGAAGGAAAGAGAAGAAGAAAGACATCAAGATAGAAGGAAAGAGAAGAAGTTGCAGTGGAAGATATGGGAGTTGGTGGCATAGGAGGGGAGTAGGCGGCGCGGGGGGGGGGGGGGGGGGGGGTATCTGAAGGGAGCACGTGGGTGGAAGCAAGGGGGAAACCAAGGGTGAGTCTACGGACACCACAAACCATAGTGAGGAGATGGGTGACACATCTCATCTCCTCCCACGTTGCTAGTGACTACCCCATCCCCGATCCCCAAAGGAGGGGTGATGGTGGGGAGTAGTTGACATCAGGAACGAAAGCTTCATAGAAACAGGGTTAGGACCTATGTGAAGGAGCCTCGCGGAAGGAGGTGATGATCACGCAAAGATAATAAGGCCTCACAATGAAGTAAAGGTCATAAAAATGACAACAAAAGCCTCACGATGAGACCTCGTGGTGATGAAGGCAACCTGTAACATAGCACGTTGAGACGACCATGGTGAAACAAAGTCAATGAACGACGAGACGAAGACCAAGGGTAATATCATTTTTAAAATATTAAAAAATAATTTATATAAATAAAGTAAAAAAGGAAACACTTTACAAGAGAAAATAAAATTTTAAAGTTTTTTTGAAAAATTGACCGTTTGTATAATATGCAGTTTCATATAATAATTATATATATAATATATATAATATATATAATATATTTAATATATACGTATGGAAAAGCCCACATATCAAAGATCAATCTTTATGTTTATCATAAAGATATGTGTTGCACATATATTTCAATTGACACAGCCACGTACAACAAAAACAAACTTAAACCTTCCTCACTGTGATTCAATTATTTTTCTATTTGCAGGAAGACTAATATGAAAACACACAGTGAAGAGAAAACTGCATCACAACACATACAGAGAACACAGGTTGAAGAGAGGCATTGTAAAAATAAAATGATATACCTAATCTAATATTCCAACAATGTGTCGCAGTCATTAACATCAAAATTCAACTACCCTTTGGGTAATTCCTATAATTCCTTCAAAAAAGATAAAATAAGGAATTTTCTAGAGCCCAAAATTGCTTTCGAGGACAGCTCTATCATGTACATAGCAGACCCTCGTGTATGTACATGCCAACCGAAAAGCACTACCAAAAAAGAGGCTCTTCCAACTGACATTACCTGAATTCTCTGCTTCTGGAAGCTCGTCAGGAAACCTCCGCACATGAAACTGGCTTGTGGAGCATCGATGTCCCATGGAAGACCGTTGCGTGAGCACCTTTTAGGTACTTCTCCAACTGCAGAACATGAAGTTAATGTCTTTATGCTTGTTGAAATCGCTGCATGCGAGTAAACTAGAACAATTAATGTGGATGCCAACCTGGTCTGAGCTCATCTTGGTGAAACCAAATTTCTTGGTCCAGATAGCTTCAGCTTCATCAGCCGCAGGCAGCACTAAATGTTTGACACCCAGCGATCCCAGCAATCTCTCAATGCATGCAAACAGAGATTGGAAATAACCCTACAAAAACAACAGCAGTTAATTAGCTTTGATATGAATCATCTTATGGCACTGAACCTTAATTTAGACGCGTTATGCACTAGAAACTTCAACTAGAAAACCATGAGTTCTTTCGCCTCTCCTTCACTCACACCACTAATCCTAGTTAGCTAATCTCAATCAACCGTGCATCAATAGGCCTCCACTGAACATGTACAAACACTTTATTAAACCAAATTAATAGTCTTATCAGACTGGTTAAGCAATCAAAACCCTAACTAACATAATGCCACCAAAAAGATCGTCTAATATATAAACGTCTAATCAGTTCAAGGAATGAGAAGCAAACAATCTGTTGATTGATGTATATAAACTTCCACCTGCCACCAATAAACATAACATCAACTACTACTTTTGCATTGCTAATCCTGTGTAGCTCACTATCTTGCAGGAAGCTCATCTGATTGGACACCAGCAAAATGTTTCATTTATTTCCTTGATCTTTTCTTTATACCAGCGCTAGGCGAAAGACATTTCCAATGCATGGGGCACCAACCAATGTAGTGTTTAGAGAGAGTATAACGTTCCCAATCTTAACCGGCATTCAGAGAGGCCATCTATGGCTTGAAGGCAACATGGGCGCAACTTCTTCATTTTGTCAAAGCTACCCATGCAGTACTATTCCTTCTTAAAATGTAAGAAAGAAATCAGCAGGTAACAAAAATGTGCATGTTCGTTTTCAATAACCAGTAAGTGCATTATTTTGCACTGTAGTAGAACCTTGTCATGTGATGTGCAGCACAGATTTATGACATAAATAAGATAAAAATTCCATCACCGAAACTTTTTTGAGAATTAGTTAAAATGAGCTTCTTGGATTATGCCACCCAAAAGACAGCACAATAACCCATGAAATTGTTATGGAAATGGATGAAAAAAACAAGCAACAATTAGCAAATAACAGCCCAAGACTCTCCCTAGAAAACCACATGCTAAAAAAGTACCCAAGCATACCACCATCAGACTAAAGCCAAACCTACCATGTTACTAAAGACAGCTTGCATCACTAATATAAGTTGATATAAGAACACACACCTGGCCTTGATGTTCTCTACTCGTTGCAACTAACGGAAGTTCGGCAATGTCACTTCCTAAAACACGTAAAATTCCCGCAGACACAACACATGAACTGCAATGACGAACATAGCAAGACAAAATCATAACCTTACAAATAAATTGGTAAAAAGATATTCACTTTACTAATTAACACTTACCCAACAGTTAATACTGAACAATACATTCCTCCAAAATCTTGGTCCTTCACAGTTCTCCTGTCAGAAAATAAATAGATAATTAGTACAAAAATGCAAAAGTAAAAACCAAATTAAAAAGTGTAATTAATGTCCTCAGTCCTCACCCATATACCATTGAAGGAATGAGGTCTCTTCCAGTTGTAGACTCAACAATAGGGTCAAATGACTCCTGACGATCAACCAATAAAAAAAATAAGAACCAAGTTTTTAATTTCCATTAATGTGCAACCCATAATATTGTAGAAGGCAGACAGAACAAAAAAATAAAAATTAATCAATCGCATAATAACACGATGTCACGACCACAAAGTGAAGAACCAAAATAATAAATGATACAGACAAAATTGTGTGTGTGTATATGTATATATATAAAGTCAAAGATTTTTATAGTTATCCCTAAAATTTTATGTGTAGCATATATCCAATTTTCGTAAGTAGCCTTCAAAAAGTCATTATGATGCTATTATGGGTAGTTTTGGCACATAATATTTTTATATATTTCTTTAAAGAAAACAAGCTGAAGTTACCCATGGTCAAAAATGGCTAATCTATCTTTTTTAGATGGATGTCAATGATAACGACATATATAATAAGCCCGATAGTCCGATACAACACAGTATGGATATGTTGATATGGCAAGATATGAAAAATATGATACAATACACCACGGACAGATCAATAAGTAAATATTTAAAACATATAATTTTTTTGTATAACAATTTGAGATATAATTATGTGTTCAATAAATAGTCGGATATAACTATTCATGACAGATAAAATGATAACTTAGATCCCTACTTTTTTCAGCACAAGATTTTACTTTCAGTAACATAGTATGCCAAGAAATAACAAAAGACTGAAAATTCATGATAACTGTAGAAAATCATTTCAATGCGTGCAAATACATAGTACTATAGTAGTGCATTTAATCATACATTGTTCTATTTAATAAATAAACAATATTCAAGTAAAAAGTTCATCAAAATATCCATGAAGTACTCTTGAAGTGTTTTCCAAGTAGAAATTCATAAGACCCACTTTTAATAAATCCAACACTTCCCCGAAATATCTGATATGTGTTCAACAATATCCAAGAAGCATCAAATCCGATACACATCAAACACCCACACGATACATATATGACAAGATATTTAAAATATACATGTTTTGTAGAAAAAACAATCTTATGATATTTAAAATATACATGTTCAAATATTTTGAATAAGACAAGCATTCTTCCAAATCCTTAATGACACCCATTTTATCTAAGACAGGTTAGAAAATTCATGTAAGCAATTGCCGGCCAGACTCCCACATTTCCATTTCGCCAATTACTTGTTATTTTCAGCACTAGACTCATTAAACAATCTAATGATTGATAATTTTAAATGTTATCTATCAGATGTTTCAGTTTTATTGACAGTAAATGTGGATAATAACAATTTACTAACAGAAAAACAAATCTTAGCAATAACATTTGTGTAAGAATTAATCATCGATAATAAAGGATCACTAACATGGAAAATAGTGACTGCTCTTGAAAGCAAAAGTTTACTGTCTGCTTCAAGAGTTCTTCCACTTAGAAGTCTCCACCTTATGTCAGCATCAACCTCTTTATTTAAGCCTCTACTATCACGTTTCTTCTTTATAATGTTAGCATCTGTAAAAGGAAGCAACTCTGCTCCATGATGAAGAAACACCTGCAATGCTCTTCGAATCCTGCTGCAGTCAGTGCAACAGAACCACTCCCCTGCAGGTAGTTCCTGAAAATGAAGAAACAGTCAAGTCCAAACAAATCCTTTATGTCCATATAGGACAAACATACCAACAAGCAACAGGCAAGTAATTAAGTTTTTTTTTTGCTCATCTGTAACAACTGCCTTAGTTCAAAATTTTGTGTACCTCAACATTGGTGCACCACTGTCACAAAAGCTTATATAAATTTAACAACTTAATAAAGAGAAATATCTCTTTAAGAGAAGAAAGAATACACGTTTTTCTGTACCTTTAAATCAGCCATTTTATGATCCCTCAAGCATCCAACATGGTATTCTCTCTCACACTGAAAGTGAAAGAACTCAGAGTTATCACAAAATGACAGTACAAATCCCATAAAATGTGAAACTAATTTTATAAAATATTTGAAACATACTTGATCACAAATCATGACAGTGCGGTCATCAAATCTTGATTTACTAAAATCATGGCACCTGCATACATTTTAAATAATCAGGAAAGAAATTAATAAAGAAACTAGTTTTCCAAAATGCAAACTGAATCTCTATAACCCACTAAGTATAAATTCATTGAATAGATATAAGCACCTTAATGTATCAAAAACGCATGAGAAACAATCAAAGACAATCAGAAAGGTAAATCTGGTTCGAAATAGAGGTTTTCCATAAAACAAAACCCACAAAATTCATTCAAACTACTTTCCAACCAAAAGATTTTGAAGAAAATTGGAAAATCTAATAATTCAGCAGCCATAGATACATGGTCTTAATGTGGATTCGAGAACCTCAATACTAGATGAGCACTACTTTACAAAGCAGACAGATAGGTCATGAAGAGTTAACTAACCTATTAGGGCAAAATGTTTATAATTGTATTACAGGTCTGTAAAGATATCAAACATGAGTTTGAAGTTCTAACCTGCACAATGTACATGCACTATCATCAGTCTCTGATGTCGTGACAATACGGATACACCTTTTAAATATCTGCTCGATGGGATCCACTCCAGCAACTCTCCCTGCTGCAATTGCGTTATCATTACTTGACAGGCACTTTTCTCTTTGATGGAGATTTTGACAATATTGACAGCACCAATCTCCACTCGGGATGCTTGACAAACCCAAACATTCTGCAATAATTGTAAGAAGATGCCATTAACACTCAAAACAGATTAACCATCAAGTTGTTGTATAAGCAAGAAAAAATAATCGTGAAATCAGTAATCATAATTTTATGATTAACAATAACATTAAAACATTAACAATAATATCAAGTCCATCACAGCATGACATGAGGCTAAAAGCATAAAGTCCATCATAGACAAGCTGCCAGGCTCAAAGACAACATGGATCTAAGTACACACGCATGTGCGCACATCTAAATGTGTTGACTAGTTAACCAAGGCAGTTTGCCAAAATAATCTTGCTAGTGTAAAATACCCCTCTGAAGTTTAATTAATTTCCAAAAGGCAACTTTTTTTTGCATGCAAGAAAAATACCTTTGTGGAATGCCCTGGGGCAGAGATCACAAAGAAGTAGGTCTCCACCATCTGCACAGATGCTGCAAAGATCATCGCTTTCACTGGAAGACATTTTTCGGCATTTTGATAGTGAAACCGATAATTCGTGAAGAGATACTCCATTGGAAGTATAAATGTAGTTGTAACTGGACAACCATAGCAAAATGAAAACAGATAAGTAAGAATTTTTAATGGATCAATTCAGATAAAGAGGCTGCAACCTTGTAATCATAAACTTACGGTTTGCGCCTTGATGCTTGACCAGCATGAGCTTCAAATTGTGAAGGACTAACCTGTCATTTAATGTTCCTATTGTTAAAATCTGGAGTAAACAGATCACAAGTAAAACAAACATGTGCAGGCCAACACTTTACCACAGAATTGCAGCATTGACAGTATATTCCAGAATCTTTTATATAACCCTCAAGTAGCCTCTAGTCATCATAAAAAAACTTGTTAAAAAAGGCCATGGCAGATATAAATGGGATAAATTAAATAAGAATAAATCAACCATCACATTGCACACCTTTCCGCAAACATAGTAGCCTACTTCGGTACCCTCAGGCAAAATGTCATTCATAAAGACCAACTTGTGCAAGCCCAAATCTCTTGAAGGAAAAAAGAAATAGGTGAATAAGAGTGATTGTGAGTAAATTAATACATACATATTCAATAGAAGAGTTTAAAACTACCAACTTTCTAGTTAATCTTCCCAGGCTATTTTTCTTATTGGATGATAGGTTCTTGGATGAGCTACTTGTTGGATCTGCTACAGAACCTGTCTTCAATACCCTGAAGCTGCACATTTGTATTAAGGTATATTTTGAGTTCAGAAATTGTGTGAATAATTAAAAGAATACAATTTGACAAGATAAGTAGCATTGCATGAGATCAAGTATGCAAATTGTAAAGGAATGATCATAGTTAAAAGAAAATTCAAACAAGATGGACATTTCAAACAATATAACCTACAGGATTCAGTCTAAAAACAAGTAATGCAAACAATGAAAACCAGAGGACACTAACTCAATGATTAATTCATTTAACATCAACTGATATCAATTGGTTAGGTAAAGTACATTCTGTCTCAAAGAAAAGAATGGATCTTGATTCAACGTAAAGGTTGCTTCTTTGCAATCTGTGTGACCAGAAATCAAGCCATGAATACAGCTTCTCTAAATATAAGGGTAAGGCTGCATTCACCTCGTGCACAGAGTCCACTATTTTTATGTTTTGTCTCAAAGAAAACCCAAGAATAACTGAATCAAACAAAACTCTCACAATTTCTCACCAGAACTTCTGCCGATTGATGATAACTCTTAGTCTCTTAGGAACTGTCTTGCCATTGCTTAATCCTTTAATTATGTACAATGTGAACCATGCCTTGCATGGGTTTCCATTTGGTATTTCACTAGAGATGTCCTAGTACTTGACATCAGAAAGACTGTATAACAATATGCCACCTATTTTCTTTAAAAAATTAGAAATTGTCTCCAACGATTCCCATATAATACAATCTAAATTCATCTAATCTAAGCAATGATAGCATGATTACCTGAAAAGATTCAATTGGAAACAAAGTATATAGATGCCTCATATTTCCTTTAATTCAGAAACAAACTTACACAAATAAAGACAGGATACCAAATAATTTCAAGAGGCAAACCTTGTAGAGTTAAAATTTCCATGCATCAGGTTTGGAGTTTTTGGAGGTTGCTGTGATGGAAAACACAAATCACACAACCCAAACTTCCCAGACCATGGAGTAAGCAATGACCCTGCAGATGTCAAAATATGAATAAACATCTAACAAACCAAAATGTGACAACTGATGAGGAAGTTCAAAAAAAGTCGAACACCTTTGCATTTTTGACAAGTAACAGTTTTGTTTGCAGGTACTGGATCAATTGCACTCTGAATTGTAGCTTCCAACATGTCTAAAGGGGCAATGGAGCATGCTTTAACTACATCATGGAGGCTTTTCCCATTTGGCAAGTAAATAAAATCCGCTGGATGCTTCTTTGTGCTACCAGCATGTTGTTCAAACACATATGCTGAAACAACCTTGATTTGAGAAAAAAGATAAAGGAAAACAATTAATCCTGTTAAACAATATATGGTACCTTGAACAATAGTGAAAAATGATCAAGTGAAGTACTAACAATGGAACCATTGCAAGAAGCACATGAGCATAAAATGCCATTGCCGTTGATCACACCTTGAAGCCCAATATGCTGTAACAACAATGTAACAAACATAGTTCCTTGTCAAAATTTTAAGGCCATGATGATAATATAAAAAAAAGAAAATAATAATGTAAAGCAGAGTTCATCATTGTCATAACTCCACCTTGAGTCCTACAATAGAAGTGCAAGTACACCGAAAGCAAAAGACAGAAGGTAACAAGAATTCCCAAATTGAAAAAGACAACAAACAAGAACTCAACATACTCCAACTCATGCAAATTTTCCACTGAAAAAGCACCAATATCAAGTCATCAAAAGACTAACCCACTAATATATCAAACCTGCCACTTACGTTGCTATTGGAGGCAATGTAATTAACAGGCAACCCCTCAAGCAATCCAGTTGAAAGTAATTCCCTCACATTATTCGGAAGCTTTGTTAATGTGATTTTCTTTGACATCTTCAATTCCAATTTGCTCTTTGGGATCAAAACTGAAGAAGAATCAACAGTATCTACCCCATGATTAGTGTCTTCTGATCCTGATGAATAACTGCTTGTGCTGGTGATGTCCCCTGAACTAGACTCCAATTTTGCTTTAACAGCTGACCTTGTAAGCCTCCTCAGGGGCATCCCAAAGTGACTATTGTTATCCTTGTTACTGTAATGACCATTCATAGTAACAGGAGGATTCACAGGCGGCTCTTTTTGCTCTTTAGCAGGCACGGTCAGTGTGGATCTTGTAAACCTCCTATTGCACGTCCTGTTTGATGAGTCACTCTCCATATTTCTTCCATCTAGACAATGAATTACTGCTGACATTTCTACTGGAGAATCCCCCTCACCCGTTTTCATTATAGAAAAAGGCATCATGATTGCCGGTTCCTCTGAAGCATAGTCAGTCACTGACACAATCTTCTTATTTGCCTGGTTCTCTGTTTCTGAACTATCCACCTCCAATCCACCATTACCATCAATTACAACTGGGTTTTCGACACAACCAGTCTCATTCAGATCAACGTTCAATTTGCTCATGCCATTGTCATCGACCACGATTTGGCCACCAATTTCGGACTCTGCGAATTTATCCACATGCGCAGGAGAGTTTGCCGTCTCATTAGCCTTGCCCGTCAACTCTGCAGGCTCAACCGGCTGAGAATGAGAATTCACCGTGCCTTCAGCGATTCCATCTGATAAAGTTGTCACGAACACCTTTAGGGGTTCCACCACGAATTGATTTCGAC
Organism: Musa acuminata AAA Group; assembly: GCF_036884655.1. NCBI lineage: Eukaryota > Viridiplantae > Streptophyta > Magnoliopsida > Zingiberales > Musaceae > Musa > Musa acuminata. The sequence continues at coordinate 9,569,849 of NC_088330.1, forward strand.
CATCCATCACCATGAGGGTTTCCACCGAAGACCCGTTTTCTAAGGGAACAACATCCACCATGACTTCATCCTTACCATCCACAACGGCGAGGGCATCCGCCTCTACGAGATCAGAAGGGGAAGGAGCAAGAATCATCAGCGGAACATTGACAAGCTGCGGTTCAGCGGTCTCCGGCGTCATATCTGTCCTAGATTTCTTCCGCCGCTTGCTCTCATTGACAAGTGGTGCGCCAACGGTGGCGGCGGACGATTTTCCGGAGCGGGTCCGACCGAGAGAGAGAGGAAACTGAGACTGGGCCTTGAGGGCGAAGACGAACTCCCGCTTGAGGCCCGTCCGGACGCCGCAGCGGAACGCGGAGTTCTCGAGTTCGGAGGACCCGCGGCCGTTAGCCATCGGACCGGACGGAGGGGAGGCAAGCGGTTCGCGTGCCACCGGCAGCGTTAGCGACGACGGAGAAGGCCCCGAGGAACTCGAAAGGATTGGGAATTAGGGTTTGCGGAGACCGGAGAATTCCGGAAGGGGTAGAACGGTTTGTATATTGGAGGGGAAGACAAGTCGGGAACGGAAAAGGAAAGAGAGCGAAGGAGAAAGAGAACGGAGATGGGAGTTCAAACGGAAATGGACTGGTTCGAAATTACGGGGATGTTGCCGCGATTCACAGGCCCGCTATATGACTAATTTGCCCCTACTTTGACGGGGTCAGCAAAGTGGGAACGATTGTGATCTGTGCAATAATCGGACCGGTTCGGCCCGAACCTGTGTGATGCGGTCCAAAATTTAAGCTCAATCATTATCGATTCGGTCGAACCAGAATGTCCAATTGAAGCAATTGATAAATTTCTTCTCCTATTTTCACTGTACGGTCAGAAATTATTCTTTACCTCATGCCACCCATCCTTCCTCGGCCGGCGATTGGAATACGGTTCGATTATTATTTATTTGCTGGAACATCTATGGGCATTTCGGGGATTCCATATGAATAAAGGCAGGTGTTCGCTCTGTGGATGGCCGTTTCCGGAGGGTATCGTTAAATAGCATCCCGGAATCTTCATTCCAAACAGGGCGGGGCGCGGGCACAACCCCGATATTTTCTTACCCACTCCTCGCCTACCCGAGATCCACCTGCCTCGTTACGAGACAGAGACGCGGGCTTCACCCGTGGGTCCCATTTCGTCACCCGGCTATCAACTCGTTGATTGTGGTCGGCACTATTGGATCGGACCGGCCCGGTTCGGGTCCTTGAATTAAGATTTGAATACAACTGCCGCTGCTCCCAGTTTTCTATCGAGGAAAAACCAAAAGCACAAAAGATCCATCGGAGTCCTGTCCGGTTCGGGTCGGTTCGGTTTGGTTCGATATACAGATTAATAAAAAAATATTATTATTATTATTTGTAATTGTCTTACAAAATCCAATAATATAAAGAGCACTTGGATCGCCCATTCAGGCTTGGAAATCATGGCACTTAAATAGAATGATCCTCCAATCTAGAGGATCTTGCATTGGTGATTGTTACTGGTAAGCAATGCAAGGTATAATGTGTATGTATATTTATTCAAGCTTTTACATACATATATTATTTCAAAGTTAGGAAATAGCAGATTTAAACCTTCAAATTTTAAATTAACATATTAATATAATCCTTCAAATACTTAGATCTTGCAGATATTATATATATATATATATATATATATATATATATATATATATATATATATATATATATATATATATATATATTCAAATATCTGTCTAATAATTTCAGGTTAAAAGTTATTAACCATGGTTGCTAATGAGTTTTAAAAAACATTAAATTTAAAATAGTAAATTTATTGTTATTTTTAAACTTAAAAAGGATATATCCAAGAATTACTAATTTCTAAGCTTATATACAGTGTTAATATCATTTAGAGTTTTGACATCATTTTTGTAATAATAAACTATAACAAAATATAATAAATATAATGTTATAACATATTATTATTATTATGTAAATAATAAGTAGTGAAGATAAAATCTGAACCTGTCAAAGTTTTTACTTAGTTGGTACATTCAAAAAATAGATTAGATAATGTTTCAACTACTCAACCTTAACCTTAGTAAGTGAATCATAAGTGAGTCTAATATATAATCGTTAAAATAATGTTTAAGGTATAAAAATATATAAACATATTTGTTCATATCCTTTTATAAACTTTTTTTATTATTATTATCAAACACATAAATGAAAAACAGTTGAATTTATTTAAATAATTAGTGAGAAAAACAAAGGGATATACTCATTTTTTTTCAATTAGAGAACCGTAAAAAAATAGTGGATAGGGGATAACCATCTTGAATCCATGATAATGTGATCCATTGATGAAACCCAACAATACTAGGTTATATATTTCTAAATTTAGGTTTACATGCAGCACAACTATAGGAAACACCTTCTAAAAAAATAAATTTTGATAGCATTGCAAAATATGTGGATATAGTGTTATAATATATTGTAAAATTGGGAAGATTTGGATGATTGTGGTATAATGTATAACTTGTATTTCTTGGGAATTGTTTATTGACTCATTTCAATTTGTGTTAATGAATAATGTAAAAAAATATGTTTATTTTGAGAAAATGCTGATCGATTGATAAATCAATTTGTATAAATGAATAATGTAAAAGAGTATGTTTATTTTGAGAAAATGCTTATCAAATGATAAATCATCATTTATTTTTTGATGTGAACATATAAGCTTGTGAAAAATTATTTCTTAAGGTGGGCCTCATACAGTTTTATTTTATAATTATTAATTCTTACAAAATCTTGGTTCCCTATCAATTATATATATATATATATATATATATATATATATATGCAAAAATCTGAATTTTAAGATGTATATAAGAATAAATTTTGGAGGGAAATATAAGCAAAACCCAATGCATTTGGACTGTATGTCCAAGTCATTTAAAGACGACCATCTCCCTCCTCACTTCCCGCCCCGTTAGTAGCGACCGAATGCCCTCGCCATTCCTGGATTCGCGCCGTCTCTCTCTCCCCTCCGTTCCTTTCTCCTCCCCACCCCTCTCCACTCCACCACCACCACCAGCACCAGCACCAGCACCAGCACCACCACCTCCTCCTTCCCCTCTCGACAACCCTAAATTACCATTCCTACAGCCCACGTTGCCCAGTTCAACCCCTCCCCCCCCACCTGATCTCCTCTGGACATCGGCCTCCAACACTCCTTATCGCACGGATCCCGTGATGCTGGCCGCATGGTCCCGCCGGAGGCCGCGACCGGCCTCCAACATCACGTTCATCGTCATCATCGCCTCCATGGCGATCCTCCTTGGCCGCCTGCCCCTCGGGCAATGCCAGGATGACGATGACTATGACTACGGGAGCCAAGCCCAGGGCGCGTCCCCGTTGTTCGCCGGGGTCATCTACGACCGGATCATGAACCTCACGGGCAGCTTCGCCATGGAAATGGGCCAGCATCTGGATTTCTGCGTCCAGAACGCGTATGTTTGCTGGCGCTTCTTGTCTCGCTGGTTTGTTGGCTTTTTAGATGCAGGGGATTGATTCTCGAGGTGATGTTATTTGGTTCCAGGGATAAGGATTGGAATGAGGCGTTCAATTTCTCGTCGGATTTGAGTTTCTTGTCAAAATGCATGAAAGAGACTAATGGTATGAGCTCTTCTTGCTTTCTTTTCCTAGTACAACGCGTTCTTAACTCTGTTCACAATCATTTCAACATGAGCAATCATCTCGTCTATCGAACTCAAATTGCCTTGTGTAATCAAGCAATGAAGGTGCATTTCATGAAACACAAGCCAATTACGGAAGATTTGGGTGGAATAGCTGGCAATATTATGAGAAATTTGCATCTGAAAGCGCACAAACCCTATTGTGTACAAGGTTGATTATACAAAATTGGAATATGAAATTGTGGGCATCAGGCAAGTATGGTATTACTAAATTACTGATAGTTATCTAGTCTATAGTGTCAGAAACTTGGTACTCTGGCCTTTAAAAGGGAGCATTTTTGAGAAAATGTTAATATAAATGGCTAGGTAACACAGCAAAAAAGTTTTTCTGTAGGTGCAAGAATTTGCGAAAATAAAATAAAATTTTGTTTGTGTCTCTAAGCAAGACTTGAATAGAATGGTTTGGGTTTGTTCCATCAGAGCCAAGATCAAATATCATGGTAATGCGCTTGCTGAGATGATATATACAGATTTTATAGGGTATGCACTTCTGGTTTGGGACAATTGGAACATACAAGTTTGTAGATTCAGTCCTTGCTAGCTGGAGCATAATTAATTGGCTGAAGTTATGGTTGGTAAAGAGAAATGAAGGTGCATTAAGATGAATGCGACATTGGATGGCTCAGTGTATTATGATGATATACCTCTTAAAGTAAAGAATTTTTCATAGTGCATTCCCAATCATTATTAAAGAAGTTGGGATGATAACTTTTCACTTTTATTTGAATGAATTTTTGTGTTTCTACAGCATATAGACAGACTAGAATCATCATATTTTACATCCCTTTCCAGGTGGTATATGATTATATTATAATAGATAAATTTCTCATGCATTGTTTACTTGAATTGACAGGAGATCTTACTCGACGCTTATGCACGGCTGCAGAAACTAAGTTCTACTTTAGCAGCTTCTATGATAATGGTGGAAAAAAGAATTATCTAAGACCCAACAAGAATTGCAATCTGACATCATGGGTATCTGGATGTGAGCCAGGATGGGCTTGCAGTATTTTCGAAGACCAGAAAGTGAATCTTAAAGATTCCAAGGTTGTTCCTATGAGAAGTATCAACTGTCGCCCTTGTTGTGAGGGTTTCTTCTGTCCTCATGGTATCACTTGCATGATCCGTGAGTATCTTTATTTTCTCTCTTGGATTCAGATCTATGAATTTTACACTATCTGCAGTTTATGATCGTTATCATATGTCTGTTAAAGGTTTCAGAATCTTTCAAACAATTTCTCTATTCTTTACATAAATATACATTAGTACTGCAGAAAAATCAGATGTCTTATATGTTAAAAAGTTCCAAAATCATATGTGACATCTGCAATCTTTTTAGAATTTCTTTATTTCTGCTGCATTTCTTCCTTCCTGTTCTTTCCATATAAATATCAGACTTTTGTATCTGAAACATTTACAGTTTACCTGAGTTTCCTCATTTTTCAAGAATGGCTTCCTATCTTGAATAGTACCATATGAAGGATGTGGTCTCAACTCTCAATGTTGTTTACTGTTGAACAATGAGCTATCTCAAGTACTAAAAAACCTGTACCAGAGCCTTTAGGTCCTAGCCAAAATCTAAGTTGCATAGATTGTTGAACAGTACTTGTTTCAATGTAGCAGTTGCATTAATGGACAGTATAGTTGTTACAATGGCACTATGCCTTGCAACGATTTCTCTTCATTTTAAGGTAAAACTGAGGGAATTCCTTCAGGTTCATTGCATCAGATGTTTCGACCTCCCCTAATATTTATGCTTCTTATAAGGATTTTATTATAGAACAGCATAAACTGATATGATTCCCTTCATATATGTCACTGCATTATGTTCTGAACAGTACAGCATTATTGAATCTTTCTCTTTTCTCAATTTGCAAGTCTATTGCTTTCTTAAAGAGTTATCAGCGAGTATGTATTTGTTTAAATTTCAAAAACGTGACTTCTGAAATGTATCCTCTGGATGAGTTTCTCAAACACCATAAGGAAAGATTTTAGTTTATTTAACATGTTTAAGCAATAATGCAATTTTATGTCTGCTATAGTGTAAGTGCAAGAAATATTATCTCTCTCTCTTTAAAAAAAAAGAAAAACAGAAAGAGAAAAGGAAAATAAGCCTTGGACTTTTTAACATAATTTAGCTGTGCTTCTGATTACTGTTTGCTTTTGATGTGCTCAAAAGGAATTTTTTTCTATTCTTTCTGTGTATATATACATTTACCTATTTCATTGAAATCCAGAATTGTTAAGAAATGTTGTTAATTTCATTTTCTTTAATAACCTGCAGCCTGCCCATTAGGTGCATATTGCCCACTTGGAAAACTGAACAAAACTACTGGGGTCTGTGATCCGTAAGTTTATCCTGATCTCCTAAAGTTCCTTATTAATTTATATTTATACAATTGCTTGAATATTTTACCATATACATGTTAAAACTTAGGAAGATTTCAGGTACAATTATCAGCTACCTCCTGGACAGCCAAATCATACCTGTGGGAGTGCTGATATGTGGGCAGATGTTGGAACTAGTAGTGAAATATTTTGCCCAGCAGGATATTACTGTCCAAGCACCATACAGAAAATTTCTTGTAGTAGTGGGTATTGTTTCTCAAACCTACTTGTCTAATTTTCCTGTTCTCTTGCTATAAGTATCAGTTAAAAAATACTTATTTTCTCCAAGTCAATCATACCACACAATGTTATCCTTATTTTTTATTTATGCAACTAATATCCATTGAAATACTTCTTCAGATATTACTGCAGGAAGGGTTCTACTACTCAGACGAGTAAGTTCCTTTTAGTAGTTGGGTTCCCAGTAATTCCCTGACATATATTTCATTCTAAGATGTTAATATGAATCATAGATCAGAAACTTGGTAATGTTTAGTCTCTGTCTTGACTCTGTTGTTTCGTCACCAGTTGTGTTCTTTAATGCCAATGTCTTTGTTTCCACTGCAGTCCTCAGCATGCTGTTGTTGGTCCAGATTAAACATTTTAGTCATAATAATGCTGTGATCATGTGCTAGATTGTGAAACAGTTTGCCATTATGTCATCTACTTTTGGGATTCCTGCCTGCATTATTCTTTCCAGATATTGTACCCTTCAAGGTTTGTCGTACCGGACTGTACCGCCCGGTATGGGCGATACGTACCGGTCCGCCCGTACCGAGTACTGTAGCAGTGCTACAGTGCTCGGTACACCTAGGTGTACCGAGCGGTATACCGTACCGTACCGGTACCGAGCCCGGGTCGAAACGCCGGTATGGTACGGTACGACGAACCTTGGTACCCTTAATCATATACGTTTAGTTTTTTTTCCCTAGTCCTTTCTATCACCTCAAGGTTACCCGTTACCTGCACCATGTTTATTGGAACTTCTGATTTCTGAATTCTTGATAAACATCAACCTGATCCTCCATTTTTCAATGATCTGATAAAATGATTACTCCATCCAATCTTTTCTAACCGAGATGGACTTAACACAGAATTATATGATAACAAATATTGTCATCTTTAGTCATTCTCCCATATATTTTGTTATAAATATCAAAACATTCTTATGTTTGCTAAACACTAGTGACCTCATGCAACAAACTGTATGCAATTTCTTTCTGGTTTTTTTGTGCTTTTGACATAAATTATTCCCAACAATAAAACTTGTGTGTTTCCACTCTTTTTTATGCTTTTCTAAGCTTAGGAGACATTTTAGAGGATTGCTTCTTCATTGCATCAATTAATCTGAAGGTAGTAATGTAGATCTTCCAAACTGCAACTTGTCCTTTAAGATGAATGAAACTCGATAGGCTAGGAATTTGGAACCATGGATGAATTATGGTCCAACTGAATGTCAATTTTAAATTTCACTGAAATATTTTATAAAGCAACTTGTATTTGAATTCTGAATTATAGTCAACATCTTAATGTCAAAAAAAAAAAATTATAGTCTTAAAAAGATTTTGGTTGACATTTAAAATCCTATTTTCTTTTTTATAATAGTCGATAGGCCACGCAGAATGTAACTTTTCAAATGTAATGTTTGCCACCTAAATTGAGTGACTTTATGTTGCTGATTCAGACTTTTTTATTGGTTCCATTTGGAAGATGTTATTTGGTTTTTAGCAGCAAAACAGAATAGAAGGAGATAAAAGAGAAGAGGGAAAACAACCAACATTTCCATGGCCTGACTAATGATTTACATCAATGGTTTGCCAAGGTTTTTAAGTAAAGGAACAATTTATAACAATGTTCCAGGCCATACAATATGTGATTTCTCTATATCTCCAGAGGACTGGCCCTCCAACAGAACGTAGACATTAGAGAAACACTGAAATCATAGTAAAGGTCATTACTATCTTTAGAACTGCAAACCCAACAAGTTGTGTTCTTTTCTATGACATAATCTTTGTATACTACCAATATTGTTTGCATATCTACAACAATATTGTGTCCTGCCTTTTAATCTTCTGAGAAGTTAAGCCTGGACATAATTTTTCTTTTGAATTTGTATAAAATCGTGCAGGCATTTCTTTCATTGAAATTATTATGCATTTGCAGGATGCTTTCAGAAAAGCTCTTGTCCACCAAATTCTGCCAATCAAGATATTACAATATTTGGTGCCTTGTTGATGGTGAGCCTTCCCTCGTACTAAATTCTCCTGTTCATGTTGTTTATCAAAGTTGAACCCTCAAGACCACCTTTGAACATTAGCTTAATCTGCTTTACATAAAGATAGCAATTATTGGTTTTAGCATTCCTTGGAAAACTTGTTACTGTACTCAGTATAGATCCATATCTACAGTTGCTACGGCCTGAAAGTTTTGCAAGTGCATGTGGCATGGATGACACTAACCTTCTCTGACAATACCTGTAGGTTGCGTTGAGTCTACTGCTGTTAATTATCTATAACTTCTCTGGCCAAATCCTCACCAGCCGGGAAAGAAAACAAGCAAAATCTAGGGAAGCTGCCGCAAGACATGCAAGAGAGACTGTCCAAGCTCGTGAAAGGTGGAAAACAGCCAAAGATGTTGCTAAGAAACATGCAGTTGGCTTACAGACACAGTTGTCTCGCACATTCTCTCGTAAAAAGTCTGTTCGACAAGATCCTCCCAAGGGTCTCGGCCAACCTTCAAAGAAGGAACCAAGTAACCTTACCAAGATGATGCAATCGCTCGAGGAGAATCCTGATACTTACGAAGGCTTCCACGTCGAAATAGGGGACAAGAACCTAAAGAAGAACATGCCCAAAGGTAAACAGATGCACACGCGCAGCCAAATCTTCAAGTATGCATATGGTCAGATAGAGAAGGAAAAAGCCATGCAACAGCAGAACAAAAACTTGACCTTTTCCGGAGTGATTTCCATGGCCACTGACACCGATATAAGAACCAGGCCCATGATCGAGGTTGCTTTCAAGGACCTCACGCTGACCTTGAAAGGGAGCAAGAAGAAACTCCTGAGGTCTGTAACAGGAAAACTTATGCCTGGTCGTGTGGCTGCAGTGATGGGCCCATCTGGTGCTGGGAAAACCACTTTTCTGAATGCTTTGGCTGGAAAGGCAACAGGATGTGCTACTTCAGGTCTTGTGCTCATCAATGGGAAAGCAGAACCCATACGCTCATATAAAAAGATCATTGGTTTTGTGCCACAGGATGATATTGTTCATGGAAATTTGACGGTGGAGGAGAATCTTTGGTTCAGTGCTAGATGCAGGTGAGAAGAGACTTTCAACATAGTTTTCTACAAACATTCTCTCATTTCTCATTAGTGTTTTTAGGATTTATACTGCTCATTAAGATTAAAAAAAATCCAGCAATTTTAATAGTATAGACTTCGTTTTTCGTAAGTTCAGATCATCCTAGGCATAGCTCAAAGATAGAAATTGAGATATGTACAACAAGTCCTGCAGCCTGCTTGTGCAGTGGCAAGTGACAGAGAGCCTCGTTTCAATTTCACTGTTCAGATGGATACTTTTTACATGATATTAACTCTTCTCTTCTCATGTGTTGCAGACTTTCAGCAGAGTTGTCTAAGCCTGACAAAGTTTTAGTTGTTGAGAGAGTTATCGAGTCTTTAGGCCTACAGGCAGTGAGGGACTCGCTGGTGGGGACTGTAGAGAAACGTGGTATCTCTGGCGGGCAAAGAAAAAGAGTAAATGTTGGTCTGGAGATGGTGATGGAACCCTCTCTTTTGATTTTGGACGAACCAACATCTGGTTTGGACAGTTCTTCATCTCAGTTGCTTCTTCGAGCTCTGCGCCGGGAGGCCCTTGAAGGGGTAAACATCTGCATGGTTGTTCACCAACCCAGGTTGGTTTAGTCAGTATTCATGTGTTTTCTGCTAAAAATGTGTTTGTGTTGCTTCTTCTCCACTTAATATGCCACACATTCTACTGACCTTCAGTTAAGCGTACAATTGTCTTCATTCCTTTTTCTGCATATGCATGAAGTTGTATAACTTCAAAACGCAAACTGACCTTTAAATTTCTATTTTCTTGCATGATAGATCTCATTCGTACAAACTATAAGCTCAGCACATCGTTTCCTGCACAAAGCATAACTTGCAAATGTTCAGAGCAATTTCTATATCTATTGCTTGCAGAAGTAAATGTATCACTGCTCCGTAGAAACGAATAACTCAGTGCAATTTTCTTCTGATTCAGCTATACGTTGTTCAAGATGTTTGATGACTTGATACTTCTAGCAAAAGGAGGGCTGACAGTATACCACGGATCAGTGAAGAAAGTGGAAGAATACTTTGCAGGGCTAGGGATTAATGTCCCCGAGCGCGTGAACCCTCCTGATTACTTCATTGATATTTTAGAAGGGATAGTGAAGCCAAGCACAAGTACAGGTGTGAATTATAAGGAGCTGCCGCTGCGATGGATGTTGCACAATGGGTACGAAGTGCCCCGAGATATGCTACAGGATGCTGGTGACATCGATGCATCAGTGAGGGGAGGTGGATCAAGTCCTGCTACCACTGGCTCTGAGACACAATCCATTGCTGGAGAAGTATGGGATAATGTGAAGGATATCGTAGGACAAAAGCGAGATGAGTACGAGTACAATTTCTCTAAATCCAAAGATTTGTCCAACCGCGGAACTCCCGGTGTTCTCAGGCAATACAAGTATTTCTTGGGAAGGTAACTTTACAGCTTAGGTGTCTCAAAAGTGAAACTTGTTCATCTTCTTTTACTGAGCTTTCGAATTTGATGCGTAACTCTTCATGTTCAGGGTTGGCAAGCAACGTCTTAGGGAGGCCAGAATACAAGGAGTTGACTTTCTTATCTTATGTCTTGCTGGTGTGTGCTTAGGAACACTTGCGAAAGTGAGCGATGAAACATTTGGAGCACTGGGTTACACATACACCGTCATTGCCGTTTGTAAGTCGGAGATTGCCTAATTTCAAACGTTTGCTTCATGAGTTTACATCGTGTGTTATTTAATACAACTCATTGTTGATAACAAATGCATGCTAAGATCATGACATCTCAGTTATATTTTTTTAATGTCATCTTGTACATTGCGATTCATGTAGCATCTGGAGCAAAAAGTTTATACTTCCTACTATGATCGATAATTACTGTTAAATTGCAGCTCTTTTGTGCAAGATTGGAGCACTGAGATCATTTTCACTTGAAAGGTTGCAATATTTGAGAGAAAGAGCTTCTGGCATGAGTTCGCTGGCTTATTTTCTAGCAAGAGATACAATCGATCATTTCAATACGATAATCAAGCCAATAGTTTATCTCTCTATGTTCTACTTCTTCAACAATCCCAGGTCTTCCATCTTAGATAACTACATCATCTTGGTCGGACTTGTTTATTGTGTAACCGGAATCGCATATGCTTTTGCAATGTTCTTCCAGCCAGGTTCAGCACAATTGGTGTGTTCCATCACAGAATCAATACCATTTGGACTTGCCCTTTCTCGTTCATATCATTTTGTTTCACTAACATTCGTGTTTCATGTTGCAGTGGTCGGTGCTACTTCCTGTTGTTTTAACTCTCCTAGCAACTCAGCAGAAGACTTCAAAATTCTTGGCAAATTTATGCTATACAAAGTGGGCTCTGGAAGCATTTGTAATTGCAAATGCTGAAAGGTATGGTTAAACAACCATTGCATTTCTAACCCATCTATGTTAATAGAGCATATGAGTTATTCCCATTGACAGGATGTGCTTGTTGACAGCTTAAACCTGGCAACTTTGATGTGTTTGTTAGCTTAAATACAGCGCTTAAGTTGTTTCTTGGGATTTAGTAGTACTAAGAGTTACAATTTCATGCATTTTATTTGTAAACATCAGCATAAACATAACTTTGGCCTTTGAATCATGCTCGAGTTCAGCTGTCTAACGTGCCATCATCTGAAGCTAAAGCTTATATATGAGCTCTCGGCACGCAAAATGGCACCCCGTTTCTGTTGCTGATTGCTTTATATGCCTGGAATGCGGCTCTTGTATTAGCCCCATGAGCTAATTTTTTGTTGGACAACAATATTGATTAAGATATATTTCTTTTGATAATGTGAACTTCAGTTGCGGTTCTTCACCTGTACATCAAGTAGCACCCATACTAGTACTTAACACTCTGCTTTCTGTTTTACTCATCTCATCATTCCGGAAAGAAAACAAGAATAAAGCACTTGAAACACAAGAGAAATCTATTGATATGCTCGCTTTGATACCGTCACTGTCTGTTTCAGGTATTCTGGAGTGTGGCTGGTGACTCGGTGCGGTTCTCTCATAAAGAACGGCTACAACATCGGTGACTGGTGGCTGTGTATAGTGGTCCTAGTTATCAACGGCGTAGTTTTCCGCTGCATTGCCTTGTTTTGCATGGTGACATTCCAAAAGAACTGAGACATATGCTTAGTTTTGTCCATACAAGCCACAATCAATTTTGGTGCGCTTTCTTGGACCGGGAAATGTACAAACACACATGAACAGATCTCCAAGGGAGTCCTACCTTTTTACCCACTCCAGCACGTCCTTAACAAGGATTTAGAACAGTGTCAAAACGTATTTCCTATTTGTCTCACTTCAAGAATCCTGTACAAGGATGGATTGTCATTCAGAACAGCTGGGGTACTGTATGTAATGTCTAAAACCTGTGAGGAAGCATGCAGTGATTTGTGTAACACCATTCCGTGGCTGGTCTTCACCTCCCACCCCATTGTATAAAGTGATCATTGTGCCTCCTTAAATTGCAAACATGTGGTTCTGAAGACAACCTGAGACAATTGTACAGGTGAAGGCTAAGCATGTTTGTAAGGGTTGGAAGGGACCGCAGAAGAGTTATTCTAATTTTAATTTATTTTGGTCCTACCAACTATGTAGTGTTTAATTTTTTTTATTCAACATAGATAGATGATTGAGATCATAAGGATGTTGGTGATGCAAGATGTGACAGGTTCAGGAAATCCCACCTGCATACGGCATTGATCTCAATGTGAGGCCCTAAACAATGCTATCTCAGGCCTACATCTCCACCCAAAATTAAAGGAAGAGTCAATGGTCTTAAAACTTGACTTCATCATGCATCTTGACCACTATGATTATGGCTCACATAATATTCCTGACATTTTAGAGCCACATGTGATGTCGACATGACCTCATGTATATAATATTAAAACAACAACCACATGTATATATATATATATATATATATATATATATATATATATATATATATATAAACAATATTTATGTATGAAAGAAGAATTAAAAATAGAAATAAAAAACACTCGTATATTGCTAAGAATTGACGAAAGTTGGATGGCACATGTTGGATTATATCCACAACTTACTAAAATTTTAGATTGAATTGATATCTCTCTTGACCAATTCATTCTCTCTCTCTCTCTCTCCGTGTATATATAAGCATTGCATCAAGAACAATAGAGCAATCATAAGATGTGATGTCCACCATGGTTGGATTAAGTTCCAGGAAGGAACAATGACAATAACAACTCAGGACCAAGTCATAAATGGATTGCGATGTGACCCATGCGTGTTTGTCTTCATCACAGGAAGTGCAATTCCCCTTCGTTCTTTCATGTTGAATATTTTCCACCTACAGACACATCATTGTCGGATTAGTTCTGCATAAAGTTGAGTCCAAGGATATCATGCATGTCAGTATATGCTAAATTTAGATCATGGAGATCTGAGAAAATATTTTTATTTTGACCACAAACTTGCCACAGAAAAGATTGACCTATTTGTAAGGGAAAGAAAAAAAAAAGGGGGGGGATCAAACTGCAGTCCAAGTCATTTCTGATGGCCAGCTTGGTAGCCTACAAAAGAGCAACCAAATGATGATCCAAGTTATTCAATCTTGTTCCTATTTTGCTCATTTTTTTCTCTAGTGCTTTCCTGGTAGCATAAAATTCGATTTTTGTAAAACAAAGGAAAATTTTGTGAACCATTGAGTTGTTTCTATCACTAGCTTTTCTAACTACTGCATGCAAAAGAATGAGATTTTCTAAACACCACATGGGAAGGAAGAGAGAACTTCTATTTCATTTTCTCTTTCCATCAATCAATCAGCTGCTGATCTATTGATTTATTATATATCTCAAAATAAGGTTCAACTAAAGGAAAATTTGGGAAATCACTCTGTAGATGATGTGATATTTCTTTGTAAACTGATAGAAAATTTCAGAACAGAGCTGAAAGTTCCACTACACCCACTGACACACAACACCATGATGCAAGAGAAGGTTGTATACAATTGCACCAGCTGGATCTTAGCTGCTAGTAAACTGTAGGATTGTCAAAGCTGGATCATGTTCGAACTTTAATATGTCTATGATCAATGTGTGGGTGATGTATTTTTTGAACAGCCCCTTTTTAATTGTGATATCCTATCTACTATATATGTATATATATTTCTTGAACAGCCACTGTTATATACGTATATAATATATGGGATGGGCACATCGTTTCCTCCAGTAAATATGATCTCTGTCTCACTCCCATATCTCAGATGGTTTCAGATCAACTCTTCCAATCCAAACAATATGAGCCGTAAACTCAGTTGGACAGAGTCTAGCAATACATGGAGCTCATCGAAAAAAGGCAACATGACATCCTCTTTTGGCATAGCCTACCTTTTGACATGGTAATCTGAGCATGTATCTTAAATTGAGAGAGAGAGAGAGAAGATCTTTGCTCGTTGTGTAGGCCACATGATGATGCAGCCATGGTTTACTATACAATGAAGCATCAAGAAAGAAGATGGATCCAGATTTTATGGGAATGAGCAAATCATTAGACTTGTGAAGCTGTTAGTCATCACAAAGAACAAGCTACAGGAAAGCAAAACCATTGGATGATCACCAAGGACTTGCAGGTTCTGACAGTCTCAAGAGTTCCTCCAAGTACTCTGCTCCCAAGTCCTCCAAGACCACAACACTCTCCCTTACCTTGCCCCCTGACCTCCTCCTCTTCCTGATGCAGTGCCTCTTCTTCAGTGCCAGAACCGGGGAACACCCATCCACCCCCAGCTCGAGGTCCCGCAGTGACGCCCGCACACGCTCGGCAGGGAAATTGAGCACCGCCGCCGTCCCCCTCATCGCCAATGCCGCCTGGTCGTAGGCCAAGGCGGCCGCCTCCGCGTCGTCGAACGTGCCCAGCCACACTCTCACCCCCTGCCGCGTCGAGTCCCTGATCTCCGCCGCGAACTTCCCCCACGGCCGCTTCCGCACACCTCTGTAGCTCTTCTCGCTCCCCGGGGGCTCCGCCGTCACGCTCGACCCGACCTCTTCTGCAGCCATGGTAGAGTCAGACACGTCGGGAGCATCGATGAGCATGTCCAGCAAGAGCATCTCATCGGCGTCGTTCACGTCGAAGGGAAGCGGTTGGTCGAGGCGGGAGCACGGGGCAGGCTCCGGGGATTCGGGTGTGGACGCGGCCGAGGATTCGGAGCAGCGGAAGTAGAGGTTTGGAGAATCCATCGACGGAGAAACAGGCTTCTTCTTGCTCGGCTCGTGTGGTTTCGCGGCATAAGAGCCTCAGAATCCCCGGCTGTTTATACCGGTCAGGGTGTCTGGGTTGGATAATTCCATTGGCCGAGACGTGATAGGGAGGGTGGGACCCGGAGGCTTCGAATGGCACATGCGTCTTTGACCTGAGGCGGCTGGGTCAATGGATCAGAGGAAATCATCAGCGTGCGGTCATGGCTTCGGTATGGATTGTACCTATTAGGTGTCCCGAACACGTGTCGCTCTAATGCCTGCGTGTAACGTTGTCTGGTGTCGTGGTGAGGTAACAGAGCCTCCCATTGGCCAAGGTAACTGGGCCCCACCTAAGTGAGGGATAGCGGCGGAGCAAACATTTTGCCTTTTGATATGAATTCAGAAAAATTAAATACTCAAATTGAATCCAAAAAACCTACAAATTTAACCCAAATTAGACACGAATATATATATATATATATATATATATATATATATATATATATGTATGTATGTATGTATACATGTATATATATATATGTATATATATATGTATGTATATATATATATATATATATATATATATATATATATATATATATATATATATATATAATTCTCGAACAATTAATGATAAACTACAATGCAAATATTTGGTATTTATATTCAATTCAATCGGAAATGTGGTTCGAATTAATTGCTCCGAAAATATATCAGCTCATTTTTCGTATCGTAGTTAAGATCGATTCATTATTGCTTACCTACTACTCTATAAATGAGAAATAATTATATAATCTAAAACGATTATTAAAAGGTTCCATACACAATCAACCGCAAGATTGAAGCATCAAATAAAGTACTTAACAAATAAGAATATAGCTAAAGTGATAAATTTAAGTCGACCATAATAATAATAATAATAATAATAATAATAATCTAAATTAACATTAATGTCACTCAAAAAATTATGTCATAAATTAATAATTTTCATATTTATCCCTCTCATTTTGACTTTAAAAGGTAATGAGTCAAATGATCAGTGAAAAATGATGATATAATAATAATAATAATAATAATAATAATAATTAATAAATATATAAATAAATAGCATTGGAGGGGTATAAATGCTATTTTATGATTTGGAATGCAAATATCATATCCAAATTTCTATAAATATTTGTCTCTAAACATCCATCTAACAATTCAATTAAGAAAAACCAAGTTTTATTGTTATTTTGTTTATGAACAAAAAGGTTACTAATATAAAAAGGAGTACTTGTCAGCGTCTGCCGTGGCAGCGCCGGCGCCGGCGGCGTATAAAGATACGGTGGGGTCACTTCGAATCCGTAGCAAAATCCAAAGGCGTCGTCGTGCCCACTGGAGCGATTCACTGAATCCAACACAACGAAATAGCCAACATAAGAGAAGCGGACGTGAATTCAGATACAGTGCACATATCCACCCTGCCAATTGCATTGCACGCTGTCCCACACAGCCTTCGTTTTTCTTGGTCTGTTGATGTATTGTGGTATGCTTGTGGAGTTACCTCGGGACTGATTAGCTGATACTTATGCAGAAACCCACGAGTGCATTTTTAATCCGATGAGAGGTGGTGAGATATGATTAATCACGTGTGATCGAGCACTCTTTGTGAATCCGATTCATCACGTCAGCTAAGTGTTAGGAACGAATCGGTAGTAAGAGGGAGGATTGAATTAGTGTAGTGGAAAAAACTATTTAGATTTGAAAAATTTTTGTTTCGATTAAACCAGATTCCGATAAAAATCATTTCGTAAAGATATTAATTTGAAAGTATACGAGAGCGTAGTGAAAACAGTAAGAAGGTAAGTAGTTTATAGGAAAGATAAATTGCTCAAAACGAAATGTAAACCAGATTTTTATAGTTGTTCGATCATCATGACCTACATCCACCCGCTAATTCCTCTTCTGTCGAGGCCACCAACATCTACTAATAATCTTCTTTTAATGGGCAAAGATCAACTTGCTAGTCATATGTGCCCAGTAAGTCAATCACGTGAGTAATAACACATGTGACTTGATATATAATCTTTTTACTTATTATATTTTGATATTTATCACTTTATATTGACTATTGCACATATGCATGTATATATTGTGATATACTTGGATCTGTGCAATGAGAATTGGATCGTGATGATATCACGATAATGAGACCAATTCGTTTTTAAACATATATCCTAAATAATCCCGATCATAGGTAACTCGAAAGGGATATCGAGATAACCGAATAGATTGGTGTACTGTATATACGTCTATACGATTGATGCAGTTGGTCTCATAGCTGCTCGTGTGGGGACACTAGAGATACAGTACAAGTGCTCATTAGAGAATGAGTTCATTGATTGATCCGCTTATGGAATATTGGATGGTTGATGATGCCTTATTATCAGACAACGATTTCGTAGTCCCAGTGGTGTATCTGGTCCTTAGACTTGAGATACCAAGGATATCCTGTATGAGTGCTCCATTCTTTGATACCAGATTTATAGGTTTGAATGTACCAA
The DNA here is from genome assembly GCF_036884655.1 of Musa acuminata AAA Group. NCBI lineage: Eukaryota > Viridiplantae > Streptophyta > Magnoliopsida > Zingiberales > Musaceae > Musa > Musa acuminata. The sequence goes on from NC_088330.1 coordinate 9,588,108, forward strand.
ATCTAGTACAATCGGTCATTGGGAGTGACAATCGACTTTACGAGGGCTATTGAGTGTCGATAAAGGATCATTCACTCTCGGCGTCATGAGAGGAATATCCCACATGTTCTTGTTCAGACAAATCCTTGGCTAGGGTCATTCGAATTGAGAGAGAAAGAGTTCTTCGGGAGAATCCGATTAGAGCGAGACTCGAGTAGAAACCGTATGGGTCTGACAGCACCATACCCTATATACGATCTCTAGGATATTATATGGATGAGGGACTATAGGTACACGGTAATTGAGGACATACATATCCAATGGATTGAATTCTCGTATATCATCTAGGGATTACGGCATAGTGGCCTAGTACGTCCGTAATCGATGAGTCGAGTGAATTATTATGGAGATAATAATTCACTGAGCCAGAAGGAGTTCTGACAGGTATGAGTCACGGTCAACTCGATATTAGGCCTAGAGGGTCATAGACATATGGTAGGCATTGCGATGAGTAGAAGTTCGGATATGAGATATCTGCCAGAGCCCATAACTTATTGGATATCCAATAAGCCCCTAAATTATTGGATCATATGGATGAGTTCCGATAAGAGCCTATAAAAGATTATTGGATAGAGATCTACTAATCTAAGAGGCTTGGATAATTGGATGCAGATCAAATACCTAATAGAGGAGGATCTGTTAAGGTTTGATGGGGGACCTATATAAATATGAGGGATTCAGTGGTTAATAGGATAGAGTCTTTGCTTGCTTCTCCTATTCTCCTCCCCCTCTCCACCTCAGAGAAGATTTGAAGTTTTGAGGAGAGTCATCGCAGCCTTGCTATGTGGATCACTACTAGAGAGGAGGACGCTTGACCTCCTTCACCCTCTTATAGAGATCTGTAAGGAAACAGGGATATACGATCTCCTTTGGTAACACAATCTATTCTATACGTAATTTGTTTTGTGGATTTTTGCGCATCAATCTTCGCATGACGATGAACATCTTTTTAGAAAATTGGAGATTTTGTTTTCTTGTTCTTCCGTTGCATATGTGATGTCGTCCCAAGATTTCCCAATACAACTACCCTTACAACTCGATTCTCCTTTTGACAAGTTCAGAAGAGAACTTTTACAACCCCCTTCACACCTCTCTTAAACAAGACTAACACTTAAGTTTTGAGAGGAGTTCACACAAAATTAAAACAGGATTTTCTTTTTCTTTGTGCTCTTAGTTCTTATGTTTGTTAACTAGGGATGAGAGGAATATTTATAGGCCTCAAGTGGATTCAAACTTGGAGCCTAAAAAGATCTCATTCGGGGTTTCTCGGGTCTTGGTGGTACCATCGCTTGGGAGACTGTATTTGGCGGTACTATCGCTTGACACTGCCACTGGGCGGTACCACTGCCTGACATAGTCTCAGAGATTATGTCACGACGATACCACCTGTTGGGTCACTGTTTGGGCCTTCCACTTAGCCCAACATAGTCTAATCTTGGGCCTAATTGGCCCCTAATTGAGTTGGCCCAATTCCAACCTAATTATGTGTTAACTACAAATTTTAAGGCATAGACTAAGCAAATGATTCCGATTAGTCTAGGTCTCTTCCGACGAGCTTTCGATGATCTTCCGGCGAACTTTCGACGATCTCTCGGTAATGTTCCAACAGACTTCCGGGAAGCTCCTGAACTTCACGACGATCTTCTTGGTGAGTTTCGACGAGCTTATTTGGCAAGCTTTTGGACTTCTCAGTTAATTCCAACAGAACTTCCGACGAACGTCTGGACTTTTGACGAAATCTCAAACTCTCAACGAAATCTGGTTCTTTGGCGCATCGTTCTCTCTTTCGGCCTATTGCCCAATCGGCCAGTTGACCTCTACAACTCCGATTTCCTTGACGTAATTTTTGCTCTTCTTGACCTGATGCTCGATCCTATGACCTGAGGCCTTTTGTCGATATGTCGACCAATCCTTCGGTTTGACGTCAAATCTTCTGATATGTTTCTCTCCGGCGCAACATGATTTTTCCTACTTTAATTGTCTCTCCCTGATCGAAACTTCCTACGTTACCCAAAACGTAGATTAAATCATAAACACTCTCAATTGGTTTCATCATCAAAATCCAAGATTCAACAATAAGAGCTCCTTATGTCGATGATGATAAATAATTTCACATAATCATCTGGTGGATTAACTCTACCTTTCATTTCGATGATTACTATCCAATTTTACTATGAAAAAACTTGAGTGTATCTGATACTCCATGCATACTTTTATAGGATCATCTATCAAACCTTATATATATATATATATATATATATATATATATATATATATATATATATATATATATATATATATATATATATATATATATATATATTATACTTGACTTATGATAACTTCGGATGCTAAAAGGTGCAGATTGAAGTCGAGCTCTTGACACTAGAATAACCAAAATCTATAATAACATTAACTTATCTTATTATTTCAGAATATGATGTTTTGTTTGTTGGTCTTTCTTAGTGTGTAGGTTTGGGATTCTATCTGTAAAGAGATTTGTGGTGATGGTGGCTTCCTATCTTTGTTATATTTTCTTTCATGCACAGATAGTATCTTCCTTATACTTTTTAATTTTTGAATATATTAATTAATTTAATTGATAATAATTCTAATAATATATTATAAAATCCTAGACTCAAATCACTTACCTAAAAAGGAAAATATAAAAGTAGCATTCCTTATTAGATGTCTAAGTTGAATCCAAAAGAAATAGGGTTGATGTGATGTTTTGTTTATTTAGGGATGCATTGGATGTACACGTGCGACCAAACTATTGCATCACGTTGAGTTCAATGTAGCTATTTACTCCGCTACTGTAGTGTTTTGGATCGAGAGATGCTAAAACGTTGTCGTAATATTGTAGAACGGGCATGTCACGATGATTAATTTTGACTTTGATCGCAGCTCGACATAGTTTTAGCCTTCTTCTTCTCCTTTAATCCACCTACATTTAGTGGCTTTTTATGGCAAATCATCAAGCTTCCTTTTGACCACAGCTTTTGTTGGGTTTGGTGAGACTTTGACGTTGATGTTTCACCCACAAATCTTCCTTTGCTATGAAAACTAACAATCATCATAATTTTCATTAGTAACTGGGAAAATATTCTTCCCCAATCGCAGCTCCTAACGTGGCAGCATCGTCTTCAAAATCCGATCAATAATTAAGTGACTTGGATATCAACCTAAAATAATAGTATGTAAAATATTCTTTTTGTATCTCATATATATATATATATATATATATATATATATATATATATATATATATATATATATATATATATATATATATATATATATATATATATATATATATATATATATATATATATATATATATATAGTAGGATAAAAAATATTCTAGTTATGTTGTAGAATATTTTTTCTCATTAAGATATTATAAAAAATCATCTTGGCATGATAATTGAGGTCAGTCTTATTGTTTTTTATGTGAGCATAAGAGAATTCATGTTCGAAAATTCATCTGACTTCGATCTTTGTGTAGATTAATCATGGAGCATGTACATGAGTTTATCTCAAATGTTCATTATCTTACATTAAGTCTTATGTTGGGACTCTTAACAAAATCATTGTGATACCTAAGTTAAGAAGTTTCGACATGGTTAAAAGTATAAGAGGCGAAGGTCTAATCTGGAGCGCAATATTGACATCCCCCTCTCATAATCGGGTTTTTGATGTTTTACCATTAGGAAAAATTCTTGCCTTCAACAAAGGACGTGCTTTAGGCGATTTACTTACACCTTCAGCAACGGAAGATGAGGGCTTCGATACGAGTGAAGAAGAACGCACGATGGGGCTCGTAGTGTTTGAGCCGAAGTTGATCCTGCTTTGACCAAGCAAGCAGACATGTAAGAAGTGGCTGAGTCAAAGAACGGGTCAAAAGTGGTCGCAGGTGTTGACCGACACTCCCCCTCACAAACACCACTCTTGCATTAAACAATGGGAGATGCATTATATGAGACTAATTAACTATAGGAAGCTGTCTCCATCGCCATGAACGCACGTGTGGCTCCTCAAAACGGTGTTCAACCCAATCTTAGAGTTTGACCGGACACTGCACTGAGAAGTCTGATGCATGGTCGATGCCAAACAAAGTGGGTCAAAGCTTCAATGTGAAAGCTTGGTTTCGGTACTGCCTTCAAACACATTTGCGTCATCTGCAGCAACTTGAGATGCGTTTCTTTCTTTGAGATGACTATCATCTTTTGATCATTACATTTCCGAACTTTGGTAGTTTCAAACCACTAATAAAAGCTAAATCTATTTAATGCTATTTCACGAGTTATCCGTAAGTCTTTGACTTTTCGCTTCCTTCAGATTAAGTGCATGTAGACAGTCCTTTTTCCGAGAGACAACGACAATAACCGGCACCACCAACGCCCAAACAAAAAGTACAGAGGAGGAACTGTTTGGCTTTTGAACTCTCGTCCCTGCAGCTGCGCACAGCTTGACCCGAACATGCATTCATTCCCCTATGCAACATTACAGCCAACCGTGCAGACATAAGAAGTCAATGCTATCTTCCTTCTCATGAAGGTCAAATACAGTAACTTCGACCAGTTGGCCTCGAGAGAGAACATCTCGACCGAGTTATTGGATCCAAAAAGCTACCGCATCTCACTCTTTCTTATTGTCATCAAATCTTGAGCATTTATGTAACACAAGAAGCTTTCTACTACGAAGAAGCTTAAGATTAGACTCTTTAATGGACTCGATAGTTGCACAGCGTTTACTTGAAGCCTTCACTCGACTGCAGAAGCTCGTCCAACACCTTGTCGTCCAAGCACTCCAGTTCGATCACCTGCTTCCCGGTGGTGGCGCTCCTGCGAGGTCGGCCAGTGGCCGACGAGGAGGAGGAGGAGGAGGAGGTTGCGCCGCCGCGATAATGGACGACCTCGTCGGGGAAGTTGAGCACGGCGAGGGCGCCCCTCATCTGGAAGGCGGCCTTGTCGTAGGCACGGGCGGCCTCCTCGGCGGTGCCGAAGGTGCCGAGCCAGACGCGGGCGCCGTGCCGACTGGGGTCACGGATCTCCGCCGCATACTTCCCCCACGGCCGGCGTCGGACGCCGCGGTACTTGGCCTCGTCGCCCTCCTTCCGCTCTCCGCCTCCTCCCATGCGGGTGGGCAGCTCACAGTGGAAGGCGGCTTTGGGTTGCCAGGGGGCCTTAGACTTGGAGGGAAGCGGTGGGTCCAGAGGAAGAATGTGGGATCCTCTCCAACTGCGGCAGCATCGAATCGAAATCAGACGGTCCAAATTCCACGACATGCAAATCGACGGTTGTCGGAGGGGGGATGGATACGATTCTGGGTTCGATGCATGTAGATGAGTCGGAGCGATGGCTTCGGAAGGGTCGTATTCCTTCTCATTTAAAAGTGCCACAATAGGGAAGCGTGTGTAATTTAATCCTCGGATTTGACCCTCGTGCTCTTCTTCAACATCGTGGTGGGTATTGGCTCTGCAAAAATGGATCAGATCAAAGTTGGCTTACAAAAGGCTAATAATAGTCTTCGATGTCACTGTGAACATTAAAGATGGTTTCAACGTCAAAAGAAGAAGGCGTTTGTATCGATTCCTCACTTACATGCGTTGTACATGCACAGGGTTGATGGAACTTGTGGCGTCCAGGCGCCAATCTGTTCTTTTAGTGTCTCGCTAAGAAAACCAGTGGCTGGAAAGAGAATTGATGCTCCAGGTTTGTTGGCTCTCTTGTTCCAGGAGTTGAGCTCTGTACCGTTGTGAACGCGACCAGGTGGGTGGGATCGAAGTGGATTGGTTGGCCTTTGTCGATCAGAGGGGAGACGGAAAGCTCGCAGCCGCCGCCCCACCAATGAGCTCACACGTTGACGGATTCATGCTCCATTTCCCCTGATGAAGCTTGCAACAAAAGAAGAAGAAAAGAAGGCATTCTTATCTTGCCAAATCAAGTGTATAAATTGGATATGGCTAAAAGCTCATATGCTCGATCATGGACAAGGATTCGAGCAGCCCATGGGGTGAGAGAACGTACCTGGTCAGCAGCATCTTCTCTGGTCCCTGGTGAGAGAAGATTAAGACAACTGGTGAATTAGATTACCTGGTCCCATCAAACAAGAACCACAGTCTACAGAGGAGAGGAATATAGCAAGGGAAAGATTCGGGGAGTCACCGGTATGCAAAACCATATCCATGAACTGAACAATGGACAAAGGATGGATTATGTCTACTACAAAGAAAAAGGGCATTATCTGATTCATCTATGAGTGGCATGAAAGAATTCTATTCATTATGCTCTGAATATACCAATTCTTCCACATGTATGTAGAGATATATATTTCTACGATGAAAATACCACGAGATCCACAAGACTCAGATTACTGGATCAACTCATATATGTGAAGGTTGAGATGGCGCGTTGTCATCTGTCTCTCTGTCGTGATGGGTGCTGATACTCTCAGGAGCCACCAGATGTTCGTGCCTGTAGGCTGCTGCAGATGGATTTCTCTGATGATTGATTGCTGTAAAATCATCACAAGATAGGAATACTGGCGTCGACACAACTTTGCAAAGTGAGTCCTTAATAGCTCAGCAGATCTGCAACCTCTGTCAAAAAATTTGCATATTGTGACAATTAGAATCGGGAATGCTAATACAAGCATCCTCTTTAGTTCAGAAAAAGAAATACCTTCACATGGCAGACAAATCTAAAAGTTTACTCAAACATGTACAACGTAATCTAAGTAGCACAAACACTATCAGGTTTCGATGACATTTAGCCTTTAGAATTGCATGCTTAAGCTAATCCGTTTCGCTTCAAACCAGGAGTTTACCATGCATCAACAATTCATTGTTGGAATTCCAGAACAAGTGTATAGCTGCATTTCACATAAGAAGACAGTATGCATCATGTTCTTTGCCAAGGAAGAAATTGAAATATATAGAACTCTGGCAGAAGCAAGATGAATTTTTTTTTGTTGTTGCAGTACTGAAACTGACTCATATTTCTCTGTCATGTGAAACTGAACTCAGATGTATAGTCCAAACCAAACAAAAGGAAGGACATCACACAGGATTTTGATTAGGATTCGTAGAGGAGCAGAACCCACTACCTGCTCTGATCTCATGATGAGGATTTTGATTAGATTCTAGTAATCTCAGAAGCTTAAGTTGCTCAAAAGGAGTCCATTATTTGTATAAGCCTTATCAGCTAATATCTCTCCATGCAGGGGCTAATTATATATTACCCTCTATAATTAGTTACATTTAATATCCTGTTCCTTATATTTTCAAAAGTTACATTGAGATCCCTATACTTATGAAAATGAAACATTTGACTCGTTGCTCTAACAAAACCTCTCTCTCTCTTGATTTTTAACCCTGCATAAGGATCTCAATATTTCACTTTCATAAATATAACGATCCCAAAGTAACTTTTGAAAGTGTAGGGACCGGAATACTAAGGGTAGCTAATTGCAGGGGGTAATATATAATTAGCCCTTCTATGCAGATTAGGATAGAGATACCAAAGATGTCAAGTTATGGAACCAGTATACCTGTAAAGAATTCTCTGGAGATATTACCAATGCAAAATGTAGCTTTAATATTCACTCTTATACACCAAGTTATACTTTATTAAGCATCACAAGCTCTACAGTTGAATAGTATTCCTTTCTACCACTCTTATGCTTGACAGAGGGGAGCATGCAAGTTATTCCAAATGAAACTGTACCAATAAGACAGCAATAAAAGAGGACACATCCTAAAACACTTTACAAAGAACATTTGAAAATTTTATTAAACCTTGAAGCAAATCATTCCCCTCGACCTAGTTATACAGGGTTTTCAATTGAAAGCATCAGTTAAAAGTGCCAAGTGGAGTGGGAACATCTTGATCGAGCAAAGAGGGACAATTTCTATAGAATCAAATACACATTATCATGGCTTATCTATAGTTTTATGATATGATCTCAAAGGTTTGCTGGAAATCTAAAATGTATGCTGTAGTACTAAAGGAGGTGCTAGAATCTAAGTCACCATGTGTTGTTGGGTAGCCATTCGTAAATGAAACTGTACTAATAAGATATAGCAATAAACGAGGACACATCCTAAAACACTTTACAAAAAACATTTGAAAAATTACTTAACCATGAAGTATATCATTCCCCTCGACCTAGTTATACAGGGTTTTCAATTGAAAGCATAGGCGAAAAGTGCCAAGTGGAGTGGGAACATCTTGATCGAGCAAAGAGGGACAATTTCTATAGAATCAAATACACATTATCATGGCTTATCTATGGTTTTATTATATGATCTCAAACGTTTGCTGGAAACCTAAAATGCATGCTGAAGTACCAAAGGAAGTGCTAGAATCTAAGTCACCATTTGTTGTTTGGTAGTCATTCATAAATGAGCATATCGTAAACTTGTACCGGCACAACATTACTCTACTTGCCTACTACCAGTATAATGTTGGACCAAGATAATAAGGCCTATAAACCCCACAAAACAGCTTGGATTTCAGTGAAGCATGTCGAAGAAGAAATCAGTACCTATAGCAAGGCTCTGATACATCTCAGCAGAACACGATATGGCCAATTACACATCCGTGATATCCTTTCAACTAAAAGCATCTGTACACTTGATTGCAGCCAATTCGTCTCCATGTAGTTTGCTCCCAGATTATCATAGATATATCCAACCACAAGAGTGCTTTTCTTGATTCTCTCGGCCGCTATTTCCAAACAAAGATTAGCCTGATCAACCATTTCATCGAAGAGAAGTGACATCCCCATCATCGTTGAGATATATGTATCCCATTTATCATGGCGTGATTCATCCCCTCCCCAGCAAACATAGAGCAGTCTCAAAGTCGTTCACTGTACAGTGATGCTATTATCTCCATGTATGCAACCCTTGAAGAGGCGCCTCTTCCCATGAACACCGCGAGATATATCCCTTGTCACATTAAAGAACGGACGGCAACCCATTGCCACTCACTCACCGGAGCCTCCCGATTGGATGCTCCAAGATCGAAACCCTAAAACCCAGACAAACCGCCCGAGTTTTGACCAAAGCCTCAACCCGCCTGTCCGTCACCGGCTTGGTTGGAGAGCTGCAGCATAAGTCATATGTCCGTCATCAGATCCGCGGCGGTAACCCTCGGTCAAGGTAGCTGTTGTTGAACCTGGCGAGCCCAATGGAGTCCCCGATGCCGAAGGCCAGGGGTCCACCCGTGGACGTCGCACCCGACGGAAACGAGTCATCAACTAGGTTAGCCAAGCAAGCCGATTGTCACCGGGATCGAGGCATTCTACGCGAAAAAGACAAAAGAAGTATGTCAGAAGTGGGATTTGAACCCACGCCCTCTTTCGAAGACCAGAACTTGAGTCTGGCGCCTTAGACCACTCGGCCATCCTGACGTTATTATTGTAATAACGGATTCATCCTCTCCCTAACAAACATATAGCAGTCTCAAAGTCGAAAAAGACAAAAAAAGTATGTCAGAAGTGGGATTTGAACCCACGCCCTCTTTCGAAGACCAGAACTTGAGTCTGGCGCCTTAGACCACTCGGCCATCCTGACGTTGTTGTCGTAATGACGGATTTATCCCCTCCCCAATAAATATATAGCAGTCTCAAAGTCGAAAAAGACAAAAAAAGTATGTCAGAAGTGGGATTTGAACCCACGCCCTCTTTCGAAGACCAGAACTTGAGTCTGGCGCCTTAGACCACTCGGCCATCCTGACGATGTTATAATGATTACTTACTTTAATATTTTAATGATTAATAACCAAGGGTTAATTAATTAATTAATTAATTTTTGATAGTAAAATAATAAATATTACCTTATCCACTCTAGCATGGACCCCACATGCTTTTATCAAAAGACATCATTTTTCTCTTTATTACTAATTAGCACACACTTAAGTTTATAATTAATTAAACCCTGATATCCAATTTATGACTAATTATATTAATTTCAAACGGATGGAAGGATATCCAAATATGATTTAAATGAAAGAAATAGTATTAAGTATACTGTAAGATTTGACGTAAGGAATTAATTATTTGACCTTCGTATTTGATATATCAATATTTATGGGTGCCATTACGTAAAATTAATACTTTCCTAATTATAAGCAATGGTTCTCAATAAATATCGAGTGGAGAGGTGGCTTTCCTCCGTAGCCTCCTCGTCTCTCATCGGGGTTTGGCCTCTCTCCACGGCGTCTTTCGTCGTTCTTGGATCGAATTGTCGTTTCGGGAGGTTGTTCTCAAATCATTCTTTTGAATTTTGCGTTCTCATGGATGATCTTCGTGGTTTGGCCAGTAGCTGTCATCTTTTTTGAACTCACGCAGTGATTAGGGTTTTTGTGGGGTTGTTGCGTTCGATCTTTGGTTCGTGTTTGTGAACGGAATCTGGATTTTCTCCTCCAATTATTGTCTTCTGTGACCTGATTCATAAGCTTTTGTGTTGGGATTTAAGGCTCCGTTCACGTCTTGGCCTTTCGGTTCTGAAATTTGGGGCGCAATTACTTGCCTCTGCCGGTTGTTTTTCCGATAATTCTTGGCTGATTCATATAATTATCTTCAAAATAGCTTGATATTTTGATAAATTCTTGTATTTGACATCATGTGGATCATTTGATGGGCTTGTATTCTGATAATTCTTGGCTGCGTGATACTTGCAGGGGGAGGTTGGCAATGTTTAGAACTGTGCTTCTATTATATTGCTTTATCTTTTGAAATTGAAATTTTCTCCCTGCTCTAGTCAATACTAGAATGACATGAGAATTTTGCTTCTGCTTTCGATTTTTTGCTTCCTATATATCTTTTCATACGAGGTGCTTGATCAATTTAGTTATCTCTAGTGCATTGCGATCTAATTACTGATTTGTTAACATCGAAAGCCTTTTGTCCCTGAGAAAACATTATATCTTGCTTGATGAAAATGATTCTTAATGTTGTCTGTCTATCTACAATGCTAGGTAATGGCATAGTTCTTCCTCGCTATCTGTGTATATCTTGATATTCTCTCTGCCTAATACTCTTTATATGTGCTTGGTTTTCAGAAATGGCAGACAAAGAGAAAGACTGTCAAGAGAATCATGTTGATGGAAATGACTGGGAAGTTGTTTCTCTTTCAGCATCCATGATGGCTTCTGCAGCTGATCAAATGGGATTCGATCCATCAAATGTGAGTAAAGATAAGGAGTTCAAAAAAAGTGAAACAGAATCTTCTCCTTTAATCATGTCAAGTCACTTCGTATTTCCACCAATGGAGTACGAGACTGTTAAACTAAAAGATAGTAACTGTGAATTTGGCAATAGAGTCATGAATGAAGATGTAATCCCTGGTGATGAAAAGGGTAACACCACCAATAAGACTCTTGAAGAAAGCTTTAAGACTAAATTGGATGGCAGCCTACATGGGATTCAGTTTTCTGAGAAAGACAAGGATCCTTCGTTTGGTGGCATAGACATTGGAGAAGGGAAGGCAACACAAGAAATGAGCTTGGTTTTGGAAGAAGAGATGCTGTTAAATTCTCATGGAATTAATGATGATCATGCTGAAACTGGTATGAGTGGATCGTTTCCTTGTAATGAGCAAGCTGATGATTCCAAGCCTATTAATCCTTCTTACCAATCTCCAGATTCTCCTCTAAGTTATCCAAATGCATCAAGTCAGATAGCAGAAAATAAAAATGACAGGTTTAGCCTTCCATGTGGAGCATGGTGGAAGAGGCATTCAATAACTTTATATAATCATGCAAAGGAAGCAAATACGATGTGGTCTGTAATAGTGGTAGCTGCATTAATGGGCCTTGCAATTCTAGGGCAACGGAAACAACAAGAAAAACCTCAGCTTCAGCAACTTCAATTGCGTCTAAGCACCAATGGTCAGGTGTGTAGACTTGAATATGAAGAATATACTGGACAATGTTGTCTTGACTTCTATTTTGCTCTTACATTATTCTTCTGTACTTGGGAAATTTTATCCACCTGCTGGTATTGTGAGCTTGCACTTTAACCATAAAGGTTGTTTTTCTACTCTAGTTTAAGATTTAAGGCAATTCTTCTCACGCCCAAACATACGTTGATAGGAATTTGACACGAAAATAAGAGTTTGCTATTAGTATTACAGTCGGTTGAGAAACTTGTGGAAAATTTCACTGGGTCAAGACTGAATCAACAATGATGACAGAAGGCTTGGAGGGGGAAGATGAGGAGGGTGTCTTTACAATATGTTATTTATTTAGATTGTTGTTTTACATTTTTTTTTCTTTTCAACATTCTTTTTAATTAACCTATGCATTCATGATATGAGTCACTGTGATTGATAATTACACACAAAAGGATGAGTAGCTGCAATTGCCATACATGCATTAGCATAAAGAAGTTTTGTATTGCCATCTCCATGATTAGTTGGACTCGGTTTCCAGAAATTTAGGTTAGTGTGACTGTGGTTTTGACTTTTGACAAATATTTTCACTTTTATGCAGTCCTGTTAAATTTTCTTTCTGTCCATGCATATCTCCGAGTACTTAACAGAAATCAGTTACTTGTGCAGCTATATGAACTACCAAATAAAAGTATGAATATCCAAATTGCTATGGTTTTCCCATATTATATCACTGTGTTTTAAAATTTGTCATAACAAAGCTTTATCAATGCCTTTTTCTTCTATACTTCTGCAGTCAACTTGCTTTGAGTGTTAGAAATAAGGTGATTGATTTTATTTAAGAAGCTGTGGTAAACAATATTTTGTTTAGTATGTGTTGCTGATGTAAGCACTTGTAATTATTCCTTACTGTGTTATATAATATTGTCATTTATTTTTTTCTCACACATTTTTTCTCTATTTCTCTAATATTTTTTTCTTTATATGTAGTGTATATTTCTCCTTTGCTACCAATTAATGTCGATTATGTAAATTCATTAATGCTTAATGTCCTCAAAGAAATTCATATGCATCTAATTTCATTTTATCTGATTACTCCTTATGATGTACATGCATCTTGTTATTCTATCAATTATCTATGTGCACATCTGGTTGTATTGTTTATTCTATAAATTATTTGCTTATGATTCTCCTTTGTAGATATGAAATGTTTAAAAAATATGGAAGCTGTAGCCTATTCGTGCTTTTTAATTTATTAGGTCTTGTTTGTGCAAATGGCATGTATGTGGTACCTTTTTCCACAAAAACTATCTAAGTGTTATATTTTAACATTTAAGTTATGAAGAAATCTCCCTTCTTTTGTTTGTTAATTTTTCCTATCTATTTAAAAATTTCATTGTAGAGAAGTAAAAAAAAACGTGTTTGTTATTGTGCAGTTCTCTGTTCATATCTGATTGATTTGCTATCAGTTTATGATGTAGTTTTAATCTGAATCGGTCCCATAATGAAATTGGTAGAGATTCATGTTCATATATGATGTACAAAGTTTTACATTGATAGCTCCTTGATGTAACCCTACTTTTTCTTGGCTTGGGATCAGATGGTGGAAAAGTTCAATAACAAATGTGCGTGAACGAGTTCAATAAATGCTTGACATTAGTCGAGCTAACTAATCCACTTGATATGAATCAAAATATAAAACAAATGTTCATGGGCAGAGTAAATTTCATGCCTGATTTCTGATTCACTCTGGATTCACTTATATTTGTAGGATGGTACTTTCAGAAAACTAATGTGCTCATCAATCATTAACAATCTTTTTTCTCTGGCAGTGCATAAACCTGATGCTGGGACCAATGTACAAGCTTGAAAGCATTTTAGCAACTGATCATCAACATGGTTCTGCACTTGGATCTGCTGCACGCAATGTTGATGGCAACCGTTGACAATGATGATGGTGACGACAAATATAGGTGGTGTGGTGTGCATGTAACCGGCAGAATACAACTGTTTGCATACTGTAGCTATTACATACTACTGGCTTTAGACATGGTATGCTAGTGAACTTTGATAGCATAAAATTAAACTTCTGAACTTGTAAATAATATGTCATGTAAATATCTAAGTTCTTGTTATTATAAGCTCATAAATGCCTGCTTTTCATCATGCTAAAGTAATGTTCTTTTTTCTATTCCAGCAAATTGCTCCAGTCAAGTTAAGTGGTTGATGATAGTTGTAGTTTAGATTGCAGGTTTTGATGCTATGAGAAGTTATTCTGCTTGTCTTATGTTTTATAATGAGATGATGAGATGCTCTTCATGCATGCTGTGACTGGAGCTCTTTGTTGTCTCCTTGACAGTAGTTGATGTGTTATTGAAATATTTAGTTTTCACTCATTTCAGATTGTGCCTTTTATGTCCACCTCATAACAGGAATCTCTGGGTTTAAGCAATCCATGGTCTCGCAGCTGATTCTCCAAACTTGATACAGTTTTCCAGAGTACAAGGGATTGATATCCCTAACATTTTTTCCTTATTTTGTTTCTTTTTTCTCTGGAATACTTAAAGGAAGGCAGCCTTGTAGTCGTTCTAGCACTCCCCCGCATGATATTTTAGGCATACATATCTAAGGAAATGTTCACAACAAAAGAATAAGGAGAAAAATGGTGCTCCAAGGTATCTTTGATCTTAAAACTGCACTTTTTTTGAAATGCCACTGGGTTAGTTATTCCTTCGTATATAATACTTGCACCTAATGCCCCTCTGTCATTAGCAGGCACAAAAGGTTTGATGAAAGGAAGGACAACCCTGAGCAGAGGAAGGACAAATTGCATAAACTTTCAATTTCTCGCAACAAAAAAAAGGCTACGTTTTGTATAATGTGCTTTACATTAAATTCCTCAGGCCAATCTTCTCCGAATGTAGTATACTCATGGTATCATTTTCATCTCTGGTTATCTGCTTTCTCAGATTTTTATACAACTTGATTAGGGCTTGTTTTTCCCAAAGTGGTTTCAGCTAAAGTTTCTGAGGTGGATTCTGCAATATATTTGTGTGTTTTATACAAATATGAACAAGAAAATGATAAAAGTCTCAGCTTAAACACACAAGGAATATATGCCTCATCCGGTGGTTGTTCTTTTGGTGTCACTGCCTCTATTTTAGATGTTGCTGCGGATGTGGTAAGCTACTCTTCTGTAAGTTCTTCACTGCTATAAGGTCGAGTTGAAGACTTGCCATCTGCAGATACAGACTAACACTGCTATTTTGTGCCGCAGTGAAGGTTCGAACAAACACCAAAATAAGAGAGCAGGATGACATGAGGAGGAAGATCAAAAGTATGTTGATACTCCATCTTCTTCTTATATTAAAATGCATATCTGAGCAATTTTATAAGCATAAAGTTTTGCTTTTATCTGACTGATTACAAAGACAAAAGACTGATATGATTGCTTTAGACTAATCATTCTAAGAATCACATGCTCTTTGTAAGTCAAATTATCTTCATTCTAATTGAAGTGATTGTTGTGACCCGATTGACACAAATTACAATAACTGCTTTAACTGTAAACATTCCTTTTTCTTTTTTTTTTTCCTTTTTTTTTTATTTTTGGCAACCAGCCAGGATCAAGCATTTCCAACTCGTTCCCCTCCAAAGCCTCCTATGATTCAGTGTTAGGTCAGAGAGATTGAGATAATTTGATCTCAATCCAAGCAGGTTGGAATGGTCCTGATTGATTCATCTAATGAATAATCTTTATAGAAAGAACTACTTACCAAGATCTAACCTGTTTCAATACCAAATAGTGAATTGGCTGCCAATGGTACATTAAGACACACGAAAAAAAGAGCAGAGTAGAACTACAATGCTTTAGACACTACCAACAAAGACTAAGCTTCCCCGAGTCAGCCTCATGTCACTTATGCCCAATTTTAACCATTGACTATCCATTAAAAGCAAAAACAAACACGAAGTCTATGCCAAGCAGCATCAATGAAAAATAGGCACTTATTGAAAAACTCAAGAAAACAAGTTCACGTTCATCTCATTAGCTACTTACAGAATAAATAATTTTAGAACTCATTGGCTACTTATTATCCACCACATGAGTATTAGGTATTCTAAATAATTTTAGAACTTACGTGGATCAATAGTTGCTTTCCCTTCTTCGTCAGCATATAAAACAGTTCCAACTTCATCAAGTCCGATCTCACGCTCAAGGGTGCTCTAGGAGTCCCTCGACACTTCCTATGACATAAGAACTACCGACTGATAATTGTAGCTTAATTGGAAGCAAACATTATGATTTACAAGAATATTCTTACAACCACAAATTATAGGAACATATGTTCCTTTCTCTTTCACATGTATCCATGCTCTTGAATTATTACCATAAAATAAGTCAACATTAATCCAGCAAATCTGAAGCTCCCTAATTGTTGGCTGGAACGCGCTCAATGTCCTTACCAATTTATGTGCTACCTGCTAAACAGCAACATGATCGAGAGGCCAACTTTCAAGTACCCAAGCAACAACCTATTGCCAAAGTACTAATGTAAATGCAATTCAAGAACTTGGTAATGTGGCATTACAAGTGAAACAAAGTACAAAATGAATCCAATAATGTAAACTCTTCCACTCCACCAAGTTATTTGAGTTGACATATATTCACGAATACAAAACAAAACCAAGAATAAATATATATTTATCATGTATATATACATATTTTCTATCAAATAAAGATTTCTAGATGAATTATATTCTTAGTTAGATTAAGAGTTTTGAGGCAATGTATCCCTAATAACTTAAGGCGGATGATTGGATGTGTCCATCTTATTTATTATAGTAAATTATTTTTTTATATTTTTTTTCTAAAGAAAGATATATATTATCCATCCTAAGAGGTTACATAAGTTCCTGTAGCATGAGATGCCACTTTTGGATTTCATTTGTAACTCTTAGTTTGAGTTATGATATATATATGTATATATGTATATATGTATATATGTATATATGTATGTATGTATGTATGTATATATATGTATATATATACATATACATATATATATACATATACATATACATATATATATACATATACATATACATATACATATACATATACATATACATATACATATACATACATATACATATACATACATATATATACATATACATATACATATACATACATATACATATACACATAACACATAACACATAACACATACACATACACATACACACATACATATATATATATACACACACACATAATGTTTGCTTCCCTTTATGATGGCATGGCCCATTAGAACCACACTGATACCACAGGAATGTGGCTATCTGGAGAATCATCTCAAGAAAGATGATGTTAAAGAAAACCATAATTAATTGGAAGGAAGAGGAGGAGACCTTTTCGGGCGTGGATCTTCAGCGGCACAGTGGAGCCGATCTGCTTCAGACCGCTCCACGGCGGGGGGCGACCGATGCCGAATCCGGGGATCGATCGATGGAGGTGAGACGCACGTGGGCTTTTGGGTTGATTCCTAACAAGGGGAGGGGAAGAGACGAGGAGCGCGATCGTCTTCGAGTGGGAAGAGAAGCATTAGCAACAGCAGCGGCGGTGGAAGAGGGCGGGGGAAGAGCGTCGCGATTCCCATGTCGACCAGATCAATGGCTTAGCGCTTTGGTTTATACCGGCAAGTGTTGAGGAATGTTGTTAGAGACAACGGCCGTTGTGATTGATGTAAAGGACGAATTGATCCGTTATTTTCTGTTACATTATTTTTAGCCCTACAATACCGTCAAACAAATTAATTAAAACAAATAAAAACAAATTGCATTATATGATTATTGAAGTATACGTTTCATAAAATCAACATTTGAAATCTCGATTATATTATAATCAAGTTCTCAGTATCTTCCATTTAGCAACACAAATAGTTCTCATGTCATTATTTTGAATTTTCCATGAAAGAAATTAATTATGAATTATCATAAAAACCACCAAAAAGCTTGAATAATTAATTAAAGAGGAAATATTGGAACCAAGTCATGGGAATGAGAGATTTCAGGAAAAAGAACATAGAACTATGAAAGAAACAGTACTCAAATGTACATATATACACATTTGTATTTCATTCTTGATATAAGAGCTTCAGCCAGAAGAACAATGTCTTTTGTTATGAGCATCTAAGGACATGGCATGCACAAGTATCATCTTATCTGGTGAAAGGAAAAGAAGCTTTTAAGAGATGAAGGCACCATCTTAGCAGCAGAAGAGCATCCTGCACTCCTCTAATAAGAACCATTACTATGTCAACTTTACAGTTCTAGAAATGTTACACATTTCAAAGGCCAAACATTCTACATTTGGCTCCACCTGCTACCCTACACATCATTTCTGATTATGACATTGCTGTTGCTTTATCTATTACTCAGAATACAGGTGCAAATATACATGAGATCCAGGGAAAACTCTTATTTGAACATGCCTATCTTTTATTTACATTAAGGCAGGTCCGGCTTAAACTCGCCATTTATGCTGAAAAGAAAGACAAGTAGATGGTTACACTCGCCTCGTTATCTGTACAAGGACGCCATCGATCGAGTCAGACTGCAGCTTCTCAAGATGAATACGATGACTGCCCAATGCGCCTTTCTGCAAGACAGAGGAGACATGATTTAGCGCAAAGTTTGACAGCATTTTGTAGAGGATCACCGCCGAGTCAGAGCAGATTTACCTCCTGCAGCAACAAGCTTCTCAACACGGGCAACTATATGTTTTCCATATGTGTACCTCTTCAGTGCATTCAAGTGAACCTTGATGCGTGAAAGAATTAGTTCACGGTTTCGATCATCACATGTCTCAAGGACCTTTTGTACAACATAGTTAGCAAATTGGTCTTTCATCATTGCCTGTGAACCAAATTCAAAATTAAAAATATAACACAAAAGGTGATTAATCACCATAGAAAACACCACTATGAACCAGCATGAATGAGCTAAAATAATTTAATGCTTATAATCCATTGTCCATACTGCACATTCATAATGAAAGGTTTCTGTTAGTAGCCCACAACAATTATGCTGCCCAAGACCAAGCCAAAGCCATCAAGGGAAGATGGAGCTATTTACTACCATCATCAAACATGCTTTATGTGTTACAAAAACACAAGACAGGGACATATTTAGATAATAGCTACGTGGATAAGGATTTCTACTATTTCTATAACAAAAAAAGGTGAATTTAGAGCTCCAAGTGATACTGAAATGTATCGATAATTTGAGTTATACCAAGAAGTTGACCTACGCTGCACACAGTAGCCACCCTCGAAATGCAAGAAATTTGTTCAGATTTTACTAGTTGCTGGGTCATAGAAGGTTGTGAATCAGTAATGTAAGCAGACCACAATGCAGAATGCAAGTTGGAACTGGAGTTGGTTAGGCAAATTGATGGTTGCATGTCTAAAAGGACACAACAAACAGGACTAACATCGGGTTCAATACAAGCAGGAAGCTACAGAGCGTAAAGGTCTTGCTTCTATACAGTCAAAAAAACCTACTATATCTACTTGGTCCGACAAAAAAATATCTCCACTTTTGATGAAGATACAACAAAAAAAATCCAGTGAATGTCATAGAGGTAGCAAAGTCCAAAAAATATAAACAAAAGCAAGGATCAAATGAATGGATAATTCCGTTGCAAGGGAAAATAATCATGGTGCAACTCACAAAACCAATCATAAATTTGATGCATTAACAATTTCAGACACAGGGAAGCTTGGCTATCAACAAAACCTTCCAATAAAATCCCTTAAGGGCATTAGAGGCTACTTCAATTTCTTATTGCAATGCTTTATTTGCAAATTTCATCTTTACACCCTTGCTATTGGCTCAAGTGGAGGTTTGTCCTATTCAAATGCCATCAAATGATATATCTCTGCTTTTCAAGTAGCAAACAAGAGGAACTATTAAAAATTGGTTCAGTTAGTACGACTTCCATATAAAGTAGAGAACAAACAGCTCAATTGGAAAGTACAGGGTCCCCCATGCATGTTACTGTTCAATGTGAAAGTCTAGGAACAGGATCAACCAATGAATAAGTTATTCAGTCTTTAGGCATAGCAAATCAACAGGTTACATCTCAGCCTTATGCTGAACTTACAACAGTTTTGCATGGGTCCTTGATTTGGTTAGGGACCAAGTATTTTTAGGAAAACACCAGAACTGTATTACACAATGACTGAGACTTTGTTACATAAATGTCCATACCATCCTCAGGTCACAAACACTGTGTATTTACCAGAACCAGACTTGTAACAAGAGAACCAACCAAAATTCTTCCATTTTAATTTTTTACAAATATTTAAATTTTCTCAGGCAATTTGTCAAGTGGATCTGAGAAGCCACCACCTAAATACCTGTAGATGACATTCCCAATCACCACTAACTGGGGGAGGCCTCAAACTATGAATGAAAGTTCCATTTTCAGAGTAACCTGTAATCCATCAAACTTCCTGCCAATCTGTCAACCCTGTACATAGATCTAGCAGTGTAAAACCTACTTACCGATTGCCAATCAACATACCAATATCTTAACAAAGACCTGCCTGAAAGTGGTCAGCAGCAGAAACATCTCAATTTTAAAAATATTTTCTTTGTATTCTTTAATGCTTTCTCACTTCTTTGTGATCCTTTCTATTCCCCCCAGTTTCTTATATCCTTTCTTTTTCTTCCTTCTTTTTGGACCATTACACAAGACCAGCTATCTTATGCAGAATGGAAGATTTTTAAGTATTGATTTTATGTTGGCCGATACATAGCAAACCATTCGGCTGGCAAGACGTGACACTAGCAGGTCTCCTTCACAGAAGAACCAGTCTGTCTAATAGAAATGGACAGCCACTTTGACAGCCCAAAACATTTTAAATTCCTTCAACCAGGGAAACATTTAAAGGCCCCCTTGACTTCCACAAGCTTGTGAATCTCACTATTCTGCCTCACCTTGCCACCACCTTGCATCATTGCCCATAGAGATTAGATTGCTTCACTTCACCATTGCCTCACCTCCAAGTCCTCGTTTAGTCTCAAGCCTCTTGAGAGAAGGCTCCATGCCACAGCTTGTGACATTCCTCGAGCCCTCATATCTTGTTAAGTCGCTCATCGCTGCCCATCGACCGCCGCCTTGTATGCTTCCACCTCCTCTTCTCCTCTTCCTCTTCTGCCTCCTCCCTCCTCTTCCTCCACCACCATATCCTTTTCTTCCTTTCTCTTCCTCCTTCCTCTTCCTCTTGCTTCCTCTTCTTCATCCATCGCCTCCTCTTCTTCCTTCCTCCTTCCTCCTTCCTCCCTCTTCATCCATCACCTCCTCTTCTTCCTAGAACCGGTTTGATCAGGGACACAAAACGACAATCCTTGGCCACCACAACTACCATCCTCCTCCAAAGTATCCACTATCCACTAAAATAGAATCATTGAATTTTTTCCACTATAGTGTTGTCATATGGTTCCATCAATTCATATAAGAAAATAAACCAACTAATAATTCTAAAACCTAAAAGACACCACCTTGATTCATTAGATCTTGTGAATCAAATAATTAAGAAGTATGAATAAATATACCTGTAAGGGTTCATTTTCATCAGTTGAACCAAGCATTTCATTTATTAAAAGTTGACGCTCTTCAGCGGTCCCATAGGTCAAGCATTTCTCAACAACATTTGAAGCATATTTTTGTTGGCTCATCTTTACTATCTGTCCAGTGAGCTGACATATAATATCAGAACGTTCTTCTTGTTTACCATGCTGCAAAACATGCTAATAAAAACAAGCAGGGAAACCAAGTTAGTTCACAATGAATTATATAAATCTTAATAAAGAATGGAATATGGACAATAAGCATAATAAAGAACCATTGATAGTACCTTAAAGAGAGGTAAAAAATAACAAGCATAACATGAAATAGACAGAATAGCAAAATTATGGGAAGTTTATGCAATTAGTTGATTGTTGCACGAGTGATAGGTCTCAAGTTCAAGGTCCACATATGAGCATCATGTATATCATTTAATGTAATATTTCTTTTAAAAAATAGCAACGACATCATAACAAAACAATACAAGTATCAGAGACTAATACAACTATTTGAAGCATATGTAATGACAACAAAAACAAGATATAAAGGTCATCTTGTTTCTATTATTTATTCCTTCCAAGTTTTTTCACCTTTAGCTCCTTGTCAAATCAACAAGTACAAGTTGTTTAAAGAAGCAAAATATAAGTCTTGTTAATCTAGAATAAGCATGACAAAACAAAGCAGTGGAAGTAAAAGCATTATGTGACTCTTTGGAAGAAACAGTGTAAATTTGATAACCAGCCAATCGATCACTTTGCAAGGCATAGTATGATATTCTAAAACATATCATTGATCTTTTGGATCTCCATATCCAAATCGTAACAATTCATACAGCAAGGACCTACAGTGTCCCTGTGGCAATTCAATCAAATTAAAATCCATGAAATCAAGACAAGTTTAAGATGGTGGGGCCTAAACATCACGCTAAGGTTCTTTTGCAATCTAAGTGACCAAGATTCAAATAACCAAACAAACTCTTTCCATGTTGGCAGTCCTTCACACCTGATGTTGGCAGGAGACTTGTGCAGTGGGCCACCCATAATACTTTAGTCAAAACATTCTTAATTTCAATAAATTATATGGCTTCTTAACCTATCAAAAATAAAGTCTCTAGTATGTTCTATTTGCAAGAAAAATATCTGGTATCAAGCATCAAAACAAGATCCAAATGATATTTTCCTAATGAAAGTAAGCAGCCCTTTATAAAAAATCTTTCTCATCACACCTCTTTTTCATCATATCTAACGTATTTCATCTTTTACAAATCAAGGTTTAGAAAGTAACAGTTAGGCTATCCTCTTGTTTGGGAAAAAACAAATCTGCTAACTTTGCCAAGATGGAAGTATCAAACATCCTGTAAGGGGCGATAGTGATTGGACTAACAGAATCTAGTTCCTTTAACTTAAAGTTACGTCTCAAGTGTGGATTGTGAATATAAAGTTATGATATGGTGCTTTTAATGTTATCAGAACAACACTATGCCTCCCCACTTAAATGTGCTATTTCAATACAAAACACAATGTTTCAAGGGCAATTTTAAAAACTATCATCTTGGCTCTATCAACAAATATCTCAAGATCAAATTTAAATTATCAATTTTTTATCAAAAAAACCATATCTTGAAGCAAAAAAACATTATTTTGAAATAACAAAAAACTTCTTATTACAACCTTATTGCAACTCATGAATTTAAACAGAGTGGTAGACACAAAAACCACATTCCACCACAGGAACGTAATGCACATAAAGAATAGGTAAACCAATTAAGTTAACCGATAAAATAACCTACTTGAATAACATAATTCCCATATTGATCTTGTGCCAAAGTACAAACAGATTGCCTGATTTCATCCATCATAATGCTCTGAGTTTTTGGATCATCACAATGCTCCAGCACTCTCTGCCATATAAAAGATGTAATATACCAGCGATAGAACAAGAGAAACATATTCGAGCAAAAGACCAGACAGTATCACTTGTGTAATCAGTCTTATATGCAATAAAAAAAATGGATTTTGTACTACCTGTATAACTCGACAACCATATGGGTGGGTGGACAGTGCCACGACATGCCCATAGAATGATTCAATTATGAATTTAATTTTTTCCTGTGGGACACATTCAATACATTTCTGGATTACATGGTTGCCGTTCTGATCCCGAACACATTTCATTATTTGTCCATCAAGCTCCAACACCATCTCAGTTTGCTCATTTACATCAACCACTTCTAATGCCTGCCAAAAGAACATGAGCCAAACTTTCTGAGAACAACATCAAATGCATGAGAAGCCTTATAGCATGTCCAGGGAGAAATTATATAATGAATTTATGTTGCACTATATGATGTGAGTAAGCAAATTTTGAATACAAAATCAGGCATTATGATGAGAAAATCAACATGTAGATAGCAAACTACCAACACTAACATTATATTAGATGTTCAATTCATCATCTTGAAATGCTTCAAAGTTCAATGAAACTTAAGCAAAGATAAAAAGCAATGTTCTTTTTTAGGACTTTTATGCAAGAACTTTCTTTTGTAATCATCTCCATGAAAAAAAACTTTATAACCTTCCAAATATGATTATTAAAAGCTAAACAATTTGCTTAGCTTGTAATATAACTATACTAGGAACTTTAGGTACCAGATAAACTCAAAATTGGACTTCAAAAACTTAAAAACAATTAACTAATGATAATTATGAAAATACATATGAATAACAACAAAATGTACATATCTAAACCCATGACACTGAGACTTCGTAAGAGATTGATTATTCATCTCCATTCCAAACTCATTAAGGAGTCTACTCAGTCCATAATATTGATACATGCAAAAGATAATAGATTTATGCATTCAACAATTAGCTAGGCTGATCAGCACTTACCCAACCACAAAGAGATTTCTTCATGATAAAATCCCTGTTGATTATAGCCCTAATGGCATTTTAACTTTATATCACAGAAACAAAGTTTCTTACACTAGAATTACAACTCCTTGAGAAACATCATACTCTCCTGCATTCCTCTCACTAACATGCCACTTAAAACAATGAGCAGCACTGATTTTTTTTTTTTTTTAACTTAGCACTTTGTCTCACAATTACAAGATCTGTTGCAAAGGTTTAAATTTCTTGCTCATAGTCATGTTAGGCATCAAATCAATAATAATTCTTAATGTGCTAGTTGGGACACTACAGATTTTTGTTGTTGTTGAATAATTTATAATGAGCCTCAAATTTTATTATTAGTCTCTTGTTCCATTAGTCTAAGATTACAGATATTGCAATTCAGTAAGTCTTGATATTCACAAATTTTATGATAGTTGGAACTCCTATAATTCAAATTGTCTACAACTATTGGCCATTAGAACTTAAATCGTTTAAGAGTTTTCTATTTTAATAAATAGCAACATTAGCCCCTAATTTCAGCTCAGAGTGACAATGAAAATCTTCAATTTTTTTCGTGTTCATATTCGTCCTCAACTTTGCAAAGTGCACTGTTTGTCCCTTGCACGTTAAAGGCTGCCTAGTTGGTAAAACAAACCATCTGCAAGCATTAAAAGTTTAAAACTACTATTTAGTTGCCTGTTGACATGACCATATTTGCCACATCAATTACCATCCCCAAATTAGGGCTTTGAATGGGTATGGAAGAAGTATAAGAGAAAGAGGAACAACAAAGGCAAGGAAAAGACGAAAAAGAGGAGAAGAGAAGAAAAAG
Source organism: Musa acuminata AAA Group (assembly GCF_036884655.1). Taxonomy (NCBI): domain Eukaryota; kingdom Viridiplantae; phylum Streptophyta; class Magnoliopsida; order Zingiberales; family Musaceae; genus Musa; species Musa acuminata. The sequence goes on from NC_088330.1 coordinate 9,613,415, forward strand.
ACTGGAAGGATAAGAAGGAAGAGCAAGAAGTGCAGGCGAAGGAGGTGAGGATGATGGTGGAGGGAGAGGCAAGCAAGGTAGAGGGGTAAAAGATGGTGCACAAAGAGACGAAAGAGGTGGTAAAGGTGGAGGTAGAGAAGGTTAGGAGGAGGTGGAGGAGGGGGTGGAAGCAAATAGAGCAAGAAGAGATGAGTCTTCTCTTAGGGACTGATGCCATAAAAATGGACACATCAACAGAAAACCAAATAAAACAACTTCTATTGATTGCAGATGGTGGTTTGTGGCAATCCAGCGGCCTTGGTGGACCAAAGGAAAATGGTGTCTTATCATTCTAAGATTGAGGGACCAATATGAGGAGAAACAAATTAAATACTTGAAGTGCCACCTCGAGCATAGTTTATGGACATTGCTGCAACTAACCCTCATCTTTTCATTGTCTTAAATGTGAGCCTGATAAACAAAATCTCAGAAGTTACAAATTACATTACATTAGCCAATTAATTTGGCAATCCAAATTTATACCAGCAAGGTTCGCTGTACCACAGGCAATACATACCGGTCCGTAGGGCACCAGTACGTAGACTACCTTGTATAAGGTAGTAGATGTAACATGACCCCGTATCAAGCGATACGGGGTCTGTACTGGTCGGAATGATCAAAATCCAACCATTATCGACCTATACTGGTCAGTAACAATCAGATTTCAATCGATACTGATCAAGGGCCGAGATTGCCCTGTTTTAAACGGTCAATTTGATCGTTTGAACCAAAGGGAAGGATTTTTAAACCCTTCCTCTCCCCTCTTTCAACCCAATTCACTCCCTTAAACTCTCTCACTCACATATCTCTCTCATTCTCACATTTTCACTCTCTTAAACTCAACAAAGTTGTGATTTGTGAATTGGATCAAATTTGAGAGACTAATTTTGGAAGGATTAACACTTAGGTTAGAGGAAAATAACTCTAATAAAGAGGTATGCATTCTCTTTTTAAATTTTTATTGATATACAATATCTAGTGGTTGTGAAAGTAATTGGTCAACGTTCGTATTGATTCACATGAAGGTCCACAACAAATTATCATATAAACTATTGGATAAACTAGTATATATCTACTACAACATGCGGCTAAAGTTATGAAGTGCCAAGTTAAACAAGGAGCCAAAGGAACCAGAGATTAATCCCATTGACCTCTAACACTACAATGAAGATTCACAATCGATGTTAGAGTGGGTCGAAGCAGCAGAGAACAAAGAGGATCCTCTACTTGATGTGTTTAAAGATCCTCCACGTCCTTCACATTTTATCATCGAGACAATAAAAGAAGAAGAAGCACATCCCCAGCAGGAGGAAAATCCCACTCGATCAGAATATGACGGAAGGAGCCAAACAATATCGAGTCAGACTACTCGAGGACCTAAAGATCTCTAATCATCATAGTCGTCCGCCCAGCATGCAAAGGCAAAGGGGAAGATAATAGCATCAGTTGTACCTTTGGAAAGAATCAAGTCGAACGACAAGCCACCTCAATCACATTCAGTAACCCACTCGATTTGGAGACATGGCAACAACGTGGACAAAAGTGTCTCGATTGTTGACAGCAGCGACGTCAGAAGTCACTGGTCCCATCTACACAGTTTGAGGGTGGTGTATTGACCAAGGAGCAGTATTTTACGTATGCCACCCAGGATTCAGATCATGGAATTCAACAAGGTACAGATACTACACGACATAGATACAAAGCGAAACTATCGTATTATGGAGAATCTTACGACCAACAATACGATGATAGTTGATCATTCTTCTCTGAGCAACAATACGATGATCGATCTTATGATACGGAGTAACAAATCAGTGGCGAAAGTAGAAGTTCTGACATTCTCCGTGCTTCGCATCAATACATGTCACAATCGTATTTGCCTCAAGAGCTACCTCAAACACGTGTGGTTCATGGCAATCAAACTATAATCATCACCACATTGATGCACCAATGTCATACAGTGTATCAGTATATTATGTCGTGAGATCAATTTCAAGATTGGGTCCAACAAACATATCATATTGATATATAGATACATAGGATCAAGGACCTTGATCCACCGCCCATGGAGTCCTATCGTTCTTTTTGGTGATAGAACAAAGTGTACATCGATTGATTGCTTAATTCACTTGAATCTTAAAGATTAAGTTGTTTAAAAAATAATCTAACAATTCAAATTATTTCTTTATAGATAATTCAATATTAATGGAATGACAACCTGAAACATACCATAAAGCTATACCTCAATACTTGAAAATGATATGTCACTATTCTTTCCTAATTTAGATTATTTTTACTAAAATTAAATAAAATTTATATTTATTTTCAACTTAAAAACTCTAATCTAACTTTTTTTCGATTTTTTTGGAGCTATTGTTAGCAATTTTTCTGTGTCGTCGATACATGCCGCTATACCGACACACAATATGTCAGTACAGATTCATACGTATCATATCAACAATCGACCAATACAGCAATACAGACCAATAAGGCGAAGTCTGTATCTTAGTACTATCATCAGATCCAAATTATCTAAAGAAAGAAAGATTAATATGCAAAACACAAAAAATAAACAAAAACCAATTGTAAATATCCCTTGAATGAAAGGTAAGAGATTACTCATATTCAGACCTTCTGGATTACTCTACAACCATACATTTGAAGACTGAGAGGCAAAACATGGCCCTTAAGTTGGCTTGCAAGTTGCGTTCTCTGAATTTCTGTACCATGCTCGAAGAACTGCAATTAAAGTGATGATAAACATTAAAAAATTTCATGAATAGAATTCAAGGGTTGATTTGTTAGCATAGAGTTCATACTTTCTGGATGACATAATTCCCAAAAACATCAGTCATCAAAGAATGAGCTTTCGGAAGTATCTCAGGAAAGATCTTATTTTTCTCTTCAACTGAAGCAGTCTCGAGTTTTTGTTGTATAAAACGACTTCCGAATTGGTCCGCACTGGAAAAGGGAATGAGAACATCATTCAGTCTTAAGTTATCTATAAATAAAATCATAATGTAAAAAATTGAACAATCCAAACTGATACAACAAATCAGTTCTTTGGTCGGCCACAGATGACCCAAATTGCCTCAAAAAATTGGCATGCATGATTTTGCAAAATATAGTACATGATATCATGCATAATCTACGTAACACATAATAGCATGCATATTATAACATAAAACAAACAGGAAGCAACAAACATGAGATTTGCTGCTATATAACTAACAAAAGATGTAATGGACAGATACATGATAGATAGAATGAATTATGGTACATATAAAACCATGAAATTGTGGCATAAAATACAATCAGAAACAAGCACATAGATAAATTTGAAATTTTATGTAGTAATCCCATTATCAAGTTTCAAACAATTATAAACATATAAATTATTTGCATCAAACTTGGAATTTTCAACAAAATGATACACAATAATTTAAATTTCTGAGGTAAATAGTGATAAACTTTGCAGCCACCAATCCTCCAATCTGTAATGTCCAATCTGACCAATACAATCAGATGCAATTTTTGTTAAATTATCCCATATCCGATCCTCAGTTCTAAAACCTTGCATAAAATCTGAAAGACATGAATCTGTAAGGAATCAACAAAAGGCTACCTGAATTCAACAACATGCCCTACAATATCTGAGAGCTCGAAGGATCGTGTTTTGTTGTTCTTAAATTCTTCCAATAAAGATGACATGTAACCTTCTTTCATGGTACCATTTTCTGTGATCCATGATCCAATGGACCCTCCAGGTGCACTTCTCATACTGGAAGGGATGCGAGACAGCCGCTCATTAAGCCTTACAGGGCTTCCAGAACCCAAATTAGGAGAGTGAATGGTAGTAGATGATGGACTTCCTGGATATGGCATACCAATACCAAAAGCATGATTGCTGCTGAAGCCATGATTTAAACCACCAGATTTGCTCAGAAGAGGCATGCTATATTGTAATTTTTGTTGCGCGAGCAAGGCTCCAAGATATGCAGTTTGATACTCAGGCAAATTCATCTGTGAGGAACCAAGATAATTCATTCCTGAATAGTGATCCAAGTTCCCAGGACCACGTACTAACGAATCAGAAGTACTCCTTAAATACTGGGCATACAAGGAGTCCATAATTGGACCCTGGAAACCAGAGCCCACCTGGTTCCCACTTGTGTTCAGATATTGTCCTTCTGCACCAACCATCAATATTCCCAATTGAGTTGGACATAAAAAAAATGCTGTACATGATATATTGATATGTAAACATGTAGACAAGACACATCCAAGTGTAAATTATATACTTAGAAAAAATAGCTATGGCCAAATATGTGAAGAATTTCATGAATGCAAATGCACAATATATTAGTATGTAAATATATAGCAGTAGAAAAAGAAGAAAGAAAATGAAGAAAAGAAAGGATGATTACCTTCATCTAACCTATTGTTTACCATTGTTTGTAGTCCATGACCACCAGTATAAGATTTTGAATTTGAGCCACTGAAGTCAATGTTCGGCACATCAGCATTTGGATATAAACTTTTAGAAATTGTTGTACCAACAGAAGGTACTTTCTTGTAAACATTAGTATAGGAGGGTTGCTTCGGTAAGTTCATTTGCCCATCAGAAGTTAATTCAGATAAGCCAATCTCTGTTAAACTACCGGTTCTTTTAGATGGATCACTGTACCCAACAACATTAGTGGAATTTTTTAACAACGGTGACATGGGCTTATCGATGACCTTTTGCTGCAGATATTGTCGGTTATCACCATCATAAAGCAATTCGGTTTGATTACGAAATTGCTCATCAAGCTGAGCTGGTACGTGGCACTCTCCATCTAATGATATTTTTCCAGATAAGTTAAAGTCGGATAAAGCAGACACAAGATCACCATAGTCAGCCATATGAGAGGAAACACCACCTAAGCCATTTGATCTATCACTATCACTATTTCTCACTCCCACAGGTGGAAGGCAGGGGCTTGGAGATCTCCGAATTAATTGAGGATCAGGGGTTGTACTTCTAGAAAGGGAGGAAGCCAATGCAGATGCAAAGGAATGAGAAATTGAGGCCCCAAGGCTCTGAACCCTAGTAAGACTGGAGGAAGTTGTTCCAGATTGAATGCCACCTAAACCTTCTGAACCACTCTGAAGCTGCATCAGCGGTGAATCTGAAGCTCTTATCGGATCAACATTATCATATGTATTACGGCTAACTGGACGAGAAATATGCCCAATGGCAGAAGACGGGCGGCTGAATTCCTCCTGCAAATTAAATTTGGTCTAGATGAGCCCAAGACATGAATATATTATCAAGCAGAATACTAACATCAGATAACTAAAAAAGATATAAGCAGAGAACTTCAAGGAAAGATAGAAAACCAAATCACAAGAAGCAATTACACAGACCTTGTAGAATTAATAAGTCTAAATCATCATGAGAGCCAATATGCTTCCAATTCAAACATTCAAGTGAGACAAACAAAATCATTTATTACATGCATAAATTCAGGATGTGACGAACAAGGTTATTGCTTTTCCTAAGAGCTCTTGTGCTCAGATTAAAATCATGGACAGGAAGGTAGCTTATAGATACTCAAGAGTTCCTGGAAAGTTTGATTAGAATATCCAATAATATAACTTCTACTGGAGAAATCTGCATGCCCATCCATGACAGGAAAAAACTTCTATTGATCTATTCTCAAACTTATAGGTGACACCATATAGAAACCACGACGAAGGATAATCTTTGCCGGAACAGTTATAATTTGCAAATAAGTTGCAAGCCTAATTATCACAAATTGAATGTAAAAAAGATTAGTTTCCTGGTTTAGAAAACACATTAGTTTAATAGAACTGTGCAACAGAAAAGGATAAAGGAACATAAAAAGTTACATCTACAGATTGTATATTTGGCTCAGCTTATGAAAGGGATTATTGCAGCATTTAAAGTAAACTATGCCACTTTTGCAAAATTTATGCTTTTTGGTAACACATTTTTAAAAGGGGCTTCCCATGGAAGCAAAAATTTTAGATGTATCTTATTGGAAAATTTATGTTGAAATGTAACACAATTTTTAAGTGACTTCCATCACCACCACCAACACAAGCTGTCATAACAACAACTGTCACTATCTTGTTGCCACCATCACCACCACTCCCGTCACAACCATCAGCCAATAATGCCACCACCATTACTGCTATAGTCACCACCAAGGTAATCACTGCCACCACAATAGCATCCTTTCTCAAGCAAAGCAACTTTTAGTCTAGCTAGCTGTTAATGTGTTTGAATCAAAATATGCAATAGTGTAACAGAGACATGACAATCTACTTCCTTGTGTTCATGATCACAAAGGAAGTCCACGTGTTCCGAAAGGAATATCCAGTTGCATACTCCAACAGTATACTAAACTTCTAATATCATGATCAAAATTCACCAGTGAAGGAAGTGAAGGAGCAATAATACAAGATATTAAAGCAACATATAAATTTGTGAATGTTAAACAACCTTTAAGGAAAACAAGTGAAGGCTGGTTTATAATCACAAGGATCTGGGGAAAAAGCAGATAAATATAAAATTTTGCAGCTAGATAGCTGGATCTTGTCATTACACCAAACCTCCAAAGCTTGCCTAAACTGAATGTGCTAAAGCTCAAATTCCAAATATAGTATAAGGTAGAATGTAACAATAACTAGTAGAAGTAACCTTAAGTAAATATTACAACATCATCATACATTAGAGGAAGATACTCATAGCCTTGTGGTACAAAATAATCTTGAACATGTTACAGGAAAGAAGCAAGGTTAATTATGAGTTCAAGAATAAAGCTGATGTTTGTAACAGCTAAAAAAGGAAGATGAATTTAAGTGTCTTGATAATGTAGCAAAGTATTGCAATTGAAAAGACATCACTAGCAAAAAAAGTGAACAAAGACATTTTATTGGAAACTAATCAAAATGGGGAGAAATATCTAGCCCACAAACTCCCATCTAAAGATGTATGCATGTAGTAATGTATTATGTTTTTTTTAAGTGTAGTTATGCATTCTGTTAAAAGCTACAGTCATAATCAACTGTTCCATCAACTATACATTATCATATCTATTACGGCTAACAGGATGAGAAATATGCCCAATGGCAGAAGATGGGCGCCTGAGATCCTCCTGCAAATTAAATTTGGTCTAGATGAACCTAAGACATGAATATATTTTCAAGCAGAATACTAACATCAGATAACTATAAAATATATAAGCAGAGAACTTCAAGGAAAGATAGAAAACCAAATCACAAGAAGCAATTAGACAAGCTTGCAGAATTAATGACTCTAAATCATCATGAGAGCCCATATACTTTCGATTCAAACATTTACGTGAGACAAACAAAATCATTTATCACGTGCTTAAATTCAGGATTATATATAAGATTATTCCTAAGAGCTCTTGTGCTCAGCTTAAAATCATGACCAAGAAGGTAGCTTATAGATATTCAAGAAGTTCATAGAAAGTTCAATTATAATCCCCAATAATAAAACTTCCAATGGCGGGAAAATCTGCATGCCCATCCATGACAGGAAAAACTTGTGTTGCTCTATTCTCAAACTTATAGGTGACACCATATAGAAACCATGACGAAGGATAATCTTTGCAGGAACAGTTACAATTTGCAAATAAGTTGTAAGCCAAATTATCACAAATTGAATGTACAAAAATTACAGGCCGCTACATTCATGAAAAATATACCACATAAAACTAATGCTTCCTAATTTATCAAACACATCAGTTTAATAGAACTGTGCAACATAAAAGGATAAAGGAACATAAAATGTTACATCAAATTTTATTCATCTAGTCAAATTATGTTTCATCAAGTCAAATTTTACTCAACTAATCATACAACATCCTACATCTAGTCAAATTAAACCGCTTAATATAAGAAGTTAGATAAGTTAAATGACTAGTAAATTACCATTGAAACGTAGATTTATTCCGACTATGCTTTAAAAGGCAATTTGGTAAACTTGGAAATTCAGAAGAAAAAGGGAAAGGCTTAGCTACCTGCAGTACATCTGCAAAACTCTTTCTCCTCATGCCAAGCCCAACATCTGGCAGCCCGATGAGCCCATCGGTACTCTCAATCCATTCTCCTGACTGTTGCTGAGACAGATTCGGCGGCAGTACCCCTCTGCTGGCCTCCAGCATGTCCCGTTCACCATCATGCATCAGGAAACCTGGTTGCAATGAGAAAAGGGAGCTGCTCTGGCCATCGCCATCCATGGATTCTTTCTTCCTCCGCCTATCACCAATCCCTCCGAATGAAGATGTCCCACCATGAAACCTCTGTTGTGCACGCCAGTCCTCCTTCGATATAGCCGGTGGAGGCATCCTCGGATTTAGATTCTCGTTTGAATAATAATACGATAAATAAGCTGGATGCGACCTCAAATCCTCTTCAGATAGCAAGCCCCTGGAATCCTGACCACCGAGGTGGCAGGCGGTCTCAGCGAAGACATCCTGCCCAAACAAGCTCCCAAAGGCATTTCTTGATCCCTCCACAGTGGGAGGCGCGCTACCACTACGGAAGCTCAGCTCATCCCGGTCGAGATCAAAGGCAGCTCTACTTTGATGTTGCTCCCGGACCAAAGCCTCGATATCCCTCTCGAAATCATCATCAAAATTCCCACCCATCGGGGTTCCAGTAGCCATCTTCATGGAGCTCTACCTCACCTTCAACAAAACCCTAATACCGCAGCCATCATCGGATCATACCGACAAGATGATTCAAACAAGAAAAAAGTTCTAGGGGAAGCCGCAAACAACAGATCGGAGGCCAAAGCTCTCACCTTTGCGACAGTTCCCTCATCCAATCCGCCAGAACGGCGCCTGGAAATCCCAGCTCCGATCGAAAGATGGACCCTTTACCAATAGGATGAGCTGGCTTCGAACCGAATTAGGACAAAAAGCTTGGCTTTATCCATTTCGGATCGCCGCGAGGAAGAGAGAGAGAGAGAGAGGATCTAGGGTTTCAAAAAAAGGAAAAACAACACGATCAGTCTTAAGATTGAGGGGGGACGCATAAAAGAGGAAAGGAGAGAGAATAACGGCTCCTTGGGAACGATCGAGATGGCGTAGCGGACGCTTCGAACCGTCGGATCGGGAATGCAGGGCTGGTGATTGGCCAGCGGCGTGTCGTTCGTGGTTTCCAGTGGCCGTCTTCCATCGCGGACACGTACCATTCGGTGATGCATCAGCGGTTCGTTTCGCGAGTCGAACGATCCAAACCGTACATTTCGTGGGCTTTTCACTTGTGTCAGTTAAGCTTTGGCCCAATCGGGCCCAAAACAAAGAGCACGTCCGGGGTGGTGGGTCGGCGACAACGGTCCCCTACCCCAACCAACTTACAATTCTTACCTTCCTTGCTATTGGACATCGATACGGGTCCCACCAAAATTAGAAGTCTCCAATGGAAAGGGTAACCGGCAGCGTAAGTGACAATATGAAATCAATGCATAGCATTAACTGTTCCTGTAATCAGAGTAAGGTTCAAAAGATTAATCATGAATTAATTCCTCATAAAAGTTTTGTTTTTCGCCATTTATTGCTAAACTTCTTACCGAGAGTCTATTTTTTGATAATGCCAAAACACTCACTAATAGTATGTCCTAAATACAAGCTTAACTGATAAATACTTTGATAGATCTTTTCACGGCTTATACTTTATAAACACATAATAATATGATTATATTTCTATAAATGGAGAAAAGTTGAGACCAACAAAATTAACAAAGGGAGATGTTCGTGAGAAACAAATGAATTTGCCTGTTAACTATTAGAACATTTGATAAGTTGATAATAACCTCTCTATCGTATAATCAAAGCTGATGAACAGTGAGTGTTGATAATAATAAGCAGATTACTATTTCTTCATGCAATGGAGGATAAGCTTCACTTCCATTATAAACAATTGCAACAGCAGTCTTTTTTGGTACGTCTCTTTCATCACTTGACATTTTCCGAAGTGGTACAGTAAGTTCTGTCAGCACTTGCCTCTCTCACTCTCCAACATAACCATCCGACGGAGACTGTAGGTTTTGTTGGTGATGTAATGCACGAGAAATGTCGGTGAGTTGAAACACTGGAAGTTGTGCAAACTCAGAACTCGTATCTTTCTGTACTGTGTTCGAGATCAACATTTGTTTAGATCATCAAGAATATTACTAAAATATAAGACAGAATGATGCACTCAAAGAGGAAGAGAGAGAAAGAGAGAGAGAGACTTGGGCACAATTATTTGTTTGGTGCACAAGTGAATGAGTGAGTAGAACATTATGGAGATATATTGTGGTGGTGTCATTGTTTAACTTCCTTATATTATATATTACCTATATTTTTCAGATAAGTTGATGAGCTATCATTTGTCCTATTCGTCCTTATCGGCATGAATTGTCAGCTCTAAAGATAACACTTAGACTTCTAAAGATAACACTTAGACTTCTATAATATAAAATTGTCCAATTTATGATTTTATCTTTTTAAAGCATTAGACCCCAAAGAAATCTCGAAAGACTGAGGAAAACTTATTTTGAGGGATTGATTTTCTTTTTTTTTAATGATCACATCTTTTATCTTTGGATCATAATTGATCTTTTCCTAAGGATTTTGATTGATTACATAAATATTCAAATATTAAACTTTGAAGGTCTCAACAAAAGAAGACTTAGTCATGCCGAATTGACCAACTAGCTTCTAAGTCCAAACCAACGTTAATTGAACATGGGTTAGAGAGTGAGGATCATTGTACATATGTGTTAATATTGATAGTATAAATCTTGTTGAGACATCGAAGTTAATTAGTGTATTGTTATATAATTAATATGTCTTATATTGGAGTTCACACATGAGCATCATGTATGCATATAATGAAAATTTTTAAATAAAAAAATTGATAGTACAAGCATTAAAAAATTTATATACACCGATAAGGCTCGTAAGTATCCAAAAATATTAACACATATCATAAAGTATTTCCTTTATACGAGAAACATTCATTCGGAAAAAATATATATATTTGAAGTGTGTAACATGTCTAAAACATTTCCTTATAATAAAAACAACAAACATGATAATGATATCTCCTTTGCGCATGATATATCCACCTAAGATGAAAAATATATTTAAAACATTCCACATATTCTAAATTATCCCATAATATATTTGCCTGTGATAAAGAATCATATGTAATACTTGATATATATAAAGCATCATCTGTTATGCAAGATATGATATACTTTAGGGTAAAAAAAAAATTTTACCCTAAATTATAAGAGGATTGAATGATATAATAATTATTTTTAAATAAACGAGATTCTCGCATATGCCAAATCAACTGTTGGAGATGACATAGAGCCTATTTCGTATACTACATGAAACCCTAAAAAAAATTTATCTCATTAATCGATAATTATAAATATGATGTTATACAAAGCAACCTCCAACATATGTCTTTACTTTGAACTCATTGAACCAAAATTGAGCTTCTAAATTACTTTGAATATTTTTTCCTACAACCAATAAATGAATCTTGACAATCTAAACACATTTGTTGGATGCATCCATAGATTTGTGCATAAATGAGATGAAGAATATGAGATATAATTATTTTTTACCTCCGAGAAAAATTCTCAATCCATCAAATTTTAGATGTAACAACACCCAAAAAATTAAGGACAGAAGAAAAGGGAAATTAAGAATTGAAGACAACAAACGCTATACTCACCGACTTTGGATATATATATATATATATATATATATATATATATAGTGAAGCTGTCCGGTAACCATATTGTAGTGTTTCGCTTGGTTACCGAACCCAACCGACCCGACCAAAGACGAACACTGGCGCGGCGCCCCGAACGCAAAGGTGTCAGTGGCGTATGGCTCGTTGCTTCCGCTCAGCGCCTTCCTTTCCCCTGGTGAAGCATTTGCCTCGCCCTCCCCTGTCGACGCCTTCCTCCTCGTGCAATCTAGAGAATGAGCGCGCAGATTAGAGCGATGGGGTCTCCGTGCCCTACGGAGCGAGATAATGATGTGAGGTTTTCTTTATGTGTTCTTTGCCTCCGTGATTCGTTTTGCCTCCGAAACACATTTTATGCGTCAAAGGACTGCCTTTTCTTTTTCTTTCTTTTCCTTCCACCTATTTTTATATTTCTCATTCTTGATAACGTCGATGGTTGGTAGATTCTGACTGAATGCTGATAATCATTCAAAAAACGGATCTTTGATTCAATTTGTCAGTAATTAATACATTGGTCGGAAAATTGTAGCGCCAGAAGTAGAAATTGGTGTGATATTAGGTCAAGTTATTCTGGTTTCGTGTCGTTGCTGAAGAAAACAATGCTATTAGTTCACGGTACATTGGGGTAAGGTTAGTTGGACCATTCTTTTGGGTCATGGTACATGGTAAACTTCTTCTGTGGGTTGCTTGTTACATTACACAAGACATTATAGTCATGCTAGTCATTAGTCAATAGTTTTGTGTCCAATTAGGTTGAAAATATTAGTGGTAGGTGTTAGTAAACCTTTACACCATGGTCGAGGTGTCAGCACGGCTTGGTCGTGTCCTGGATGTGCAAGGTTGTCCATGAGGATACTCGGGTGATGGAAGCGAGTGTCGGGTCTAGCTGAGTTTGACACTCGTCTCCGAACGTGGTCCTTCTTATTGGTGAGTGGTCCGCTCCGACATCGCCAGGTTCATGGACACAGGTTGAAGTCAGGAGGGGACTTTCCCGATTCAACCCCTCCGAAGATTAAGTAAGTATTAGTGGAGTCTACGGAAATCTCCGTCATGCCGATCAGGGGATCGACTTTATACCTGCAAGCGAGGGTCGGTCGTACGTGATCTGATGTTGACGGCCAACTCCTCAGGCCACTGACCTGCAAGGAACGACACCGCGCGACACTGTTCCGAGCTTTCCGGAGCGATTCTGTACTGTGCGGCGTTGTCTCATACGACTCCGGACGGTGCGGGAGGGGGCGACCGCCCATCCGAGTTCGAGGTGCCACATTGATGTGACGCACCATCTCTGCGCTGATTTGTTTGCTGACTGTGGCTATGGGGGCGATACTAGAATATGCCCTATCACTCTCTCCCTCGCCCGCGCATCCGGTCATCGAGGAGTGCCTTTGGTGGTGGGGGATCTCGCCATCTCATATGGCGCCCAACTCATGGCGTTACCTGGTGGTCTTCCTCGGGGAATGCTGGAGCGTGGGGATCGACCCGGCTCGAATGCTTTTCTTGATGTGTTTTCACTTGTGCAAGGGTCGAGGCGGGACTACCTGACTGCTCGAAGTGGCTTCAACGTCAGTGGCACTCCCTCTAATAATAAGGGGTGGAAGGCTTGTCACTTCTTTGTTAGCTACAGTCGGGGATGGGGGTTTAATGTTGGGTGGACCTCCCAAGTCATCAACAATGTTCCCCCATTTCTCTCTTTCGAAGAGGCCGAGCGTGTAGGGTGTCTGAGGGAGATATTATCTTCTTCCCAAGCAATTAGGGGCACATCCGAGGAGTGGTTGGTCGAAGTGGGACTCAGCCCGGCCCCGAGGGGTACGGCTGAACTTGTAGTCTTTTTAAGTTTTCTTATTTTTTTGCTCTTCGTATGTTACTGACCTAGTTGCAACTTGTAGAGATGGTGAACCTAAAGTCGCTGAAGGGGATGCTTCGCTCCTCGGTGATGATGCAACCATCCCGAGAGGGCAACAAGCGCGACTCCGAAGTTCCTGTGAGAAAGAGCACGTCGGCGCATCAGACGGGGTCTCTAAAGGAGGCAAGGTGGGTTGGCCAAAGAAAAAACCCAAGGTCAGGACCCGAAAAGTCTCCGAAGGCGGTGACCAGGGAGACTGCGGCTCATGGAATGTTCAAGTTGGGTGGCCCCTCGCAAGGCGAGGGCTCGATGAGCACTCGAGGAAAGGGACATGTTGTGTCTTCGGGTGATGACCCCTCGAGCAGGAAGACGGCGCGACCTAAGTCATTTCAAGCCCTTAGCATGGCCGACCTGCCGGAGGGGGAACCAAGGGCGCTTTACAACTCGTGTTAGCTGACCCTTAAGGCAGAGAGTCAGATGTGGGCTAACGAACCGGTGGCCCAAGAATTTTCCTGCGATGCGCTTCATCCGGTCATGGCGAAGTAGCTGGACTGCTCGCTGTCCATGGTGCTGATGGATCAGGTGGTGAAGTCTCTCGTATGGGTAAGTTCGGTACTTTTCCCTCCGACCCGAAGGTTGGTTCTAATGTGCTTGCTGGTGCAGAACCAACACTATACCATGGCCCTGATCGACTGTGTCTATGATGCAGGCTGGGTAATCGAGTGCCTGGGGGAGATGAACTCCAACCTACACCGGGAGGTCGAGGAACTGAAGAACAGGCCCGATCCCGTAGTTGTGGTGGCAGCCGAGCAATGGGACATTGACTTAGAAACTGAGGTCGAGAGGCTAAAGTCTGAGCTGGGCGAGTCATAGTGCCAACTGAAGGAGTGTCAAGGGCGGATTCGGATGCTGGATGACAAATTGCTAACCCTTTCCCGGAATGTCGAAACTGCTCGATCTGCATCACGAGCTGCCAAGGAGGCACTAGATGAGGAACGTTGGGGGGCGTCGGAGATGGCAAAAGAGGCGATCACTGAGTACAAGTGGTCCCCCAGGTTCGAGCTTGGCATGCAGAGGTTGGGGCTGGTGACATATGAATTCAGGTACCAAGTGGCCCTTGCTCGATTTTGGGCGAGGTACCTCGACCTCGAGGTGGAGCAAGATCCCTTCGTCGACCTTCCCGAAGACCAAGATGTCGAGATGCCTGACGAGGTGCCTTTCGATGACAGTCCCAAAGTTCCCCCGAGTTTTGGGGTTGTGTTTGTTTGTTTCTATTTTTTGGCCTTGGTTGGGTCGGGTTTTGAACTGTAAGGCCTTGACTAAGCACAATGTATATATCTTTTACTTAATAAAAAGTGTGCTTCCTACATTAATTCTCCAATGTCCTTGTCAAAATTTTACCTTAAGGGTAAAATTTTTTCAAATTTAAGATGTGACACGTCCTCGATAAGGGGCTTCCCTTTGTGGTCTCGAGTCGGTAAGTGCCGACTTGGACCTCATCAATCACCTGATGTGGTCCTTCTCAGTTTGGCACAAGGTTTCTCCTAGCTCGGGTTGGGTCACTTCGGTCTTCCGTAGGATGAGGTCTCCAACTTTGATTTGGTGCGGGCGGACCCTGCGGTTGTGGAGGCGGGCTGTGGCCCTTTTATACGCCAGGACACGTAGGTGCGCCTCAGCCCTTTGCTTATCGAGGAGGTCGAGATTGGTTTTGAGTCCCTCTTTCGAGGTACCCTCTTCAAAATTCTCGACCCATAGGGTTAGGAACATCATTTCGGGCGACAGTACCACCTCGGTTCCATATGCCAAATTGAACAATGATTCCCTCAAGGTAGCTTTGGGGGTGGTTTAGGACGTCCATAGAACGCTCGGGAGTTCTTTGACTCAAACGCCACGGGCCCCGATTATCCTCTTCTTCAGGCCCTCCAATATAGCTCGGTTGGTGACTTCGGCCAAGCCATTGGTTTGGGTACGCGACCAAGCTGAACTTCAATCGTATCCCGTAAGACTAGCAGTATGCTTTAAATTTTATGTTATTGAATTGAGCTTCGTTATCGATGATGATGGCCCTCGAGATCCCGAATCGGGTAATGATATTCTTCCAAACAAACTCCTCGACCTACCTCTCCATGATGGAGGCTAATGGCTCGGCTTTGACCCATTTAGTGAAGTCGTCGACTCCAACTATGAGGAATCTCCGCTGCCCCGAAGCAGGAGAAATGGTTAGAGGAGATCCAGGCCCCATTGGGCGAAGGGCCAGGCAGAGTCTATTGGGGTAAGAGGGACCGCGGGCTAGTGCTGTACCCAAGGTCCGCCATACCGTACCGTACCGGAGTTTCGACCCGGGCTCGGTACGGTACGGTATCGGTGTACCGGGCGGTACACCAGGGCGTACCGAGCGGTGCACCCTGGTGTACCGATACTGTAGCACTGTAGCGGTACAGGGTGGTCCGCGTACCGAGTACCTGGCGGACCGGTACGTACCGCCCGGTACGGCAGACACTGGCTGTACCCGAGCATGCTTCTAGCACTATTAGCATCGTTGCACGTATGATAGGGCATCTCGACGTATGGTTGGCCAGTAGTACCCCTATGTGAGAATTTTGAAAGCTAAGGTTCAACCACCGATGTGCTCTCCACAAATGCCTTCGTGAACTTCTACGAGGATTGTCTCGGCTTCGAGGGGTGCTAAGCATCGAAGGAGAGGTTGGGAGAAGGCTCTATGGTATAGTTTCCCATTAGTTTTGCAGTAGCATGTCTCGATGCATCTAAGTCGTCGAGCAGCGGCTCGGTTGATGGGCAGTGTCCCTTCTTTTTTGTAGCAGGGGATCTCCTCCATCCAACTAAGGGTGGCTTCGATTGTGGCGATGCCTATGGTCGAGACGGTCGGGGTTGAGAGGACCTCAGCCTTTGGGGGGAGTCCCTTTGAACCATGGGTGGAGGCCAGTTTGTCCAATGCGTCGGCCTGCGCATTCTCGACTAGGGGTATCCTTGCAATCGAGAGACGACAGAAATGATCGGCGAGTCGCCGCACCTCGGCTAGGTATCATGCCATGGTTGGTTCACGAGCCTCGTAGCTCCCATTGATGTGACCCACGACTAATTGCGAGTAACTGAAGGCCTCCAGGTCCTGCACGTGCATCTCTAGGGCGAGGCGTAGCCCTGACAACAACACCTCATACTCGGCCTCGTTGTTGGTGGCCTTGAACTTAAGTCGAAGTGCATGGTCATATGCTTGATCGTCCGGGCCTCTAAGGACGAGCCCTGCCCCTGCTCCCTCCGAGGTGGCAGATCCATCCACGTACAAGGCCCAAGTATCCCTGGAACGTCCCTGTTCGCCAGGCCACTCGTCGGGTGTTAGCTCGGAAATGAAATCGGCCAATACTTGAGCTTTTATGGTGGCTTTGGGGGCATATTAGATGTTGAACTCCTCGAGCTCGATCGACCATTTTAGCATCCGACCGAATACGTCAAATTAATAGAGGATCTGTCACAATGGTTGGTTGGTGATTACCTTTACCGTGTGGGCTTGGAAGTATGGTCGTAGCTTCCTGGCTGTCTTCACTAGCTCCATCGCCAACTTCTCGATCGGAGGATATTGTTCTTGGGGTCTAGCGAGGACGTGGCTGATTTAGTAGATGGGTTGTTGTGTTGCTGAGCTCGCTCATACCAGCACCGAGGTAACCGCTTGTTCGGAGGCTGCCAGGAAAAGGTCGAGTGTTTCACCCGGGTCGGGCGAGGCGAGCCAAGGTAGTCTATAACATTTCTCGTTTCTAAATTTTCGTATAAGTTTCTAACTATAATGTAAGTATCCATTTTGAATTCTATAGAAGAGCCTAAATATAAATCTGAGAACCTATTTATAAAATTTGAGGACCTATTCATAAAAAAAATAAATTCCACCATCTAAGCCTCTCTGCCTTCGTTCCTAAGGAACATGAGAAGGTAACTTGTGTTGGAGAAGAGTGGAAGAGAGAAAGAAGAAGAAAAAAAAAGAAGAAGAGAAATATGGGGCTTTGGGCTTTTTGATCCCAAATGAGAAGATTTGAGTAAAAAGACCCAAAGCCTCATTCAAATTTTACATTCTTTTGAGTTAGTTTGGTGAGAGGTTGTGCAATTCGAGAGAATCCCTCTATAAATCTCTTGTAATAACCCATCATGCCCAAGAAGCTTCTAATTTTTGTCACATTTGTTGATACTTCCCACTTAACTATAGCTTCCACTTTTTTTGGATCAATAGATATGTCATTCCTTGAAATCACATGGCCTAAGAAAGTAACTTCATTCAACCAAAATTCATATTTACTAAACTTTGTATACAACCTTTTTTCTCTTAGTATGGATAATACATTTCTCATGCTCCTGATTACTCCTTGAATACACTAATATGTCATCAATGAATACAATTATACAGTCATCCAAGAGTGGTTGAAATATCCTATTCATCAGCAACAATAATCTTTATCTTTATTTTTATTTTAATTCTGAATAATTCGAAAGATTTCATTTTAGCACAAGATATTTCTCTCGTTTAGATAAAAAAGTATGAATCTGAAATTTTTCGGTAATCTGACCTCTATGCATTGTTTTAGACCTAACTTTTAGTACCGAATTCTAATTTTGGCCAAACCTAATTTATTTAAAAGTAGACTCAAAGATCTTTCTTTTAATACCATATTAAAAGATTTGGAATATAAATATCTACCCAGTTATTTACTGAAACTAACTCTATGAATTCCATAAAATAGAGATTTTGATATTTGACCTTTGGTTACCAAATCATTTGTAACTCTTCTTTAGAAACTTCAATTTATATAAAACTTATTTTATCTGAAAGTAGATTGAAATATATTTCTAATGATATTTTTCTTGAGTAAATTAGAGCATAATTGATAATTTAAATTATTTGTTCAATGTTCCTCTCAAATTATGTCAGAATCGTGCCTTGGTTGATTTCGCCTATTCTTATTTCATTCCTTTCGACATTGAATTTATTTAGCATTCTTTCTTCAATTAAGTTATATGTGATTGCTTAGAATCTTTGTATGCTCTTGCCTTTATTTTCTTTCAAATTTGAATGCAATTGCGAAAGATTATGTTTGCATCGTATTGACTCATAAAGGCACATGTACGTTTCGTTGTTCCGCATCTGCTTCCGATATGTGCTAATTTTATTTTTTAGAATATCTTTTTATACTTTGATGTTTATGGGATAATGTGAACCTTTGCTAAAAATGATATCACTCAGACATGGGTGGATGGAGCTCCCAAGCGTGAGAGACTTATGTTTGGTGGTCATTCAGAAATGGATGGATCATATTCTGTTATGATCCCACTTTATCTTTTATATGTTTGATATGATATCCAGAGCTTTGGTTATGTGCTTCTATGCATATTTTGGATAAGAATGAAATGAATGCAATGTCAAATATGACGTTTGAGCTTATGCTTCATATTTGTTCTTTGATATGTTCCGAAATGCTTCTTATGCCTCTGAGATATTCATACGTCATCGATACGTTTTGAAATATTCTATAAGTCATTAATATGCTCCGAAACATTTCATACACCATTGATAAGCTCCGAAATGTTTCATTTGTTATTGATATGCTCTGAAATATTTCATACACCCTTGATATACATCAAACTATTTCATAGGCTATTGATATGCTCCAAAACATTTCACATGCCATTAATATACTCCGAAATATTTTATATGTCATTGATATACTCCGAAACATTTCATACGTCATTGATATGCTCTAATTACTCTTTACTCTATTTGTTATGAACCAAATATGTTTTAAATGAAATGTCATTTATGATTCTGTATCTAATGAGATAATATCTATGAATTCTTGTATCCTGCCTTACACTTTGATACTAAGCTAGCTTGAAACTTCTCATTTTGCCATGGATATGTTAGTTGCTTGTTGAGCTTTGTATGCTCGCTCCATTGCTATATAAATCTTTCAGGTTAGCTTGTCATTCACTGAGATGTTTGAATTGGGCTGAGATAGTGGAGAGCTATTCATATTTTGGGCAAGCCTTGTCGATTGATATATTGTTGTTATTGTATAAGCATATTTTGTATGTAATGAAATATTGTCGGTAGTGGATGATGAACCCGAGGAATTTGTCGAAGCTGACCTTGAAGGCTCATTTCGAAGGGTTCAACTGCATGCTGAATCACTTAAGGGTCTGGAAAGTCTCGACAAGATCGACCAAATGGATGCCAACCGTCTTGCTTTTGATGATCATGTCGTCGACGTAAACTTCCATTTTTTCCTGAGTTATTGCTTGAACATTTCATTGACCATTCTCTGGTATGTCGCTACGGCATTTTTTAGACCGAAGGGCACTACCTTGTGATAGTATACCCCTCGGTCAGTGATGAAAGTAGTGTGTTCTTGATCCCGAGGTGCCATTCGGATCTAATTGTAGCCCAAGAATGCATCCATGAATTTAAGGAGCTCATGCCCCGAAGTGGCATCCACCAGCTGGTCTATCATCGGGAGTGGGTAGCAGTCCTTCGGGCATGCCCGGTTCAGATCAGTGTAGTCAACGCACATTCTCCAATTTCCATTATGTTTCTTGATGAGGACTACATTAGACTACCACCGAGGGTATTTCACCTCGGTTATAAATCCAGCTTCGAGTAGGCGATCCACCTCGTTGCTGATTGCTTTTTGTCAGTCTGGGGCGAACTTCCACGGTCTTTGCTTCACAAGACGTGCCCCATGGAGAATGTTGAGATAGTGTTGTGTGACCTCGGGGTCGATCCCTGGCATGCCTTTCGGGGACCAGGCCAATACATTAGCGTTCTTCAAGAAGTCGACGAGTTGGACCTGGTATTTTTCTGGATGTGTTGTCCCGACCTTAACAACCTTGTCAGGTCATCCTTTTTCTAGGGGGATCTCTATCATCTATTCGGTCGGCTTTGGGTGAGGCAGTATTTTAGTTGTATCTCGGGGGTCCGAGAGGGATAGCTTAGGCTGCTAGTCATAGGTGCCCAGCAAGCCAATCACGTGAGTGATGGCACGTGTGACTTGATACAGAATCTTTTTTGCTTATTATATTTTTGGCGTATATCACTTTATAACTATTGCATAAATGCATATGTATTGTGATGTCCTTGGATTTGTGCAATGGGAATCGGATCGTGATGAGATCACGATAATTAGATCGATTCACCTTTAAACACATATCCTAAATAATCCCGGTCATAGGTTACTCGAGAGGGACATCGTGATAACCGGATAGACTGGTGTGCTGTATACCCGTCCATATGATGGATGCAGCTGGTCTCATAGCTGCTCGTGTAGGGACACTAGGGATACAGTACAGGTGCTCATTGGAGAATGAGTTCACTGATTGATCCGCTTACGGAATGCTGGATGGTTGATGATGCCTTATTGTCAGACAACGATTCCGTAGTCCTAGTGGTGTATCTGGTTCTTAGACTTGACACCAAGGATGTCCTGTATGAGTGCTCCACTCTTTGATACCAGACTTATAGGTTTGGCTGTTCCCAGATCTAGTACAGCTGGTCATTGGGAGTGGTAGTCGACCTTACGAGGGCTATTGAGTGTCGATAGAGGATCATCCACTCTCGGTATCATGAGAGGAATATCCCATGTGTTCTTGCTCAGACAAATCCCTGGCCAGGGTCATTCGGGTTGAGAGAGAAAGAGTTCTCCGGGAGAATCCGATTAGAGCGAGACTCAAGTAGAAACCGTATGGGTCTGACAGCACCATGCTCGATATACGGTCTCTGGGATATTAGATGGATGAGGGACTATAGGTACATGGTAACTGAGGACAGACAGGTCCAATGGATTGGATTCCCCTGTATCGTCTGGGGACTACGGCGTAGTGGCCTAGTACTTCCGTAGTCGATGAGTCGAGTGAATTATTACAGAGATAATAATTCACTTAGTTAGAAGGAGTTCTGACAGGTATGACTCACGGCCAGCTCGATATTGGGCCTAGAGGGTCACACACATATGGTAGGCATTGCGATGAGTAGAGGTTCGGATATGAGATATCCGACGGAGCCCTTGTCTTATTGGATGCAGATCCAATACCCACTAGGGAAAGGACCCATTAGGGTTTTGACACGGGATCTCTATAAATAGGAGGGATTCACAGCCTCATAGGCTAGAGTCTTTGCTTGCCCTTCCTATTCTCCTCTCCCTCTCCACCTCAGAGTAGGCCTGGAGTTTTGAGGAGCGTCGTCGCAACCCTGCTGTGTGGATCACCGCTAGAGAGGAGGACGCTTGACCTCCTTCACCCTCTCCTGAGGATCTGCAAGGAAACAGGGATATACGATCTCCCTAGGTAACACAATCTCTATACGCAGTTTTGTGTTTTGCGGATTTTGCGCACCAATCTTCGCACGACGACGAACATCTTTTTGACAACAACGGGGATTTTTGTTTTCTTGTTCTTCCGCTGCGCATATGATGTCGCCCCCCATGATTTCCCAACATAGGCCACAGCTTCTTTGGTAGAGTGATCGCTGTCAGGTAACATTGCCGGGACTCCCTTGGGTCGCTTCTTACTACTCCGACCCTGACTGGGGTAGGGAATTTCATGGCTCGATGGTAGGTAGAGACGACTGCCTTTAACTTGTTGAGGGTTGGTCGGCCGAGGATGACATTGTACGCGGAAGGTAGGTCGACCACCATGAAGATGATCATTAGTGTCTTAGACCTTGGCTCTTCTCCAATAATGATGGGGAGGGAGGTGGTTTCGAGTGGAGAGATGGAGTCTCCCATAAATCCTATAAGCGTCGAGGCCATTGGGGCGAGATCTCCTTCCGTCAGGCCGAGCTTCTTGAAAACGTCGAAGTATAGCACATCGGCGGAGTTTCCGGTGTCGAGCATCACCCTCTTCACTCGGGCATTAGCGATGCAGAATGAGATTACTATGACGTCATCGTGGTCAGGGAACTCGACCTCATCGGCCCTGAAGGTAATCTCAGACCCAGATCCCGGCCTTGGGCATTTCTCCATAGTGCTGCGGGCGTAGGCCTTCCGTCCCGACGTGCTATCACCTCCAAAAGCCGATCTGCCAATGATGACATCAATTTGCTTTTCGATAGGGCCACTGGGACGAGGGGATACTTCTCTTGGATTTTTGAGATAGCACCTAAGGTGTCCTCTATGGATTAGATCTTCGATTTGGTTCTGGAGGTCATGACATTCTTCCGTGTCATGGCCGTATTCTCGATGAAACCTACAATATTTAGATTGATTATTGTGAGTAGCTTTTATCGGGTTGGGCTCCCTTAGGAGTCCCTTCTCCTTAATCCAGAGAAAGATTTCAATGCGGGAAGTATTCTGAGGTAGAGGAGGGGGCCTTGGGAGCGATGGCTCGGGTCAATCAAGCCTCCTCCGAGATTGTCCCGCAGATAGTCCCGAGGATGCCCCTCAGGGTTGCTCCGTGCGAGGCCTCTTGTTGTCTTCACGTTTCCTCGCCATCAGTATCTTGGCGGCGATGTACTAGTTGGCGTGCTGGAGCATCTCGGGAATAGTTGTGGGTGGTCTTTCAACCAGCGACCAAAAAAACCTTAAGGGCCACAAACCCATCAGGAACGCCTGCATGATCAGGGAAGGATGAGCATCCGGGACTCCTCGGATCTCGGAGGTGAAGCGTGTGACGAATTAAGAGAGAGATTTGCTGTCGCTTTGGCATAACCCAAGGAGCGTGGCCATGGAAGTCTTGGCTCGCGAGCTGGCTAGGAAGTTCTATAGGAATTCCTTTACGAGTTAATCAAAAGATGAGACCGAGGTTGGTTGTAGCCGGTTGAACCACGTCTGAACCGGTCCTCGGAGGGTGGTGGGAAAAGCCTGACACATGAGGGCATCAGAAGTGTCATAGAGGGCCATTTGGACCTGGAATGCAGCGACATGCTCTGCCAGGTCGGACTCGCCGTCATACATCTCTAGAGTAAGGAGGTGGAAGTTGAGGGGTACAAGCTTATCTTGGATTTCCTGGGTGAAAGGAGATCCTCCCGAGTGGCTTTCTGCGGCCTCGTCCCTTGATCTGTGAAATTCTCGTTGAAACTCATCTAGACGTCGATTCACAAGAGACAACTGAGCCCTTAATGAGTCGTCGGCCAAGTCCGATGACAAGGTATCGAGCCTGGGGAATGGCAGTGCGGTTAGGCAAGACATGGGGGTGCTTCGTTCAGGTGCCATTCCTGGATCTCCGATCCGCTCCTCGGTCTCGTCATGAGGAATAGGGGCTCAAGGTGATAGGTTGGCCGAAGGAGCGTTGGGGGGCCTCGGAGGGAGCGTTGGTATGGCCGGCAGTGGGGGAGCCGTTTGTTGGATGAGCTGTGGGATGAGCGGGATGATTGTCTGCATCATTCCTGCTAAGGCTTGAACCCGCTTGGTGAGGGTAAGGAATGCCTTAAGTGAGATGACTGGCGGTCCCAAGGCATTTCCAGGGGGGGAGGAGGAAATTGAGGTCATTGAACAGGCGTCAGTAGTGATATGGTGTTTGGGCCATGACGCCCCCATCTTTGTGCGGGATAAGGGGTGGTTGCCCCCCGAGCCCATAGGCGGGGTGGACTGCTAGCGGCTCTTCACTAGAACGAGCTTCAGGATTGACCGTGATCGGACGCTCCTGCGACATCGGGCCCTCCTTCTAGTGTCAAAATGTTAGTGAACCTTTACGCCGTGACCGAGGTGTCAGCATAGCTTGGTCGTATCCCAAATGTGCAAGGTTGTCCACAACGATGCTCGGGTGATGGAAGCGACCATCGAGTTGGGCTGAGTTTGACACTCATCTTCGAACTTGATCCTTCTTATCGGTGAGCGGTCCGCTCCGACGACGTCGGGTTCCTGCACGCGGGTTGAAGTCAGGAGGGGGCTTTCTCGATTCGACCCCTCTGAAGATTAAGTATTGAGTGGAGTCTAGGGAAATCTCCCCCATGCCGATCAGGGGATCGGCTTTATACCTGCGAGCAAGGGTCGATCGTATGCGATCTGATGATGGCGGCCGACTCCTCGGGCAGTCAGCTTATACCTCTTTGTGTGCGCTGACCGACCTGCATGGAACGACGCTGCATGGCGCCGTTCTAAGCTTTCCAAAGCGACTCTGTACTGTGCAGCGCTGTCTTGTACGACTCCGGATGGCACGGGAAGCGGCACCCACTCACCTGAGTTCGAGGTGCCATGTCGACGCGATGCACCATCTCAGCCTCGAGGCTCCATCTCTACGCTGATTTGTTTCCTGACTATGATCACAAGGGGCGATACCAGAATATGGTAGGCAACCTAATAACTTTTAACTCGATTATGCTTTTTAATTGTTTAGTTCTTTGCTGATTTAAGCTTTATGTGAATGAACTTTTCATTAGGACTGTACCCCTTCCATGACTAAAATTTGAATTATATTTGTTATATTGAAGTGTCAAATATGGTGATCAGATCACATATCACTGTGATATGGGGCCACAATTTGCAACATCAGCTTATTTGGATAGAAGACGTTTAGTATTGTGTAAGACAGATTCAGTGGTAGCCATTTTCTCAAACCTATAGTTTGAAATTAGTCATAATTGACTGGCACTGATCAAACCCAATCTTAGTTGGCCAATTTCGACCAATTTTGAGTGATCTCATGGCCTCAAAAGAAAAAAAATGAAGAGGAGCAGGAAGGAAGGCAAAGAATAAGAGGAAGTCAAGGTGGAAGAAACATGTACCTATAAATGTGGAATACTGGAGACATTGCTACCATTTCATTTGTTCTTCATCGCAACTATTGTATTTCTTGTCTATCACCATTACAATATTCTCTTTATCCACCACCAATAAAATAGAGGGGATGGGTACAAGCGAGGAGAGAGGCAAAGAGGATCCCTTAAATAGATATGCCATAATAGATAAGAGGGGTATCATGAGATTTGCAATTAAATATTAAATTTTATTGGCACTCTCATCAAATACATTTTTTTCTTTCGTTGCTTTTGCATTGTCTAACACCGCCAATTTGGTGATTAAATAATCTAAAAAGGACAGTCGAGTACAAAAGGCTCCTGCCATTGTGAGATCTGAGAAGGATCAATATATGCAGTTTTACCCATATAGTTAGCCCTCCTTTTGATTAGAGAAGTTCTTACCCAATAATTCTACTGCTGGCCAGTGCCATTATCTCTTTTATTATGCATAATTGCACCAAATAACTTGGTCGACCTTCTTAGGACTCCTTGAACTGTCACCAGCTTGCGTTCCTATAGCTTCTATTATTTCTCGATGGAACTAGTAAATTTAATTCCTTTCGAGTGTTATGTTGGTGTTTATGTTGTAAATCACATAATATTTTCAAATGAATGCTTCCCAATTGCAGGTTTCAGCATGCATGTATTGTAAACTGATCTCCCTCGACTATAGATTTGGAAATAACCCATGTCACGAATCATACACGACAGTGACTTGAAGAGACTAGATCAGAGACACAAACTGTGGTCTACTGAAATGCTGTTGGACTACTATATTCATGAGCTTAGCATACAAATTGAAGTCCTGTTTCTTGTCAGATACAAAATTTGCAAATAGATTTAAATGTATGGTTTGAAACTGACTTTTAGAAGTGGACACTATATTCTTTGAAGTGGTACATGAAGCTGGTTCATCTTTTAAGGTCCATGATAGGTGTGACAGTTCTTTGCATAGTGAATTCACTGAATTCTTATTTCCGTACTTTCTTCAAGACTATCAGGTTATTGAGGACCGAATAATCTTTAGTTACAAGTACTTTGTCTAGTTAAATTCATAGTTTTGGATTAATGGATTATAGTTTTCTATATTCTGCATATTGGATGCATCAAAAAACAGTATGATAACATTCAACATTATAATACAAAGCAAATAGGCCAGTTGAAATCCAAAGCTCATTGTGGCAGGTTGCTGCAACTTTAAGCTAGTCAATCTTGTTTTTTTCCCCGAAATGTTGACACAAAAAAATGCACAAGCATCGAGGATGCAACTTCTCTCGTGGTTGCTGATTTCCTTTTTTTCTTCAAGCCAACGCCAGAGTTTGCTTCTTCTTGTTGCTTCATATTGGTTTATTTCCATTGTCCTCCCCACGGCAATCTACTAGCGAAGCATGTGTATTTGTCGAATCATATTGGCAGCTTCATAGTAGATAAGTTTGTGGTCTAAATTATCTTTATTCCATTTAGATTGTAGGCTTTTCATGGAGGGATTGTGTAATTAATTTAGCTTGATGTTTTACATAATTACAAACAGCATATGTTAGCTATGTTTTCAATGATACCTGATCCATAATCAGGTGAATGATCCATGTTTGTAGTACAGAACGGTAAGTGTACATTGGAGACCACCTCAAATTTTCTTGTGCCACAGGATTGCTCTCTATATTCGCTGAAGCAGGAAGATACCATTTGCTGGTGCTTATCAACCCCATCTTGCAGCAGGTTTTGCGAGGGAGAATTGATTGCTTGCCAGATTTTGGTTAGCGTGGAGAGATTATGTACACCTTATAAGGCAGATTCAAGTTTTGGCATTCTAATTTTGCTGAAACTGGACTTGTGGAAACACTAGCAGGCCATTCTTTTGTCAATGCCCATCCGCACAGTAATCTCTCAAGTATTTCTGTTCTTCAGAGTGCAGGAGGATCATTTGGTTTTGGCATGGCAGTCTTTTAGTAGGTCCATTAAGCACAATATGTTTCAATTCTTGAAAGTTCACATATCTGTTTTGATTTATGCAGCAATGCTTTGGTTTTTTATTGTTGGAATCAAGAACAAGTGTTTATTTCATATGAGAATACCTTTGGTTGTAGGGAACAATTGATGTGACACTCTTTTTCAGAAGTACCATTATTACCAGGTCCATTTGTGTTCATATCCTGTTCTTTCCATCCATCAGTGAGAAAGTTGTCTGATGCCATGGTGATGGATAATAATACTATTGACAGAGAACATTTATGAGATATAATTAAAAGCTTAGTGTCACAAGTAATGCCTGGCCTACCCATAAATGCACATGCTGGCTAGTTCCTATCTGGTTGACTAAGTTGTTGTTTCTTGAGATAATCCTCACAGTCTGATATAATTAGCACATATTGACCTGCTTGAGCAATTGTTGGATTGACTACAATTAATGCATTTTTTTTGCATCCTCCAGTGTGATTCCAGCAGTGAAAAATTCCATTCTATCTTGTACCTGTATAAAATGCCACAAAGCCAAAATGGAAGTTTGTTCTTCCATTTCATCTTTCTATGAGGATAAAGTTGGATGTTGAATATGCCCTTGAATTTTGAATGTATTGTGTTTTTGGTTGAATTGAAGGTTGATGGATGTGGTGGAGGAAACCAAGAAAGAAAGGCTAATTATATAATAAGGACAAATAAATACTTTCACTAACTAATTATTACCTCACTTAAAGATGATTAAGATGGTCAAATTAACTCCTTTTAGTAGCTTTATTTAGACAAGGAGATCTTCCAAGGCCAACCACTGCAAGATCTTGCAAGCCAAAGAAACACATTGATTAAGTAAATCATGGGCCAAGTCTGAATTCAACAATGAAATATTCTAACAATGACTACTGCAAGTTCTTGTGGGCCAAATAAAGAATAATTAATAAAATTATGGACCAGTACTAGATTAATTCTTGTTCTTTTCTTTAATTGTACTGTTCATGTTGGACCACCAACCATTCATATTCCTTGATATCAAACACTGGACTTCTGGCTTTGGATTTGTTTATTTGGCATAGTGAATACTATTAAACTTGTCATCTAAAGACTCTCACCCACAAGTACTTTAGCAACTCATTAAATATTACAAGCAAATCAAATTCACCATGAAAGCCTCTCAAGCTATCTACATTTCAATTTAGCTGAAGTGTTACCCACACCATCACCTTCAAGAGGTCCCCCCCACTGTCCTTTCTCCCCCTTCTTGTCTCCTCATTATGAGTTGTGTGGTTTGGCCAATAGAGATGGTGACCTGACACATCTCTTCAATCTGTCCATTGCATTGATTACTGATAATATCTGCTCAAGTGTTCCTCCACTTCATGCCATCAGTGGCAAATAATGCACCTCTGACCATTCAAGTTATTTCTATTTTAACAAATAAGCTAAATAAAAAAAAAGAAGCTTCAGCTTAAGATTCAAATATTCTGTTTCATAATTTCAATCTTGATCTCTCAGATGGTAGATAGACTCAATAATGAAGTTTGAATTCTTGGTAAAGTCTGATCTTGAGAGTCAAGTGGAGTTTATGGTTGCATCAGTGACTGGAGCAGTCTCTTTCCACTTCCTCTTTTCCTGTGAGAGATGCTGCCTACTTGTGGTAGAGGCAAGTGGGAGGATTCAACCATCACATGGATCGAGGTTGATGCTGTCCCCCAACTAATTCTCAAGATACTTAAGATGGTGCTTCTCCCTCTTGTCACTTTCAAGCTTTTATGAAGCTTCATGCTGCTATGGACCCATGGCCTTGCTTGATGGTTGGACTTGCAGAGAGTGTTATTGTGTAGATAATGTTTGGTTGGCCATTGTTGTGAGGTCATACAAGGTTGAGCTTTGCATTTTTCTCTCTGCAAGTGCAAGTGAACAATGGTAGCTATTTGTGAAGGTACAAGGTTAAGTCTGAGAAGGGAAGACCAAACCATTGCCCAATTACCTCTTCTTCCTCTCTCTCTCTCTCTCTCTGCAAGTTTTCTTTTCTGCAGGGATACAGCATTGATGTCATTGATCTTTTCTCCATCATTCTCAATAGAGTGTTAGATGTTAAGATTATACAGCTAATAAGTCAGAACTTCTGACAAAAAACCAGAAATTGCACCATCTACAAGAGAGCACAACCCCCCAACTTGTTTAGCTTTTTCCCATATATCATATTCAATCATGCAGTCCCCACAGAGAAAAGAAATGCAATGCATCTGAAACATATCAGTTTTTGGATTTTGATGATCATGACTTTGCTTCCAAGTTGATCCAGAAACAAAGCTACTGCAGAATTCAATCAGGTAGCTAATCTCCATGACAGGAACTGAATGATAGCATTTATCACCCTGTGTTCTGTTGATCAGTAGATTGGAAGAAGCCAAAAGAAACTATTCTTCTTGGTAGGGGAACACATGGCTTGTTGGAGGCTTCGATCATAATAATAATTACAATATTTATATAGCACCTTCTCTCTATCACTCTCTCTCCAAAGTTGATCATAAAGAAAGAATAATTGCTCATCATGTTTGCTTTCAATTTCACCACCATATCTCTTTTAATCTTCCTCTACTTCACACCTGTTATTCCTCTTGCCTAATCTTATATACCAACCATTTTTAAGCAGCATGGAAAATAATATATATTATATAATATAATTTATTGTAAATATTTTTACTATTTTCGATTGATCATATTAGATTCTATATATCGTTTAATATATCATCCGGTATGTTAGAACCCTAACATCGAAAAGCAGTTCATCTTTTTGCAACATAGTATATTTTGATGCAAAAGCTTAGAATCAGATTTAAATATTGATTGGACCGATATGTATATATCGATTCATATTTAATTAATTGAGTCAAATATCAGTATCATGACATTTAAATCAATTTTGACACAATACCATTAGTTTTGAATTTATTTTTATCATTTTATTTAAATCATACTCGATGATATATATCGATATATATATCGTCTGAAATCTCAGTACCATAACATCAAAAAATTATTCACTTTTTTCCTAAATAGTATATTTTGATGCAAAGTCTTAAGTTTATGATAATTATCACATTTTGGATTGACCTTATACTAATATCCTAAGCAAAATTTGTTTACCCATGTCATACATACCATCAAGATGATTGGTGCTAAAAACAAAAAAGAGTTAGATCACAAGTTTATATTCTATTTATTTGGGATCGACTATATAAATGTCGTAGTAATATAATAAGTACTAATAAGGTCATATCATCTTTCATTTTCTTTAATCATGGACTTGGAAAATATTTAGATAGCAAATTCAGTGACCAACAATGTAATAATAATATGTTAAAACAAAATTTTAGTTACTATTAAAAATAACATAATTACATGGCAAATCCTGTTTACCTCATGGAAACAGTGATTAAACAAAGGAAAACACAGCAAAAAAAAAAAAGAGTAGTAGTACGTAATTGGAGTTATACTGCCATCTTTGTTTCGATGTTTTTTGCTTGGAGTCACTCTCTGTCAAGTGCTCGACGACGGTCCCTGTGGCACGCCATTGTTGGAGAAGCGCTGCAGCTGCAGCATCCGTGCGTAACACCCGTCGGGGTGGTGGTTGAGCAGATGCGAGTGGGATCCCTGCTCCACCACCTTCCCGTCGTCGATCACCGCAATCACGTGGGCGTTCCTTACCGTCGCAAGCCGGTGCGCCACCACGATGGTCGTCCGTCCCACCCCGGACCTCTCCAGCGCTTCCTGCACGCTCCGCTCCGCCTCCGCGTCCAACGCGCTCGTCGCCTCGTCCAGCAGCATGATCGGCGCCTTCTTCACCAGGACCCTCGCGATGGCTATTCTCTGCCGCTGCCCGCCCGACAGCTGCACTCCGCGCTCTCCCACCCACGTCCGGTACCCGTCGGGCAACGACGAGATGAACTTGTGCGCATTCGCCATTGTCGCGGCCTCCACCACCTCCGCCTCCGTTGCTGCCTCTCTCCCGTACGCGATGTTGTCGAAGATCGATGCAGCGAACAAGAATGGCTCCTGCGGCACCACCGAGATCACCCGCCGCAGTGCCTTCAGGTTGTACTTCCGTATGTCCTTCCCGTCGATGAGGATGCGCCCCGATGTCGGCTCGTAGAACCGCTGGATCAATGAAATTACGGTGCTTTTGCCGCACCCGCTTGGGCCGACGAGGGCGAGCATCTTTCCGGCACGAGCACGCAGGGTGAGGTCGCGGAACACAGGCATGTCCGGGCAGGATGGGTAAGCAAAATCGACGTGCTTGAACTCGACCTCGCCGCGGAGGCGGTCTGGCAGAGGAGCGGCGTCGAGATCGTCGGGCTCGATCTCCGTCTTGCGGTCGATAAGCTCGAACGCGGACCGCATGGCACGCCCACCCTTGATGAAGTCAGGCGCGAGAGTTAGGGCTTCTGCGGCGCCGTTGGCTGAGACCATGAGGACCATGAAGACGCGGATGGTCTTGGAGAAGTCGGAGATGCCATGCTTGACGAGCCACGAGGCGTACCACAGGCCGAGAGCATAGGAAGCATAGAGGAGGAATTGGGCGATGCCGAAGCCGCTCCCTGCTATTTGACCCTTCCAGAAGCAGCGGCGGAGTGGGCTCTGCAGGTTGGCCGCGAAGAGCTCGGTGATCTTCGCCTCTGAATTGAAGGCCGCAACCGTGCGGACGTTGGACACAGCCTCGCCGGCAATCTGTGTGGCCTTGGCATGGGCGACTTCCAAGTCTCCGGAGAAGCCGTTCATGAACATTTTCTGCATCACATTGTTCGCGATATGAATTCGGACATCCATCGGAACTTGCAGAGTTTAGAATGATCGAGAAGCAGTACCTGAAGAACCGTGGCGGCAACCACCACAGGGAAGACGGCAATGAGAACCAGGGCGAGTCGCCATTGGAGGACGAAGCCAGCAGTGAAGGCGACGAGCATGAGCGACGCATTCTGCACGATGACTGATATACGATCTCCGATCGCGGACCTCACACTGTGAGCGTCCGATGTAAGCCTGCCGGCAATCCTAGCACTAGCATTCTCCTCCCTGTCGAACCATGCAATCTCGTTCCGAAGAATGGAGGTGAGCATCTTCTCCCGAACACGTTTCGTCAAGTTCTCCCCGACCACGTCCCAGAAGAGATGCTGCATGGTGTTGAAGAGGAGAGCAACAGAGGAAACGCCGATCATGAGGTAGCAGTATTTGCCGATCTCCCGCCGCATGTACTTGTAGTCCTGAGCGTAGTAGGCACTGAGGACAGCACTGAGGACGTAGGCGAAGAAGGCGCTCATGGAACCACACACCATGGAGCCAATCAAGCCTATGAGGGCGTAAGACCACTCCGGTGAGTTCATTTTGGCGAGGCGCAGGAACGAGCTAGCCTGGTCTCGGAACGCAAGCTTCTCTATGCGGTGGTTCGGGTCAACCGAGAAGCTGAATTCCGATGTACTGAAGTCAGAGAGACGGCGGGAGTAGGGCGATCGTCCATACGATGAGTTCCGGGTAATGATCGGGGAGCTGACCGAGTTCCGAGCACTCGACGGCCTAGCGAAGAACAGAGCGAGCAAGCGATTAGATTCGGCGAAGCCGATCAAAGGAGCAAGTGATGAAGCCACCGAATGCACCTCGCACTGCTCTTCCTGGCATTGATGAGGGCCGCCTCGTGTGCCTGCTCCTGCATGCGAATCAGCTTCGCGTAGAGACCATTATCGCCTTTCCCCATGAGTTCGTCGTGCGTGCCGATCTCGGTGACGCTCCCCTGCTGAAGAACCGCGACGACATCGGCCTTGCGCACGGTGGACAGGCGGTGGGCGATCACAAGCGTCGTGCGGCCAATCATGAATCGGTCGAGGGCCTCTTGCACGAGTTTCTCGGACTCCGAATCCAGCGCGCTTGTGGCCTCATCTAGGAGCAGGATTGCAGGGTTTTTCAACATCGCTCTGGCGATGGCAATCCGCTGCTTTTGGCCACCGGAGAGCTGCAGCCCCCTCTCCCCAACCTACACAGTGAAACACATCAACAGTGTCAGGGATGAAACAGGAGGACTTGTACTCCATGAATGCTACTCATTCCTGGTTGAAAGGTCTGCAACACACAGTAGCCATGTGCATCTGCTCATCCCAAGCAGAGACTCAGCAGTTTGACATCCAATGTCAGGGACAAAACCAAGTGAGTTTCTTGGCTTTGGTTGGTAGAAAGTGAAACCTAGCTTCTCTTCACACCCATCAGGCTCCTGTATCAGCCAAGATCTAGAAAAGGACCTCAAAAAGGAATCTTGTCATGTTACTTCGTTTCAACAATGGCATCTACCCCAGTACAAGAAGAGGAGCCATCTTCTACAAGTTGCCAGAAAAGAAAGTCCCCATATTTAAGAAGCCAGCCAATGGAGCACACCTCACATCTGTTAATGCCATCACATAGGAGCAAAAGCCGAAGACATCCCCCCCCCCCAGCAGAGAACAGCAGCAGTCAAATGAAGAAAAGGAGAGCCATACAGACCTGGGAATCATAGCCATCTGGGAGCTTCACTATGAAAGAATGAGCATTGGCAACTCTGGCAGCTTCTTCCATCTCTACTTGTGTGGCATCTTCCCTGCCCAGGAGCAGATTCTCTTTAATGGTGGTTGCAAAGAGGGCAGGCTCCTGGCTCACAAGCCCTATCTGTTGCCTCAGCCACCTTAGCTTCAGGGACTTTATGTCATGCCCATCAAGCAAAATTTGCCCTGAGAGATAGCATCAGCAACAGGAACATCAGTGTCTGTAGTTCATATTGCAGTCAAAGTGCCATGTAAAGAATCAGGTGTTGATATCGAGGTTGAATGAATCCCTTCTCCACACATTGGCTCTTTGTTCTGCTCTTCTTGAATTGAGCATACACAAAAAGTAAGAAAAAGCAGCAGCAGAAAGTAAATTAAAGCACAGAATCTTTAAGAACATTGCAGAACAAAGCATACTGTGGCTTTGTTGCAGGATTTCTGGGGTACCTGCGGTGGGATCGTAGAACCTCTCGATGAGGGAGACCACGGTGCTCTTGCCGGAGCCGCTGCTCCCAACCAAAGCAATGGTCTTCCCTGCAGCAACAGTCAGGGAGAAGTCCCGAAGCACAGGGACATCCGGTCTGGATGGGTACGCGAAGTCCACGTTCTTGAGCTCCACAAGCCCTGTAATGGCGCCCAGCACGATCCCGGTGTCGTTTTTCCTGTCGATGCTTGGCCTGTGCTCGATCGTTCGGTATATCTTCGCCGCCGCTACTCTCGCCTTGGCAAATGCCGCCATGCTCGGAGCCGATTGCCCGAGAGCCCTGCCAGACGTCGCGATGCACAGTGAAAAACGCCTTGAAGAGGAACAGATGGATGAATGGGGTCAGGATTTTTGTCGTACAATCCTCCGATCATTACGGCGAACATGGTGGAGATGGCGAGCCCGCCGTTGGTGTGGTGGTGACGCACGAGGAGTCCTCCGTACCACAGCAGCAACGCGTAGCAGCAGAAGACGGTGAAGTAGGTTGCGCCCAGTCCCAAGCCCTTGGCGAATCCGCTCCGGTAGCCAAGCTTCTGAGCCACTCCCAACGAAGCGGAGTAGGCCTGGAGAACTCTGGACTCCCCGACGAAGGACTGCACCGTTCTGATCTGCGCCAGCGCCTGAAATCGACCAAGGAATTGGGGGTGGCATAAGATTGCCGAGGAGCAGAGCTCATCCGGAGGGACGCAGACAAGATCAGGGCACCTGCTCCGCGATGTTGCTGGCCTGGGACAGAGCGTCCTGGCTCTTGGAGGACAGCTTGGCCAATGTGGCGGTGTGGATGCCGCCGATGACGGCGATGAGGGGGACGACGGCGAGCGTGACGAGAGCCAGCTGCCACGCGGCGGTGAAGCCCACCACGAAGCCGGAGACGAAGGTCGCCATGTAGTGGATGAAGTTCCCCAGCTGCAAACGAAACCACCACCATCAGTGCATAGACCCAGGTCAAGATTTCCGACACCGTAGGTTGCATCGCTCCGAGGGCGGTGCCCACCTTCTCGCTGATGGCGTCCTGGACCATGACCGCGTCGGCGTTGATGGCGAAGACCACGTCGGAGGTGCGCACCTCGGTGTCGAAGTAGCGGACGTCCTGGTTCAGCGCGGCCTCCAAGTACTTGATCCTCATCTTGGTCGATTGCCGCTCCCCCGTCCACATCCAACAAGATATCTCTGTTTGCATTCCACAATTCTACGCTCATCAACAATCTCTACGCCATCCTCTATTTCTCGATCCAAGAACAACGCGTTCGAACACTCACCGGCCCAGGAGGACGCCCAGATCGCCGCCCCGACCACAAGAAAGTAGAAGGCGTACTGCAAGATCACCAACTGAGATCATCTCTGTGAAAGCAAATCTGATGCAGACAGGGAAGTGGAAGAAGAGACGGACGGGGAGGGGAGGGAGGGAGGGAGGGAGCACCTTGACGACTTCGCGGACCATGGTGTCGGGGTCGCCGGTGTTGGACCCGAAGGAGTTGACCAGATCGGCGAAGAAGCGGAGGAAGATGGGGAGGGAGCAGCCGTGGACGATGGCCCCGGCGGTGCCGACAGCCATGAGCACGCAGTCGAGCCCATCGGCGAAGCGGAAGAGTTTGCCGAAGCCCACCGTGGGGGCCGGCGGCGCCGGCTTCTTGTCTTCCTGGCTGCCACTCCCTGCCGCAGCTGGTGCTGTTGCCGCCGCTGCCGAAGGTGGTGGTACCGGCGGTTCTTCCACCTTGATGTTGCCATTAGTGGCTTCCATCTCAAGGCCAGGCGCAGCAGAGCTACTAACAGTAGTAGCTGGGCTCATAGCACCACCAGAAGCAGCAGCGACAGGCCCTGCAACACCACCGCTACCTCTTTCCGCCACCTCTATCACCAACAATTCTTCCTGGGGCACGTCTTGGTCAGCAGAAGAAGGATGAGGAGGGGAGTGGAGGTGGAAGGCTTGCAGCTCCGGTCGGCTCCATTCCTCCACCACCACCCTCCCCTTTATCACCTCCTCCTCCCCATGCTCAAAAGCCTGCTGCTGTGACATTGTGCAGGCAGAAGCTACATGTAATGAATTGCTATCCTCCTCTCTCTCTCTCTCGCTCTTTCTCTCTCTCTCTATCTCCCCGCTGTGTGTTCATCTGCTGTCAGGGCTGCTGGCCTCTTTAATGCTACCTTTTTTAACGACCTTTTGCATGTTACCCTATCACCATTCCTTCTTCTCACCATTATTCTCTCTCTCTCTCTCTCTCTGTGCTGAGGAAGTGTGGACTCGAATTGGGATTACATCTTCCTAGCATTACAAGATGAGGTTACCGTGACTGTAGCAGATGAGGTTAACGTGACCGTAGCGGTGAAAGAAACTGGTAGCCGCTTGTCCCGACAACAAGACGTGTGAAACCTGAAGCGTCGCAGCCAGTGTTTTTGACCAAACCGTGCATGAACACGAGGCAACATATATGTAGAGAGAGAGAAAGAGAGAGAGACGGGTATTCTCCTGGGGATTTGTAATTGACCGCCGAGGCAACAGCAACAACTCCAAGCCTACTCTGTAGAAAACCGTGAGGACAGATGGTGGCTATCAGATCTCACCATTGACCAAGAACTCCACTGGAAGAGAAGTCAAACAAAATTTAGGCAGCTCAGACTGCGTTTTTCTTTCTTCCCCCTCCCTTAAATGCGGTGACTTCCCACAGACTTTGAGAGGGACTCGAGGATAAAATAGACTCCATAGTCTTTCCTTCCCTGCTGCATCAGCTTCTTGTCAGAACCATCGGCTGGCTCAGCTCGCGGAGGACAAGCCCCACCGAGAGCCAACCGGAGACGGCGCCATGTGAGGAGGAACCAGTGCTAGCTTCGTGGGATTCCACCGGTGGGGCGGTCAAACGCTGTCAGTAGGCGAAAGAGGAGCAGCGCGTGAATTCTACGGCCTCCGTGTGAGCGCACAGCCACCGCACCGTCTTCTGTACTGGGAAGTGTATAGGAGTCATGGAAACAGCAAAGCAAGTCACCGAGGGGGTGCACAGCAGAGATTCTCAAATCATTTCTATTTGCAATGGACCACCCAAGCTGTCCCCTCCTCTTTCTTCCTTGTGCAGGAAGAAGATGAATCATTGCAAGCTCGAGTTGGGTGACTTGCACTTCACCGGAAACAGCTTAACATGCACTTGCATTCAGTGTCTATTTGTCTCAGCTTTATATATATATATATTGAAATCAGATATTTTTATCATGATAATGTAAATTAACAGTGTATGTACAAGAACAAAAGCTATCATCTAAGCATCCTATTTCATCCTAATCCTCTCCCCACTATGCTCCTTTATCCTCTTCCTCTCCCCACTACCGAGAAGCTTCAAGCATGCTTCCAAGCTTTACTGTCTCTGTTCCTTAGTCCCTGCTTTCAAAGCTCACACTCATGCCGATAAAGAAGTAGGGCGAAGTGGGGTCAAGCTTTGGACTTACTGAGCTCTCACAACACTGTCGAAGGCGATGCACGATCTTTCTTGTGTGTTTCGTATCGTGAAAAATTTATCTCGTGAACGCGACGGGAACAATCTTCATCGTGAAAGGACTTGTGACCTAAAACAGTGGCTGATGATTGAATACTTCCTCCACACCGGTGTACACGGGCAAAAAATTGTTGGTGAGGGATGGCATTTGGGGACAGAAGCCACAGCCTTTTGTCACCGAGTGTAGCTTCATTGCATAAATCCACCAATAATTCATGTTCTTGTACTAAGGAATTCAAAGCTCGATAAATTTGATTGGAGGACAGCATTCAGTGGGGAATGTAGATGTTTGGCCTGATTAGGTGAACCACATAAGAAGAAGGTAGCTTCCCCTGGAGTTGATGATAGAAGGTAAAAAAATTTGGTCTGATGAGTCCCAATTGTGCATCACAAACATCTTCTTTACTTTTTTAATTTAGCTAAAAAAAAAAAAGAGGCAAAATGATGATACTTTTATATGTGGATCATTGAGGCACTGTATGGGATTGGTGCATTGTGTGTGGTGGTTGTGGTAGAACTCGATGAGAAGCAATCACGGAGGATACACATCAAACAAAGAACAGGGGACAAGATTGATTTCTCTGTAACTATGCATCCATTTTTTAGCTTCTTTTTCAACATAAATAATTATACAGTGGCATTTCATATTGAAAGTGATTCCTGTCCTGTATTTTTTGAATGCCTGATCTTTTTTCTTAAATGCAAAAAGTTGATCATTTTTTAATGGAAAAGTGGTTTTTGAAGAACAAGTGAATGTAAGGTCATGCTTGTGTGAGACAAAGTACTAATCATAATCCACAGCTTAAAGAAGACCACACTAGTGAAACTTTTCTAGTTGTAAAGCAAAGTATCAGCAGATCCCATCTTCTGGTTATGTTATAAAGTCTTCCTAAGCTTTCATTACAACATAATTATCATTTTTTTGGCAGTACTCCCATCAAATTTGTAATCTGGAAATCAGCTCCCAGAACAAGTCAAAAAGAGAGAAGAAAACTGAGCTTATAGAAACCATTTCCCTTCTCTCTCTCTCTCTCTCTCTCTCTCTCTATTTCTTCCTTTGTAGAGGTGGCTAAGTATTGGAGCAGAGAGGGCAGGACATCCACCAACCCTCCATTCTTTGGTTGTGAGGCAACCTTACATGATTTGATTAATCAGCATCATCAGAGAGACAGCACTCAAAGTTCACTCAAAGCTTTTGAAAAATGTCCAACCCATGTGAGGAACACTAAAATCTGGAGGCATTGTCTTTCTCATGTATTTGGGTGCACAGATTTCTCCCTTTTATCATTTTGTTTAACCTTCTCTCCATTGCTTGCCATCATGATAGGGTGGAGTAAGAAGGTTCAATGCTAGTACAACATTAGCTGATGAAACCTGCAAAGAGAAGTGCCAAAATATACCAAATTAAGGTGCATAATGATGTCTCTAATCATCTCATACTTTACAGTGTAATGCTAATTTAGTACAAATGATCAAAGCATGTTAGAATTGAATGAAGCAACAAAAGGGCATGGCCATCATTCAGACACATCAATCAATCTTTAGTCCACAGGTTCCAATCAAAATTAGCTTTGGTGATCAAACTTTATTCTCATGGGTTTCAATCACAGGCATAGGAATTCACATGTAATGTCCATTCCTTTTGGCTTGGAAGATGCCAATGACTTTTAAGTTAATGGCTCAGAAATAATATCTCACAAGTCAAGCTTCATGAAATTCTGGAACAATCTGAAGTTATGAAAACCTAATAAACTTCTTAATCAGCTCATTGTTTATGTGATAATATAGCTCATATTTACAATAAAAAATAAAAAAGTTGAACAATCAAATCCACTGTAGATCTGGCCATCTATGAACTATCCATGTCAGTGGTCCTCCAGCAAGAAGATTGAATATTTCTGATGAGGGACAGTCATTGTTTAGAGTAGCTCTCAGTTGGGACTTGTAAGGATCTTCTATGAAGCATGACTTCTTATATTCCCCTCACTTTCTATATCTTATCTAGCAATGGCAATCTCATGCACCTGTTTAAACTAGTACCAGTTCAATCTCACTCACCTATGACTTCTTATGAAGTCAAGTATATGAATTCAAAGGACCTTGAGGCTGCTACACATCTTGTATTTTAGTATGGCACACATCAAGGGAGCTAAAGAATAATAGGGTTGAGGCTGTATTTTTCTTGATGTGTAAAGAACAAGAGAATAATGGAAGACTAGAGAAGAAGAAAAAGATCTAATTCTGATACAGACTGAGATAGAAGACCACTTCATTTTTTATATTCTTTGGAGGATGCTATGTTTTACTCAGATTTCATCTCCTCTTTCCAATTCTCCCACTCTGAAGTGTAATCTGAGACATTTGTAGCTGCCTATGCCAACCTCCCATATACTTCTGCAACCTCCCTCCAACTAAGCCTGGTCTGGACCAGATATCCTATGATCATGATGAGAAGAACACTAGAAGAATCCTCTCTCCATGTTGCCTCTGATGAACACTAACAAGACAAGGACATGCATCCAATCCACTGTGACTCATCAATGTGGAAAGCTCTGTTGAGTGCTTTGCTGGATAAGGCCCTGGCTTGGATGGAAAGTTCTCTTTTCTTGTTCTGATATGTTTGTATTGCAGGGAATTATCAGCCATTAACAAATGATAATAAGACTACTAGAATCTTTAATGCTAGAACTTGGAGGACAACTTGAATGATCTGAAGTTTGCCACTGCCATCTCTAAGTTCAGTTGCTGCACATCTGAAGCTTTGTCTTCTTCATGTCTAGTAAAGTTGCTAATCATAATGATTTGAGCAGTATAAGCAAAAGAGTCATTGGAGCCCATCTTTTGAAGACTGTAAACAGGTTTAAGGTAAGGATATTATTTAGAGGAAATCATATTACTCCATTTGATGATTCAAGTCCATATCTGACATGGATTAACTAAATTGTACTTGATGAGATAAAAAAAAATGGATCCCAATTCCACTTTAACAATGCTTTTGCCATCATCAAACAGCTGAAGACAAAAGGATTTTTGTTTTTGTTTTCCTTTGGAAGCATCATCACAGTTCCAGTGGCTCCATCCAGGTGCTAAATCTTATATGGCAAATCACAAAGAGTGATCCATGCTTCATCATAATACCATGACAGTAACCATTGATCACCACATTATTAAATTGATAATATAAACAGGAAATAGGAGAATCTTACTGCACACATTTCATGGACATCTGTTATCTTCTGTGATCCATTCTTGATTAAAAAAGTGCTTTTCTAATGTAGCTACTGGGCCTCTCCTGCAAGTACTGCTCTCCTAATGTGTGTTAACTATAGCAACCAGGTCAAATAGTTGTTCTCATAATCTACTCCAGCTCTAGCAGAAAAAGGCCCTTGGCTTAGATTGATAAGGTGAGACAAGAATCATGGGGGAAAAGGGCGCACAGTGGGGGTTTGGAACCCATTAGAGTTTGACCTTTATCACTCAGATGATAAAAAGTGAGCAATGTGATCAATGATGGATGGTAATTGTTTCCCTAGTGGAGTTGTTCTCCATGTGACTCTGTGCTGGAGGAGAGGCCACCATTGCACACCTTTAAAGAACCCTAGGGGAGACAGGAGGCTTTTGTCCTTTCCATGTGAGTGTGTTCTCTTAATCTTCCCCTCTCCTCTTTCTGCTCCCCTTATCTTGAGATCTCCTTTGCCAAGGGATGGCCCTTTTTGTGGAGCTGCCTTACAGATCAAAAGTGTTCCTCTCTCTCTCTCTCTCTCTCTCTCTCTCTCTCTCTCTCTTGAATGAGAATATTGCTCTGAAAAATGCATCATTCAAGGTCTATACAATTCGAGGCACTTGGATTGGGCTCTGCAAGCACATGTGTGGAGGAAAACTGGAAAAGCTTGATGCTTCCTGTTGCTTGGAAAGCGACTTGGGAGCTACCAAATAAAAGCAACCCAGTTTTCCGAGGGTGAAAAGGAGTTTACATATAGTGGATATGAGGCCATTTTTAGCATGCGAAGGGGGCTCACAAGCTTTCATCAAGCAGGAAGCCGTCTGATCTGGAAGACACACTGTCCGATCTACACATACTTCTTCTTGGCTATCAAGCTGATAGATAGTTTCTGAGCTAGGCAATGCATCTTTCATGTCAGCAAGAATCCATTATGTGATCTTTGACAATGTCCTTCCTATTGAGTGGCCTCACCAGGACCACTTCAAGTGGGGAAACAGATGCTGAGAAGCCTAAAATCTCAACCATCTTCTTTCACTTGGAGAAGAAAGATCAAAGATGCTGAGAAGCCTAAACTATCAACCATCTCCTTTCACTTGGAGAAGAAAGATCAAAACCAGTATGGATTGTTGATTTGCAGAAAGCAGATGATGCAGATAAAAATGGACACTCAATTTATCAAAGTGTTTATTTAGTGAAGCCACAGATACAAGTCATAAGATCGTGAATGTGCCGTGTTAGAAGTCCATCTCACCAAAGTGTCGGCAAACGTGAATTCGACATAGATTTCTTCTCTCTGAGAAATAAATCAACATTGACTGCATTGTTGATCGACTGTGTTGACCCCCACAAAATATGATTTGACCATGGGTTCGAGAATTGGACATGTTTATTACGTGTTAGAAGCCCAGCCCAAAGCTGTGCGTCGAAGCCTGCTCGACCAAGTCAACCAAGCTTTATGATCTGGGCGGATGAGAAAGGACGGCTTCGATGCGTTTGGGGATTGTTCGAGTAGGATGCAGTCGATCACTTAAAACAGATGCCGTTCGTACGATAAAGCAACGGTTCAGATTTGGGCACGTGGTAAGAGTAGGTTCTTTTAGTCCCACATCGTTAGCGACGGGACTGCTACACCTATTCTTATACTGCAGAGGAGGCCCCTGGGTTCTCCTCGCGGGATGTTCGACAAAATTGGAGCAAATAATAAGATTAACATGTCTTTACAAGTGAAAATCATGAAGTCATATATTTTTTGTTCTTCACCCCGAATCTTTTTGTTCTTTGTTGATCCCTATTCGGGGTAAACCTTAGATTGAACTACCATCCTTTGATTCTTCGTGGATCTCTAAATAATAATTTTCGTAGGTATGAACCCTAAATTGAATTATGAAAACCCTCTTCTTACCTACAATATTATGCTTTTTTGTTCTTCGTTGATTCTTATTTGAGCTTCTCAATGGGCATGCGTCCTTAATTGATCTACGAAAACCCTGACATGTTTTGTTTTGCCTACTTTTTGTGATCGTTTCATGAATTAAAATCCTCTCCTATGTAAACTTGTATGTTTCTTGTGAATACTTGATGATAAAACTTGCCTCTCGGTAAACGAGGATCTCTACTCGCTCATATTGGTACATTTGTACTACATCATCGTCTTCGGAGATCATATAGGTCCACTCTAGACAACATGGCGCATAGAATGTCATGGTATTTTGATAAGATCGAGCATATATTTTCCAAGTCCACATGGTCCAATCTTCAATATAATGATAAAATCTTACTATATCCGCTTGTGACGGAGGTTAATCATCGCTTTCGTAGCATAGTCCTACTCCGCTTCAAGACAACAAGAGTCTTATCGGGATAAGAGTTTCCGACTCTTATCCTACAACGTAAATCATATATCACAATTCTCCGCACATAAATCGTACATAAAAGAGACATCATTCCCCTTTGATGGAAATAATTATGCACACTTCCTCTCTTTTCCTTCTATCGTCGAGTATCTCCTTCTGATTCTCGAACAAATTGTACTTGGAGAAGATACTCGCACTAATTAGATCAAATGCATCTTTCAGATGCATTCTCCTCCTCCCACATCTGGAGACGCATCATTGACGATGCTCGCATGCAAATCCATGTGTGGGTTTTCTTCTTTTATCTGCATTAGTTCCCATACTGGTACGTAAAACCTCGACATGTCCATAGTTTTCCGCCCCATGTTTTATAGGAAACGGAGACATAGTTTTTGCAATCACTACTTGCCATCCCAATTTGCACCAACATACTTTCCATATACATATATTTTGGCCAAATGCCCTTTAACATGAGCAACTTGTGTATATATACATAGGTCTCCTGACCAACATTTTCAATGCAGATGTAAGCATAATTCCTGAAGACAT
Source organism: Musa acuminata AAA Group (assembly GCF_036884655.1). Classification (NCBI taxonomy): domain Eukaryota; kingdom Viridiplantae; phylum Streptophyta; class Magnoliopsida; order Zingiberales; family Musaceae; genus Musa; species Musa acuminata. The sequence continues at coordinate 9,657,432 of NC_088330.1, forward strand.
CAGTGGGATGGACTAGTGGCAAAGTTTGTACGTGAATGAACTTGAATTGAGTCCTGGCGATTGCAAGAACGCTGCAAGGAGTTAAAGACATGATCGCAAGAAGCACCAACAAGTAATATTAATTGCGTGGATTGCAGAATTGGCAAGTTACTTTGCTGTTATGTCATATGAAACATAAGCATGGAGTTACTAAGACAACTATCGGTGGGAGTAGAAAGGGGATGATGAACGTATGGTTTAAGGAAAGAATAGGTGTCCGGATTTACAAATCCATAGTGTCTAAAGATTTCCTCCGATCGCTGTAGGATCTTCTTGCAATCTTGCAACTCAGTGCTACTCAGTTCTATGATTTTGCTGCCAAAACAAACAACAGATCAAACCATATCAATCGATAGCTGGTCCAAGAATTTCGACGGACTATTTTTCAGTCAAGAAGTAATTTGTGTTTTACAATTTACATACTTCTTTTCTGCAAGAAGCTTCAACAAGGCAGTATATTCCTGGAATTCATATTGATCATGTAAAGAAAAAAGCATTTTCAAACATCTTTTTTAGAAACAAACACTAAATGCAGATGAAGAATGAAAGAAAGATGAAAAAGGGAGACCAAAAAGAAAATCTCCAAAGGTACCTTCATGAGCTGGACGATGCAATCTTCGGAGATCGGGCAAGAAATCACATTCGAGTTACCTCGATCGACATCGGCACCCATCATTCCGGCCGTCCCCGAACTCACCGTGTTGGTGATGTCGGACAATCTTTTTCCTCGCAGCGGCGCTTCATGAGCTGGACGATGCAATCTTTGGAGATCGGGCAAGAAATCACATTCGAGTTACCTCGATCGACATCGGCACCCATCATTCCGGCCGTCCCCGAACTCACCGTGTTGGTGATGTCGGACAATCTTTTTCCTCGCAGCGGCGCTTCATGAGCTGGACGATGCAATCTTTGGAGATCGGGCAAGAAATCACATTCGAGTTACCTCGATCGACATCGGCACCCATCATTCCGGCCGTCCCCGAACTCACCGTGTTGGTGATGTCGGACAATCTTTTTCCTCGCAGCGGCGCTTCATGAGCTGGACGATGCAATCTTTGGAGATCGGGCAAGAAATCACATTCGAGTTACCTCGATCGACATCGGCACCCATCATTCCGGCCGTCCCCGAACTCACCGTGTTGGTGATGTCGGACAATCTTTTTCCTCGCAGCGGCGCTTCGGACCAAGGGCAGCACATCATGCGATTTGATTCTACTATAAGGCAAGCAAACCCAGCATCAAACGCTAAACCTAACCCTAACTCGGATACTAGGGAAGAATCCGAGGATCAAACTGTATGAATCGAGAAGAGAGAAAAATGCACCGGAGGCGTCCGCATTGGTGTGGATCAGCGAGCGAGGAAGAGGACCAGCGTCCATGGACTGACCAACGAGGACAAGGAACACGACCGCACTCCGAAGAAGCAGCTTTCTTCCTCCCTGTGCCTTGATCAAGGAAATAAGAAGGAAAAAGATGAAGATTTTGGGACAGAGAGAGCAGAAGAACACGAAGCAAGAAAGAACAAAAGAGCATAAGAAGAGCAGCCCGATCGCGATCGAGTTACCTCGATCGACATCGGCACCCATCATTCCGGCCGTCCCCGAACTCACCGTGTTGGTGATGTCGGACAATCTTTTTCCTCGCAGCGGCGCTTCGGACCAAGGGCAGCACATCATGCGATTTGATTCTACTATAAGGCAAGCAAACCCAGCATCAAACGCTAAACCTAACCCTAACTCGGATACTAGGGAAGAATCCGAGGATCAAACTGTATGAATCGAGAAGAGAGAAAAATGCACCGGAGGCGTCCGCATTGGTGTGGATCAGCGAGCGAGGAAGAGGACCAGCGTCCATGGACTGACCAACGAGGACAAGGAACACGACCGCACTCCGAAGAAGCAGCTTTCTTCCTCCCTGTGCCTTGATCAAGGAAATAAGAAGGAAAAAGATGAAGATTTTGGGACAGAGAGAGCAGAAGAACACGAAGCAAGAAAGAACAAAAGAGCATAAGAAGAGCAGCCCGATCGCGATCGAACAAGGAAAGAATGCCGAGAGCAAAAAAAGTTTGGACCATTTCTCGATTTGTGCGTGTCATCCTTGCGCAGGGGCCATGCTAATCTTCTCTGTATCGTTCCAATTTTATCGGAAGTCTCCGAAGAGACAACCTCATTGCCAACTCTGCGGTATAAGAAGACGCGAACCAATCGCCTCATTACCGATATGGGATTAAAAATAAATATTCTTACCACGTGCCCAAATCTGAACCGTCGCTTTGTCGAACGAACGGCATCTGTTTAACTGATCGACTGCATCCTCCTCGAACAATCCCCAAACGCATCGAAGCCGTCCTTTCTCATCCGCCCAGATCGTAAAGCTTGGTTGACTTGGTTGAGCAAGCTTCGATGCACAACTTTGGGCTGGGCTTCTAACACGTAATAAACATGTCCAATTCTCGAAACCATGGTCAAATCATATTTTGTGGGGGTCAACACAATCGATCAACAATGCAGTCAATGTTGATTTATTTCACACAGAAGAAATCTATGTTGAATTCATGTTTGCCCACACTTTGGTGAGATGGACTTCTAACACAGCACACTCATTCGGAGACCAGTACTTGCAGGAGAGGCCCAGTAGCTACATTAGAAAAGCACTTCGTTAATCAAGAATGGATCACAGAAGATAACAGATGTCCGTGAAATGTGTGCAGTAAGATTCTCCTATTTCCTGTTTATATTATCAGTTTAATAATGTGGTGATCAATGGTTGCTGTCATGGTATTACGATGAAGCATGGATCACTCTTAGTAATTTGCCATATGAGATTTCGCACCTGGATGGAGCCACCGGAACTGTGATGATGCTTCCAAAGGAAAACAAAAACAAAAGTCCTTTTGTCTTCCGCTGTTTGATGATGGCAAAAGCATTGTTAAAGTGGAATTGGGATCCTTTTTTTTATTTTATCGCGTCAACTACGTACAACCTAGTTAATCATTGTCGAATATAAGATATGGCTCATTTTAGCATTATGCACGTAGGCGACCATACGTCCTCCACGTTGTTCGGCGCCGTACAAGTCGGCGCTGAACACTACGGATCCATTTCAGAAAGTTCTGAATGGCGCCGCACGATCAAAACCCGTATGGGTCGGTCGGTGCTCGTCTACAGGAAATGCGTCATCCTACTCGGCGTTGTACAAGTCGACTCCCAAACCCAAACTCCCAAGCATGACCGTGGGAAGATAAGAAAAAAAAACTCAAAAATCCCACCCAAAAGATCCAAGATTTGGTCAAAAACTAAAATTCCCACCAAAGTCAAAGTCAACTTTCGCTCCGTCTCCCAAAAAGCCGAAAATCAAAAATTTCTCGCTCGAAGGCATCTTGTAGGGGTCGGTACCTTCCCCTCGCACATCCAAGCCAATGCCCGAGCAGTGTTGCTCATCCAGTCATTTGTAGTCCTTCGTCGCTTGGCTCGATCATTATCAGAGTAGCTACTTGGCCAAACAGGGGCCCGAGTAGTGTTGCTCGGCCAAGCCAGTGCCTGAGTAGTGTTGCTCGACCAGTCATGTGCAGTCCATCGTCGCTTGGCTCGATCATTATCATAGTAGTTGCTCAGCCAAACAGGGGTCCGAGTAGTGCTACTCGGCCAAGCCAATGCCCGAGCAGTTTTGCTCAGCTAGTCATGTTCAGTCCATCGTCGCTTGGCTCGATCATTATCATAGTAGTTGCTTGGCTAAACAAAGGCCTGAATAGTGTTGCTCGGCCAAGCCAATGCCCGAACCACATTGCTCAGCCAGGCCAGTCCCTAGTACCCGAGTAGTGTTGCTCAACCAAGCCAGTGCCTGAGCCACATTGCTCGGTCAGGCTAGTCCCTAACGCTTGAGTAGTGTTGCTCAGCCAAGCTAGTGCCCGAGCCACATTGCTCGGCCAGGCCAGTCCCCATTGCCCGAGTAGTGCTACTCGACCAAGCCAGTGCCCGAGCCACATTGCTCAGCTAGACCGGTCCTAGGTGCCCGAGTAGTGTTGCTTGCCAAGCCAGTGCCCGACCAGTGTTGCTCAGCTAGTCATCTACAATCCATCGTCGCTTGGCTCAATTATCATAGCAACTACTCGACCAAGCCAATGCTCGAGCCACATTGCTCGGCCATGCCATTCCCTAGTGCCTAAGTAGTGTTGCTAGGCTAGTAATGTATAGTCCATCGTCGCTTAGCTCGATCATTATCAGAGCAGTTGCTATGCCAAACATGGGCCCGAGTAGTGCTGCTCGGCCAAGCCGATGCCCGAGCCACATTGCTCGGTCAAGTCATTCCCCAATGCCCGAGTAGTGTTGCTCGACTAAGCCAATGGTCGTGTAGTGTTGCTTAACCAGACATGTGTAGTCCATCGTCGCTTGACTCGATCATTATCAGAGTAGCTGCTTGGCTAAATAAAGGCATGAATAGTGTTGCTCGACCAAGCCAGTGCCCGAGCCACATTGCTCAGCCAGGCTAGTCCCCAGTACCCGAGTAGTGTTGCTCAACCAAGCCAGTGCCCGAGCCATATTGTTCAGCCAGGCCAGTCCTAGTACCCGAGTAGTGTTGCTCAACCAAACCAGTGCCCGAGCCACATTGCACGGTCAGGCCAGTCCCCAACACTTGAGTAGTGTTGCTCAGCCAAGCTAGTGCCCGAGCCACATTGCTCGGCCTGGCCAGTCCCCATTGCCCGAGTAGTGCTACTCGACCAAGCCAGTGCCCGAGCCACATTGCTCAGCTAGACCGGTCCTAGGTGCCTGAGTAGTGTTGCTTGCCAAGCCAGTGCCCGACCAGTGTTGCTCAGCTAGTCATCTACAATCCATCGTCGCTTGGCTCAATTATCATAGCAACTACTCGACCAAGCCAATGCTCGAGCCACATTGCTCGGCCATGCCATTCCCTAGTGCCTAAGTAGTGTTGCTCGGCTAGTAATGTATAGTCCATCGTTGCTTGGCTCGATCATTATCAGAGCAGTTGTTATGCCAAACATGGGCCCGAGTAGTGATGCTCGGCCAAGCCGATGCCCGAGCCACATTGCTCGGTCAAGCCATTCCCCAATGCTCGAGTATCGTTGCTCGACTAAGCCAATGGTCGTGTAGTGTTGCTTAACCAGTCATGTGTAGTCCATCGTCGCTTGGCTCGATCATTATCAGAGTAGCTGCTTGGCTAAATAAAGGCCTGAATAGTGTTGCTCGACCAAGCCGGTGCCCGAGCCACATTGCTCAGCCAGGCTAGTCCCCAGTACCCGAGTAGTGTTGCTCAACCAAGCCAGTGCCCGAGCCATATTGTTCAGCCAGGCCAGTCCCTAGTACCCGAGTAGTGTTGCTCAACCAAGCCAGTGCCCGAGCCACATTGCTCGGTCAGGCTAGTCCCCAACGCTTGAGTAGTGTTGCTCAGCCAAGCTAGTGCCCGAGCCACATTGCTCGGTCAGGCCAGTCCCCAATGCCCGAGTAGTGCTACTCGACCAAGCCAGTGCCCGAGCCACATTGCTCAGCTAGACCGGTCCTAGGTGCCCGAGTAGTGTTGCTTGCCAAGCCAGTGCCCGACCAGTGTTGCTTAGCTAGTCATCTGCAATCCATCGTCGCTTGGCTCAATTATCATAGCAACTACTCGACCAAGCCAGTGCTCGAGCCACATTGCTCGGCCATGCCATTCCCTAGTGCCTAAGTAGTGTTGCTCGGCTAGTAATGTATAGTCCATCGTCGCTTGGCTCGATCATTATCAGAGCAGTTGCTATGCCAAACATGGTCCCGAGTAGTGCTGCTCAGCCAAGCCGATGCCCGAGCCACATTGCTCGGTCAAGCCATTCCCCGATGCCCGAGCCACATTGCTCGGCCAAGCCATTGCCCGAGTAGTGTTGCTCAGCCAGTCATGTGCAGTCCATCGTCGCTTGGCTCGATCATTATCATAGTAGTTGCTCAGCCAAACAGGGGTCCGAGTAGTGCTGATCGGCCAAGCCAATGTCCGAGCAGTTTTGCTTAGCTAGTCATGCGTCGTCCATTGTCGCTTGGCTCGATCATTATCATAGTAGTTGCTCGGCCAAACAGGAGCCCGAGTAGTGCTGCTTGGCCAAGCCAATGCTCGAGCCACATTGCTAGGCCATGCCATTCCCTAGTGCCTAAGTAGTGTTGCTCGGCTAGTAATGTATAGTCCATCGTCGCTTGGCTTGATCATTATCAGAGCAGTTGCTATGCCAAACATGGGCCCAAGAAGTGCTACTCGGCCAAGTCGATGCCCGAGCCATATTGCTCGGTCAAGCCATTCCCCAATGCCCGAGTAGTGTTGCTCGACTAAGCCAATGGTCGTGCAGTGTTGCTTAACTAGTCATGTGTAGTCCATCGTTGCTTGGCTCGATCATTATCAGAGTAGTTGCTTGGCTAAACAAAGGCTTGAATAGTGTTGCTCGGCCAAGCCAGTGCCCGAGCCACATTGCTCAGCCAGGCCAGTCCCTAGTACCCGAGTAGTGTTACTCAACCAAACCAGTGCCCGAGCCACATTGCACGGTCAGGCCAGTCCCCAACACTTGAGTAGTGTTGCTCAGCCAAGCTAGTGCCCGAGCCACATTGCTCGGCCAGGCTAGTCCCTAATGCCCGAGTAGTGCTACTCGACCAAGCTAGTGCCCGAGCCACATTGCTCAGCTAGACCAGTCCTAGGTGCCCGAGTAGTGTTGCTTGCCAAGCCAGTGCCCGACCAGTGTTGCTCGGCTAGTCATCTGCAATCCATCGTCGCTTGGCTCAATTATCATAGCAACTACTCGACCAAGCCAGTGCTCGAGCCACATTGCTCGGCCAGGCCAGTCCTAGGTGCCCGAGTAGTGTTGTTCGGCCAAGCCAGTGCCCGAGCCACATTGCTCGGCTAGGCCAGTCCCTAGTGCTCGAGTAGTGTTGCTCGGCCAAGTTAGTGCCCGAGCCACATTGCTTTGCTAGGCTAGTCCCTAGTGCTCGAGTAGTGTTGCTCAACCGGTCAAGTGTAGTCATCGTTGCTTGGCTCGATCATTGTCAGAGCAGCTACTCGACCAAGCCATTGCCCGAGCCACATTGCTTGGCCAGGCCAGTCCCAAGTGCTAGGGTAGTGTTGCTTGGCCAAATAGGGGCCCGAGTAGTGTTGCTCGACTAAGCCAATGCCCAAGACACATTGCTCGGCCAGGCCAGTTCCCAGTGCCCGAGTAATGTTGTTTGGCCAAGCCAGTGCCTATGCAGTGTTGCTCGGCCAGTCACGTGCAGTCCATCGTTGCTTGGCTCGATCATTATCAGAGCAACTACTCGGCCAAATAGGAGCCCGGGAAGTGCTGCTCGACCAAGCCAGTGCCCGAGCCACATTTCTTGGCTTGGCCAGTTCCCAGTGCTCGAGTAGTGTTGCTCGGTCAGTCATACCACAAAACTCAGAGTGGCACTACACGGCACCAACCCATACGGGTCAGTCGGCACCCGTCTGCCGGGTACAAGCCACCCTCTCGAGGAGTTGACAACCATTAAAGGACCATGTACGACTAACCACCCCCTTCGCAGATATAAAAGTCAACCCTCTGACCAATGAGAGGGGAGTTCACACATTCAACTCACTCTTATTCCACTCAACTCTAACTTAAGCTTCGGATGGGTCGAATCGGAAAATCTCTCTCCCGACCCTGATCTGAGTGCAGGGGCTGGCAATGACGAAGCAAGCAACGAGGACCATGACCCAATCTAACCCGACACTCACTTCTGCTACCCGAGTCTCCGCGTGGGCAACCATGCACATCCGGGATTGGACCGAGACGTACTTATTCCTCAGCCACAGCGTAAGGGTTCACCAACAATATGGACCTAAATCATCAAACAGAGCAATCTGATTTCCTCTAAATAATATCCTTACCATAAACCTGTTTACAGTCTTTAAAAGATGGGCTCCGATGTCTCTTTTGCTTATACTGCACTAATCACTATGATTAGCAACTTTACTTGACATGAAGAAGACAAAGCTTCAGATGTGCAGCAACTGAACTTAGAGATGGCCCTGGCAAACTTCAGATCATTCAAGTTGTCCTTCAAGTTCTAGCATTAAAGATTCTAGTAGTCTTATTAACATTTGCTAATGGCTGATGATTCCCTGCGATACAAGCATATCAGAATAAGAAAAGAGAACTTTCCATCCAAGCCAAGGCCTTATCCAGCAAAGCACTCAACAGAGCTTTCCACATTGATGAGTCACAGTGGATTGGATGCATGTCCTTGTCTTGTTAATGTTCACTAGAGGCAACATGGAGAGAGGATTCTTCTAATGTTCTTCTCATCATGATCATAGGATATCTGGTCCAAAACAGGCTTAGTTGATGGAGGGAGGTTGCAGAAACTTATGGGAGGTTGGCATAGGCAGATACAGATGTCTCAGATCAGATTACACTTCAGAGTGGGAGAATTGGAAAGAGGAGATGAAATCTGAGTAAAACATAGCATCATCCAAAGAATATAAAAAATGAAGTGGCCTTCTATCTCAGTCTGTATCAGAATTAGATCTTTTTCTTCTTCTCTACTCTTCCATTATTCTCTTCTTCTTCACACATGAAGAAAAATACTGCCTCAACCCTGTTATTCTTTAGCTCCGTTGATGTGTGCCATACTAAAATACAAGATGTGTAGCAGCCTCAAGGTCCTTTGAATTCATATCCTTAACTTCATAAGAAGTCATAGGTGAGTGAGATATAACTGGTACTAGTTTAAACAGGTGCATAAGATTGCCATTGCTAGATAAGATTTAGAAAGTGAGGGGAATATAAGAAGTCATGCTTCATAGAAGATCCTTACAAGTCCCAACTGAGAGCTACTCTAAACAATGACTGTCCTTGAACAAGGCTTCTAACCTAGTTTAAAGTTGGTTTTTCCTCTTAAGTCGACTGTGCCTCTTAAGTCAGTCATGCGACCAAGTATCACATCATAAAAATAGCCATGACTTGAAGTCAATAATGCTTCTTTGAGTCAATTGTTTCCTCAAGTCAATCATGTATCCTTAAGTTGTTTGCAACTCATGTCGACAATGCTTCTTCAAGTCAATTGCATCTTCAAGTCGGTCGAGCCTTAAAGGCAGTCGTGCTGTCAAAGCAACCGCAACTCCAAGTTAGGCATACTTCTTCAAGTTGATTCTTTCATCAAATCGCTCATGCATCATCAAGATATATGCACCTTAACCTCCAAGCCAGCTTTGATTCTTCGAGTCGGTTATGTTTCCTCAAAATGGAAGAGCCACATCGACAAGACAATCACAACTCTAAGACGACATTGCCTCTTTAAGTTGGTTGCAACTTTATGTTGGTCACACTTGCCATATTTTCAAGTTGGTCAAGCCATAAGGAAGTCACGTCAATAAGACGGAGTCTTGACTTGAAGTCAATCATGCTTCTTCAAGACGATTGCTTCCTCGAGTCAATTATAAATCCTCAAAATGATTGTGACTCTAGGTCAACCAAGGCTTTAAAAGGTGCATTTTCAAGTGGATCGCATCACGACGATTGCTGCTCCAAGTTAGCCATGCTTCCCTAAGTTAACCATACATCATCAAGGCGACCGTAGTTTGGCACAAAGTTGTTGTGCTTTCCTTAAGTTAGTCATGTGCCCTCAATGTGGTCATATCAGTAGGACAACCACAACTGCAACTCTTGCTTTATATCATTCATGAGAGAATATATTTATATTTTTAATATACATTTAGAGAAAATTCATTAGTCATTTATTAGGTCTGGACTCAAACAATACTTCCATAAACTATGCTTGTTGTAATTGCATGCTTTTTCTTTTCTCTCAATAATTTTTATCTTATTATGGATTTTTTTAAAATTGAGGAGTGATAAATATTCTTATCTAAATAATAAAATCTTTTTAATTTATACAATTTATATTAAAACATGTTTATATTTTTTTATAAAATTTTAAAAATAACTAATTTTATGTGCTAACAAATAAATTCTTGAGGATACCAAACAAGAAGGACAAACTCTTCTAGACATTCTCAAGGAGCATTCAAATTTTAGAGGCAATAACATTCCAGAGACAACAGGGGACAAGTCAACTTTATTGGCTCATTAGTCATTTTTTACACTAACAATATTTTATCATACTGTAAAACTTCTCAAGTTGGATGTAGTATGTCGTACAACTGAATCACTAAACAAGAAAAAACAAAGCACCATTTTTTCCCTGAGACAAGTATAAATTTCAACTGTAGCAAATCATACAACATATAATGCTACTACTATTTTATCTCAAAATATCTCTGTTTTGTGCAGTGCAAACTAATAAGAAGCTGCAAAACTAAGCTATGGGTTCCTACTAATTAATCTTACAATACAGTAATACATTTCACCATGTCATCACAAAATATCAAGAACACAGAAAACATTGGCATGTCAAGGCTCTCATCTAGCAGATATATTAAGTGGGTCCAAGAATGTGAGCAGCTCTCAGCTAGCACCATCTGAAATTTTAGTGATGTAAGCAGAGAACCCAGAATCTTACTTTGATCTTCGCATTTTTACATTCAGATTCATTTCCTTGTAAGAACCGACCTTCTCAGCCGCTTTCCGCAATGGCCTTCCAACAGAGGATCTTCTTTGGCCCTCCTGATTCCCGAGTTCTGAAGACCCAATTAAATTCTGCTTCTCGTTCTTTACTCGTTCAACAGAAATATTTGATATGGAAGAAGTAAAACAATCTCCATGAGCAATAGTTTCCTCATGCAAATTTTCATTCTTGATCGTATAAACTAAAAATTTGGCATCCTCCATCTTGACCGAGTTCTCCGTAGGCTCACATGATTCAGACTTTAAATAACCGGATCTCCTCCGCAAGGATTTTCTGTTTTAGAAAAAAATGCTCAAATTTTAAATACTAAAAAGCAGGAACCATTCCAAAGCCATATAAAACATGGATTACCTTCTTCCATCAATCTTTTCCTCTGATGGCACCTGAAAGTTCACTGGAAGTATGGCATCATCAATCTTGTGCAACTCCATAGATTCATGTGATTCAGATTTCAAACTACAGGATCTTGTTCGGAAGGAACTTCTGCAAAAATAAAATAGGTATGAGTTTCAATGCTGCTCTCCAGAGAAAAAAAAAAGTGGGGCCTATAGCTTAATCAGAATTTGCATTACCTTCTTCCCACAACCTTTTCCTCTAGGCCCACTCGATGGGTCATTGGAGATCTGCCATCATCTCTTTTGAGCAAGTCATTCACAAATTCACATGATTCAGACTTCAAGCCACTGGATTTTGTTCGTAAGGACCTCCTTCTTCATTAGAATGCATCAAAATTTACATTGTCGTTAAAGGTTAACAAATTATTCAAAGCTTATCCAAAACATGAATTACCTTCTACCATCAACCTTTCCTTCTGATGCCACTTGATGAACCAAAGCGGTAGGGCCTAAAGCTGCAGAACCATACAACTGATATAAGAATGAAGAACAAATACATAGAGATTTGAAATCAGATGCAGAACCACTTATTTCACTTATAGTGGTGAGTTGAATTACGCTGCTGTTTTAACTTGCGCTTCTTATTGGGATTGCAGATTTTCTTGTCATTAGCAAGTTGAGTTGCATTTGCTTCAACCTCCTCACACCTGGTGCTTCCTACCTTTCACAATTTGTAGAAAGAAAAATAACAGTATGAGCAAAAAAAGGGCAGCCTGAATGTGAACAAAACAAGCCATTGGATACCTCTGAGCCAATTTTGTTAAGGAGTTCTTTGATCAATTTTTCTTTCTCCTAAGTTAGAGTAAAGAAAAAATATATATCACCATAGAGATTATGAAAGGAGAAAACAAATTATGAAACTATAATAATCCCCCTTACCTCTAATTCTGAAGTCTTTAGTTTAAGGATTGATAAGGTACAACCAAGCTCATGTTGTAATACTTTTAGCTGCAACATGAAATAAACAAATAAATATTATCAATCAAAATAACTTGACATGCAACTTCAATCGATTGACACAAAGTAAATCAAATTAAATCGCCTATTATAGCAAACGAAAATCACAATGAGCCAAACCATAAGGCAAGAAAACATACTCTATCTTTCCCTAAGTTGAGCTCCTGCGAATCAAATGACGTAACAGATAAAGAATAAATCTTTTTTTGTGAACTGAAACAATAAAGAAAATGGACAAGGAATCAACCGCTAGCATGTGTGAGTTAGCCCGGGCCAATTGCCAGTTTTGTTGACTGGTTTTCTGCAATTCAAATTGGAGTTTTTGCGACTCAGTGCTACTCAGTTCTATGATTTTGCTGCCAAAACAAACAACGGATCAAACCATATCAATCGATCGCTGGTCCATGAATTTCGACGGACTATCTCTCAGTCAAGAAGTAATTTTGTCTTTTACAATTTACATACTTCTTTTCTGCAAGAAGCTTCAACAAGGCAGTATTTTCCTGGAATTCATATTGATCATGTAAAGAAAAGAGCATTTTCAAAAATCTTTTTTAGACACAAACACTAAATGCAGATGAAGAAGGAAAGAAACATGAAAAAGGGAGCCCAAAAAGAAAATCTCCAAAGGTACCTTCATGAGCTGGACGATGCAATCTTTGGAGCTCGGGCAAGAAATCACATTCGAGTTACCTTGATCGACATCGGCACCCATCATTCCGGCCCTCCCCGAACTCACCGTGTTGGTGATGTCGGACAGTCTTTTCCTCGCAGCGGCGCTTCCGACCAAGGGCAGCACATCATGCGCTTTCATCATGCGATTTGATTCTCCTATAAGGCAAGCAAACCCAGCATTAAACGCTAAACCTAACCCTAACCCAGATACTAGGGAAGAATCCGAGGATCAAACTCTATAAATCGAGAAGAGAGAAAAATGCACCGGATGCGTCCGCATTGGTGTGCGTTAGCGAGCGAGGAAGAGGACCAGCGTCCATGGACAGACCAACGAGGACAAGGAACACGACCGCACTCCCAAGAAGCAGCTTTCTTCCTCCCTCTGCCTTGATCAAGGAAATAAGAAGGAAAATAACGAGAAAAATATCAAGATTTTGACGAGAAGGAGGCGGAGGGAGTAAGTCTCGGACGGCGGAGGCACGGGCTACAACGGCTCTCAGGAAGGATAACGACCGACGAATCTGACACCACCAAGCTATTCAAATTTTGAATAGTTTCTTGATGGGCTTCAACCACATTCTTATTGGGCTTAATGGACTCGATTTGGGTCAGGCTTGACCTCGCATAGAACAGATCAATATAGATGGATTAGATCAGATCAGATTGCAAATTGCAAATTGCAAATTGCATACACATTAAATGATTAACCCATCAATCACAAGAACCTGATGTCATTAATCTCCTTGCTGGACATAATAAATAAGCTTCATAAAATAAAAAGCATATTTGAGTTCTCTTTCACATTCTTGGAAAGTAAAAACATCATTACCCAACTGAAAAACCATACATGTCTGCACTTCTTGCTATAATGGAAGCATCACAAATTCTTGTGCTGCACCATAAATATCAACAGTAAAGGGATATGATAAGGTTAGTCAAAGAGTCTGAAGACTACATTTAATTCCTATTCCACAAATTTCTTTCTTGTCCAACAACATGGATGATTTCAGAGCATCAGTTTCCAAGTTGCCAAGTTATATAATAGCTTAAAGCAGTCTTGCCACTCTACTAATGCATGTAGATCTTTCATGTGTAATTCACAAAATTTTGACATAAGAGTGACTAAATGTCATAATATATGGGGAAAAAGACTTCAAGGCTTTTAGGTCCTTGGAAATCTAAGAATAAGAATATTAAATTGGTGAAAATTCAGGTGTTACTACAAAGGTAATTACTTAGCTGATACTGGATCTTGGGCAAGCACAATAGGTAATTAGTTTTTAGTCTGATGTACTAAAGCATTCAGTATAGCATGAAGGTAGAAAACTTGGTAGCAACCACACAAGATTGCTGGTAGCTTTCAAAATGGATTCAAGCAAATTTATGGAAGACAACCATTTTAACATCATCAGATTTGTTGTGAAAGCTTCATGCAGATGTCAGAATATAGCAGGATAATACTGTTCATATTAAAGGAGCCACCACATTAGCAGAAAGGGGTAATCAAAGGCACTGAAGCTTAAGCCCCAGTAAATAATCAGTTTGCATGACCTATCATTATTTTTCTTTAAAGAGTAGGCAAATCAAATGGTCCTTTCATGTGAAAAGAGGCTAATCTCCTACAAAAGAAAAACTCTAATATTTGACCGATCCATTTGTAGAGGTAACGATGCTTAGTGATACGGCCTATTTTGGACCTAAGACACGTCACAATCGACACCACACGCCAGGTCAGAATCCGTACTAAGTATTGCTCGACACGTCTCGTCTTGGGAATCTCGAGACAGCGCCACCCCCAAGACACACCAAGTCAGAATCCGCAACAAGGCACTGTTTGGCACATCCACCACGCCAACCCGCGTACCACCGACCCTCGTATAGTAATATAAAGACCTTTGGCCAGCATCTGTCTAAAGGGAGAGGCAAAATCAATTGAACACTCCACTAACTTGCTCGTCGAATGGGCCAAAGTCGGGAATCACCCGACGAAGGCATTTTTGCAGGAAAGTGGCCGCCCACGACCCGCGAGCGTCTCAACCCGGGAATTGCCATCCGGTGTATGAGGATGAGCTGCCAACCATCCCCGGAGACGGAGAGACGTGGCTCTGCATAAACGGCGCCTGGATCGGCAGACTGAGGAACGTTGGTCAACACCCCGTCACGAGAGCCCGATCGACCTCGGCATCCAACTCAACCGACAGAAGACTCCTGACATCGACCCGTGGACCAGGCCGTGATGACTCACTAGCCACGACACATTTGTTTACTAATATTTTTGGCACTAGAAGGAGGGCCTGATCCATGGGTCCACGGGTCGATGTCGGGAGTCTTCTGTCAGCTGAACTGGATGTCGAGGTCAACCGGGCTCTCGCGATGGGGTGTTGATCAGCGTTCCTCGGTCTGTCGATCCGGGCGCCGTTTATGTGGAGCCACGTCTCTCTGTCTCCGGGGTTGTTGGCAGCTCATCCTCGTACATCGGATGGCAATTCTCGGGTTGAGATGCTCGTGGGTCGTGGGCGACCGCTTTCCTGCAAAAATGGCCTTCGTCGAGTGATTCCCGACTTTGGCCCCTCCGACGAGCAAGTCAGTAAAGTGTTCAATTGATTTTGCCTCTCCCTTTGGATAGATGCTGGCCAGGGGTAGGTCGTACGTGGGTTGGCATGGTGGACGTGCCAAACAGTGCCTTGGTACGGATTCTGACTTGGAGTGTCTTGGGGGCGACGTCGTCCTGGGATTCCCGAGACGAGACATGCCGAGCAATGCTTTAGTACGGATTCAGACCTAGCATGTGGCATCGGATGTGATATGTCTTGGGCCTAAAATAGGTCGTATCACTTCTCCCCCCCTCCAAGGCATGTCGTGGGGTCCTTAAAGGGCCGAGAGGCAGGCCTGGGTCAGAGTGATGCGATTGCATGGATTGCTTGCAAGGGGAAACTGGATTGGCTCGTTGTGGGGCAGTTTGGAGGGGCAGCGCCCCCTGCCTCTGGAAGGATTGACTTTGTTGATCAGACAGTTAGGGCATGACAAGGTGAGACCGATGTGTCATAAGTCAGATAACCGGTTTGGCATGGCTCGGAGTCGGGGCCAATGAGTCACAAATCACGGGTCGTGTTAGGACGACTTAGTAGTGGATCAGCAAGTCACGAATCGAGGATCGAGTTGGAGCGATTCGGTTAGAGATTTGATGACTCGCGAGTCAAAGATTGACGTGGGGCGACTTGGGCAATGGACTAGGCCGGCGAGGCGTGGCTTGAGCATCGGATTGGTCGAGATGCGTGGCTTGAGCGTCGGATTGGCCGAGATGCGACTCGAGCACTAGACTGGCTGCAAGGCATGGCTCAAGCATTAGATTGATCGAGAGGCATAGCTCGGGCATTGGACTGGCCGAGACGCATGGCTCGGGCATCGAATTGGCCGCGATGCGTGCGTCGGGCATCAGATTGGCCGCGATGCGTGCGTCGGGTATCAGATTGGTTGAGATGCATGGCTCGGGTGTCGGATTGGTTATGATGCATGCCTCGGGCGTTGGATTGGCCGTGATGCGTGTATTGGGCGTCGGAGTGGCCACGATGCATGCATCAGGCGTCGGATTGGCCGGCAGGTGTGGCTCGGGCATTGGATTTGGCCAAGATGCGACTCGGATGTGGGATTGGGCCGAGATGCGACTCGAGCATGGATTTGGCTGAGGTGCGACTTGGGCATTGGATTTGGTCGAGATGCGTGGCTCGGGCATTGGACTAGCCGAGACATGTGGCTCGGGCATTGGATTCACCGCGATGCATGTGTCAGGCGTCGGATTGGCCGCGATGCGTGCGTCGGGCATCAGATTGTCCGAGATGCGTGGCTCTGGCGTCGAATTGGTCGAGAGGCGTGGCTCGAGCGTTGGATTTGGCCAAGATGCGGCTCGGGCATGGGATTGGACCAAGATGCGACTCGGGCATGGATTTGGCCAAGATGCGACTCAGGTGTTGGATTTGGCTGAGATGCATGGCTCGGGCATTGGATTTAGGTGCCGGCGGGTTGCAAGTCGGGAGTGAACTAGAGCGACCCGAGCAGGAGCTGGATTTTGGGAGCTGAGTGACTATACTTGGGCTCAGGCATTGGTGCCGGCAGGTCACAAGTCAAGAGCAAACTAGAGCGACCCGGGCAGGAGCCAGACCTAGAGTCGAGTGATCATACTCGGGCTCGGGTTTCGGTGCTGGCGGGTCACAAGTCGGGAGTGAACTGGAGTGATTCGGGCAAGAGTTGGATTCCGAGAGCTGAGTGACTATACTCGGGCTCAGGTTTCAGTGCCGACGGGTCACAAGTCGGGAGCGATCTAGAGCGACTCGGGCGAGAGCTGGGCCGACGAGTTGCAGGTTGGAACCGATCTGGAGCGACTCGAGCAAGAGATGGGCCAAAGAGTCGTAGGTTGGGAACCGATCTGGAGTGACTTGGGCAAGAGCTGGGCCGGTGAGTCACAGGTCGGGAACTACTCGTCGGTCGGGAACCGATTTGGAGTGATTCGGGCGAGAGATGGGCCGGCGAGCCGCAAGTCGGGAATTGATCTGGAGTGGCTCAGGCGAGAGCTGGGCCGGCGAGCCACAAGTCGGGAACCGATCTGGAGTGGGTTGGGCAATGAATTGGGCCGGCGGACCTGTGGACCTCTTGTCGCGAGTGGTCTTTCAGGGGGAGATTTTGGATGACGAGGCATCTTTCGATGGGTCCCCTAGGACATGGAGTTGCTTCTCGGGGTTCCTTGAGATAGCGCCCGAGGTGACCTTTTTGGATCAAGTCCTCGATTTGGTTCTGGAGGTCACGACAATCTTCCGTGCCATGGCCATAGTCCCGATGGAACATGTTCAGAGGGAGAGGCGGGGGCCTCGGGAGCAGTAGCTCTTGTCAGTCGGGCCTCTAGCGGGGTTTCACCGAGGTTGCTGAAGTCGTTCCCCGGGATTGTTCCACCCTTGGCCTCTTGTTGTCCATGCGCTTTCCCGCCACCAGAGCTTTGACGACGATGTACTAACTGGCGCACTGGAGCATCTTGGGGATGGTTACAAGCAGCTTCTCGATCAGCAACCAGAAGAACCTTGAAGGCTTCAAGCCCATCAGAAATGCATGCATGATTAAAGAGGGGTGAGCATCCGAGAATCCCCGGATTTCTATAGCGAAACGTGCCACAAACTGAGAGAGCGACTCATCTTCATGCGGAGATAACGCGAGTAGGGTGGCCATGGAAGGCCTAGGTCACATGCTGGTGAGGAGGTTCTGCTCGAACTCCCTAGCGAGTTGGTCGAAGGATGAGATCGAAGACTGACGCATCCGGTTGAACCATGCTCGTGACGGTCCCCTGAGGGTGGTTAGGAATGCTCGACACATCAATGCATCGGGGGTGCCATAGAGGGCCATCTGAGCCCGAAACGCGGAGACATGCTCCGTGGGATCGGAGCCCTGTCGTATGTCTCTAATACTAGTAGCCTGAAGTTGAGGGGTACATGCTTGCCCTGTATTTCCTGAGTAAAAGGGGACCCGCCCGAGCTGCCTTCGTTGGACTCGCTCCTCGATTTCTGGAACTCACATTGGAACTCATCCAGGCGTTGGTTGACTCAGGACAGTTGGACCCTGAACGAGTCGTCTGTCGAGTCAGACGATATGGTGTCAGGCTCGGAGTAGGGCGGTGTGATTCGGTAGGGTGCGGGTATGCTTTGCTTGAGCGGACCTCTCGGGTCCATCGTTTGCTCTCGGGCTTCTCCCGTCCCGACCTGCTCCCTACTCGGCCTTTGCTGGGTCGGGTCAGTCGGGGGGAGCTGTTAGTCACACGATCTAGGGAATGAGTGGAACGAGCGTCTGCATCATTCCTGCCATTGCTTGTACTTGCTTGGTCAGGCTGAGGAACGCCTCGGGTGACACGGTCGAGGGTCCTATGGTAAGTCCAGGGGTCGATAATCCCGGGTCATTGAACATGCACCCGTAGCGATCTGGCGTCAAGGTCGGGATCCCCCCATCTTTGAGGGCAGGGAGGGATTGATCTCCGGGCCCGACGGAGGGGAGACCAGTCGATGGTTCTCCCTCAGGGAGAGCTCCTGCAAGATGCTCCTACGACATGGCTCTCCTTCTAGCGCCAAAATATTGGTGAACAAATGTGCCGTGGCTGGTGAGTCAGCATGGCCTAGTCCACGGGTTGATGTCGGGAGTCTTCTGTCGGTTGAGCTGGATGCCGAGGTCAATCGGGCCCTCGCGATGGGGTGTTGTTCAGCGTTCCTTGGTCTGCCGATTCGGGCGCCATTTATGCAGAGCCACATCTCTCCGTCTTCGATGTGGTTAACAGCTTGTCCTCATACACCGAATTGCGATTCCCGGGTTGAGATGCTCGCGGGTCATGGGCAGCCACTTTCCTACGAAAATGGCCTTCGTCGGGTGATTTCTGATTTTGACCCCTCCAACGAGCAAGTCAGTGGAGTGTTCAATTGATTTTGTCTCTCCCTCTGGACAGATGCCAGCCATAGGTCTTTCATATTACTGTACGAGGGTCGGTCGTACACGGGTTGGCGTGGTGGACGTGTCAAACAGTGCCTTGGTACGGATTCTGACTTAGCATGTCTTGGGGGCGATGCCGTCTCGGGATTCCCGAGATGAGACGTGCCGAGCATCACCTTAGTATGGATTCTGACCTCGCATGTGCCGTCGATTGTGACGTGTCTTGAGCCCAAAATAGGCCGTATCACTTAGCACAATTGACATATTCTATGCAATAAGACCTATAAATAAAAAACGATGCCCTAGAAAATTAATTTTGATTTATGTTAGATTTGGTACACATTCAATAACTATAGTAGTTTATTCAAAGGACACACAGGTATCATGAAAAACAATGACCACCTGCAAATCATTATAGAATTGCGACTGACACAAATATCCACCAGATAATTTTTTGCAAGAGAGAATCTACACTGTCCACACATTTACAACATATCCTTGTTGTATAATTTCTAGACAAAAGATAAATATGCAAGAATATGTACTACGGAAATTTAAGGCAATTGTTTAGATCAGTAAAATGACTAGCTTCTCACATTTTACGCTACATTGAACTTCGTATTAAAAGATAAATCAGGAAAGACATCTATTGTGGTGATACATAAAGGAGTTTTTCCTCAGTTTCATCAATTGGTTGGTCTGTTCAAAGATTTTATGTATCATATGGTTTCTAATATAACAAATCAGATATTATGTAGTTTCCTATTGGTGACAGCAGCATGGTAGATTGGTAGCATGATAATAAAGATAAAACAAGAAATAACAAAAAGAAACAACAAGAAGTCGATTAGAGATGCATGATCCACCAGAATACCCACCTTAATTTGCTCCAGTAGTAGTGCAACGGTTGGTTTCTATTCAGATTAATAACCCTACTCAACGAGCAAGGAAAGTTTTATCATTAAGTATTCACAAGATACGTATAGGTTTATACCGGAGAGGATTTTTATTCATAAAACGACCATGAAAAGGAGGCAAAATAAAATATGTCAGGGTTTTCGGTTTTCGCACATCAATCAAGGACACACGCCCATGGAGAAGCTCAAATAAGAATCAATGAAGAACAAAAGAGCAAAACAATATAGGAGAGGGTTTCCATAGTTTAATTTATGATTCACACCTAGGAAGATCCTTATTTAGGGATCCACAAAGAACCAAAGGGTCATAGTTCAATCTACGGTTTACCCCGAATAGGGATTAACGAAGAACAAAAATATATTTCATAGTTAAATCTAGGGTTTTCACTTGCGAAGTCATCAAAACATAAAGCAATAAAAAAAAAAAGCAGAAGAACAATAGTTGGATCATGATCGAAAGAATCCCGAGAGCAAAAATCGCCTAAATACGAAGTAATAAAGAACAAAATAGCAGAAGAACAGAAACCCGATCATGATAAAAAAAAATCCAAGAGCAATGATAATATTCTCTATATCATTTCAATTTTATCAAATGTCTCTTAAGAAAAAAATCACTTCCTTCCTCTACAATATAAAAATAGGTGCACGAATCGCATCGCTAACAATGAAGTGGCATAAAAGAGACATCATTCCCCTTGATGGAAATAATTATGCACACTTTCTCTCTTTTCCTTCTATCGTCAATGATGCGTATTGAGAGGAGGAGAATGCATCTGAAAGTTGCATTTGATTTAATTAGTACGAGTATCTTCTCCAAGTATAATTTGTTCAAGAATAAGAATGAGATACTCGATGATAGAAGGAAAAAAGAGGAAGTGTACATAATTATTTCCATCAAGGGGAATGATGTCTCTTTTATGTACGATTTATATTGTAGGGTAAGAGAAGGAAACTCTCATCCCGATAAGACTCGTACTGTCTTGAAGCGGAGTAGGACTATGTTAGAAAAGCGATGATTAACCTTTGCTAGTGTCACAAGTGGATATGGTAAGATTTTATTGTCATATTGGAGATTGGACTATGTAGACTTGGAAAATATAGGCTCCACCTTTCCAAAGCACCACGACATTCTATATGCCATGTCGTCTAGAGTGGACCTATATGATCTCCAAAGACGATGATGTAGTACAAATGTACCAATACGAGGGAGTAGAGATCCTCGTTTATCGAAAGGTAAGTTTTATCATCAAGTATTCATAAGATACATACAGGTTTATACCGGAGAGGGTTTTAATTCATGAAACGATCATAAAAAGAAGGCAAAACAAAACATGTCAGGGTTTTCACAGATCAATCAAGGATGCATGCCCATGGAGAAGCTCAAATAAGAATCAATAGAACAATAGGAAGAGAATTTCCATAGTTTAATTTAGAGTTCACACCTATGAATATCCTTATTTAGAGATCCACAAAGAACCAAATGGTCATAGTTCAATCTAAGATTTACCTCAAATAGGGATCAACGAAGAACAAAAAGTATATGACTTCATAGTTAAATCTAGGGTTTTCACTTGTTCACGAAGCAATAAAGAACAAAAGAACAACAACCCGATCACGATCGAAGAACGAAAGAATCTATCATCCGATCACGCTAATCTTTTTATATCATTTCAATTTTATCAGATATTTGAAAAGACAACCCCTTTTCCTCCTCTGCAATATCAGAATAGATGCAGCGATCCCGTCACTAGCGATGTGGGACTATGCTCTTACCGCGTGCCCAAATCTGAACCGTCGTTTTGTCGTACGAACGGCATTTGTTCGAGTGATCGACTGCATCCTACTCGAACAATCCCCAAACGCATCCAAGCCGTCCTTTCACATCCGCCCAGATCATAAAGCTTGGTTGACTTGGTTGAGCAAACTTCGATGCACAGCTTTGGGCTGGGCTTCTAACACGTATCTAGGGTGGTAGCTCCTCTGCCACTGCGCGATCCTCCACTGCTCGTCCTCTCTCGACAGATGATCACCGTAGGGAGAAGCCAGGAAAGACTGCCTTGAGGTGTACCTCGGATCCATCCTCATGGTCGCGTCGCCGTAGTTGTGGAAGCTGTAGGGATGATGCTGATGATGATGAAGATGAGGTTGGTAGCCGGCGGAAGGCCTCGGCAAGGGGCGGTACGGCGTCGGGTGCAAGGGCGGCACGTACTGCGCTCTGGCCGCCTGCATGTACGAGTGATGGGGGTGCATATATGGGGTGGACGGCAGCATGGGCACGGCTGGTACCTGCATGCCGTAGAACTCCGCCTCGTGCTCCGCTCTCTTGGCGGCGGTGGCCGTTCTGGTGGCCGCCCAGGGCTTGAACGTCCTTTTCTCATCCTCTTTGTTCTTGCTCCACCAATTCGCCCCTCGCCGTCTCTTGAATGTATGAAGTCCTCTCTCATTGGTCAGAGGGTTGACTTTTATATCTCATTGCTCTGAGTTTTGTGGTATGACTGATCGAGCAACGCTACTCGAGCACTAGGAACTGGCCTGGCCGAGCAATGTGGCTCGAGCACCGGCTTGGTCGAGTAGTTGCTATGATAATTGAACCAAGCGACGATGGATTGCAGATGACTAGCCGAGCAACACTGGTCGGGCACTGGCTTGGCAAGCAACACTACTCGGGCACCTAGGACTGGTCTAGCTGAGCAATGTGGCTCGAGCACTGGCTTGGTCGAGTAGCACTACTCGGGCATTGCGGACTGGCCTGGCCGAGCAATGTGGCTCGGGCACTAGCTTGGCTGAGCAACACTACTCAAGCGTTGGGGACTAGCCTGATCGAGCAATGTGGCTCGGGTACTGGCTTGGTTGAGCAACACTACTCGGGTACTAGGGACTGGCCTGGCTGAACAATATGGCTCGGGCACTGGCTTGGTTGAGCAACACTACTCGGGTACTGGGGACTAGCCTGGCTGAGCAATGTGGCTCGGGCACGGTCGAGCAACACTATTCGGGCCTTTTTTAGCCAAGCAGCTACTCTGATAATGATCGAGCCAAGCGACGATGGACTACACATGTCTGGTTAAGCAACACTACACGACCATTGGCTTAGTCGGGCAACACTACTCGGGCATTGGGGAATGACTTGACCGAGCAATGTGGCTCGGGCATCGGCTTGGCCGAGCAGCACTACTCGGGACCATGTTTGGCATAGCAACTGCTCTGATAATGACTTGACCGAGCAATGTGGCTCGGGCATCGGCTTGGTCGAGTAGCACTACTCGGGCATTGGGGACTGGCCTGGCCGAGCAATGTGGCTCGGGCACTAGCTTGGCTGAGCAACACTACTCAAGCGTTGGGGACTAGCCTGACCGAGCAATGTGGCTCGGGCACTAGCTTGGCTGAGCAACACTACTCAAGCGTTAGGGACTAGCCTGACCGAGCAATGTGGCTCAGGCACTGGCTTGGTTGAGCAACACTACTCGGGTACTAGGGACTGGCCTGGCTGAGCAATGTGGTTCGGGCATTGGCTTAGCCGAGCAACACTATTCAGGCCTTTGTTTAGCCAAGCAACTACTATGATAATGATCGAGCCAAGCGACGATGGACTACACATGACTGGTTAAGCAACACTACACGACCATTGGCTTAGTCGAGCAACGCTACTCGAGCATTGGGGAATGGCTTGACCGAGCAATGTGGCTCGGGCATCGGCTTGGCCGAGCAGCACTACTCGGGCCCATGTTTGGCATAACAATTGCTCTGATAATGATCGAGCCAAGCGACGATGAACTATACATTACTAGCCGAGCAACACTACTTAGGCACTAGGGAATGGCATGGCCGAGCAATGTGGCTCGAGCATTGGCTTGGCCAAGCAGCACTACTCGGGCTCTTGTTTGGCCGAGCAATACTATGATAATGATGGAGCCAAGCGACGATGGATTGAACATGACTAGCTGAGCAAAACTGCTCGTGCATTGGCTTGGCCGAGCAGCACTACTCGGACCCCTGTTTGGCTGAGCAACTACTATGATAATGATCGAGCCAAGCGACGATGGACTGCACATGACTGGTCGAGCAACACTACTCAGGCACTGGCTTGGCCGAGCAACACAACTCGGGCCCCTGTTTGGCCAAGTAGCTACTCTGATAATGATCGAGCCGAGCGACGAAGGACTACAAATGACTGGATGAGCAACACTGCTCGGGCATTGGCTTGGATGAGCGAGGGGAAGGTACCGACCCCTACAAGATGCCTTCGAGCGAGAAATTTTTGATTTTCGGCTTTTTGGGAGACGGAGTGAAAGTTGACTTTGACTTTGGCTTTGGCGGGAATTTTAGTTTTTGACCAAATCTTGGATCTTTTGGGTGGGATTTTTGAGTTTTTTTTGCTTATCTTCCCACCGCCATGCTTGGGAGTTTGGGTTTTTGGGAGTCGACTTGTACAACGCCGAGTAGGATGGCGCATTTCCTGTAGACGAGCACCGACCGACCCATACGGGTTTTGATCGTGCGACGCCATTCAGAACTTTCTGAAATGGATCCGTAGTGTTCAGCGCCGACTTGTACGGTGCCGAACAACGTGAAGGACGTATGGTCGCCTACGTGGATAATGCTAAAATGAGTCATATCTTATATTCGACAATGATTAACTAGGTTGCACGTAGTTGACGCGATAAATGAATAAAAAGGATCCCAATTCCACTTTAACAATGCTTTTGCCATCATCAAACAGCGGAAGACAAAAGGACTTTTGTTTTTGTTTTCCTTTGGAAGCATCATCACAGTTCCGGTGGCTCCATCCAGGTGCGAAATCTCATATGGCAAATTACTAAGAGTGATTCTTGCTTCATCGTAATACCATGACAGCAACCATTGATCACCACATTATTAAACTGATAATATAAACAGGAAATAGGAGAATCTTACTGCACACATTTCACGGACATCTGTTATCTTCTGTGATCCATTCTTGATTAACGAAGTGCTTTTCTAATGTAGCTACTGGGCCTCTCCTGCAAGTACTGGTCTCCGAATGAGTGTGCTGTGTTAGAAGTCCATCTCACCAAAGTGTGGGCAAACATGAATTCAACATAGATTTCTTCTGTGTGAAATAAATCAACATTGACTGCATTGTTGATCGATTGTGTTGACCCCCACAAAATATGATTTGACCATGGGTTCGAGAATTGTACATGTTTATTACGTGTTAGAAGCCCAGCCCAAAGTTGTGCATCGAAGCTTGCTCAACCAAGTCAACCAAGCTTTACGATCTGGGCGGATGAGAAAGGACGGCTTCGATGCGTTTGGGGATTGTTCGAGGAGGATGCAGTCGATCAGTTAAACAGATGCCGTTCGTTCGACAAAGCGACGGTTCAGATTTGGGCACGTGGTAAGAATATTTATTTTTTAATCCCATATCGGTAATGAGGCGATTGGTTCGCGTCTTCTTATACCGCAGAGTTGGCAATGAGGTTGTCTCTTCGGAGACATCCGATAAAATTGGAACGATACAGAGAAGATTAGCATGGCCCCTGCGCAAGGATGACACGCACAAATCGAGAAATGGTCCAAATTTTTTTTTCGCTCTCGGCATTCTTTCCTTGTTCGATCGCGATCGGGCTGCTCTTCTTATGCTCTTTTGTTCTTTCTTGCTTCGTGTTCTTCTGCTCTCTCTGTCCCAAAATCTTAATCTTTTTCCTTCTTATTTCCTTGATCAAGGCACAGGGAGGAAGAAAGCTGCTTCTTCGGAGTGCGGTCGTGTTCCTTGTCCTCGTTGGTCAGTCCATGGACGCTGGTCCTCTTCCTCGCTCGCTGATCCACACCAATGCGGACGCCTCCGGTGCATTTTTCTCTCTTCTCGATTCATACAGTTTGATCCTCGGATTCTTCCCTAGTATCCGAGTTAGGGTTAGGTTTAGCGTTTGATGCTGGGTTTGCTTGCCTTATAGTAGAATCAAATCGCATGATGTGCTGCCCTTGGTCCGAAGCGCCGCTGCGAGGAAAAAGATTGTCCGACATCACCAACACGGTGAGTTCGGGGACGGCCGGAATGATGGGTGCCGATGTCGATCGAGGTAACTCGAATGTGATTTCTTGCCCGATCTCCAAAGATTGCATCGTCCAGCTCATGAAGCGCCGCTGCGAGGAAAAAGATTGTCCGACATTACCAACACGGTGAGTTCGGGGACGGCCGGAATGATGGGTGCCGATGTCGATCGAGGTAACTCGAATGTGATTTCTTGCCCGATCTCCAAAGATTGCATCGTCCAGCTCATGAAGCGCCGCTGCGAGGAAAAAGATTGTCCGACATCACCAACACGGTGAGTTCGGGGACGGCCGGAATGATGGGTGCCGATGTCGATCGAGGTAACTCGAATGTGATTTCTTGCCTGATCTCCGAAGATTGCATCGTCCAGCTCATGAAGGTACCTTTGGAGATTTTCTTTTTGGTCTCCCTTTTTCATCCTTTTTCATTCTTCTTCGGAGTGCGGTCGTGTTCCTTGTCCTCGTTGGTCAGTCCATGGACGCTGGTCCTCTTCCTCGCTCGCTGATCCACACCAATGCGGACGCCTCCGGTGCATTTTTCTCTCTTCTCAATTCATACAGTTTGATCCTCGGATTCTTCCCTAGTATCCGAGTTAGGGTTAGGTTTAGCGTTTGATGCTGGGTTTGCTTGCCTTATAGTAGAATCAAATCGCATGATGTGCTGCCCTTGGTCCGAAGCGCCGCTGCGAGGAAAAAGATTGTCCGACATCACCAACACGGTGAGTTCGGGGACGGCCGGAATGATGGGTGCCGATGTCGATCGAGGTAACTCGAATGTGATTTCTTGCCCGATCTCCAAAGATTGCATCGTCCAGCTCATGAAGCGCCGCTGCGAGGAAAAAGATTGTCCGACATTACCAACACGGTGAGTTCGGGGACGGCCGGAATGATGGGTGCCGATGTCGATCGAGGTAACTCGAATGTGATTTCTTGCCCGATCTCCAAAGATTGCATCGTCCAGCTCATGAAGCGCCGCTGCGAGGAAAAAGATTGTCCGACATCACCAACACGGTGAGTTCGGGGACGGCCGGAATGATGGGTGCCGATGTCGATCGAGGTAACTCGAATGTGATTTCTTGCCCGATCTCCGAAGATTGCATCGTCCAGCTCATGAAGGTACCTTTGGAGATTTTCTTTTTGGTCTCCCTTTTTCATCCTTCTTTCATTCTTCATCTGCATTTAGTGTTTGTTTCTAAAAAAGATGTTTGAAAATGCTTTTTTCTTTACATGATCAATATGAATTCCAGGAATATACTGCCTTGTTGAAGCTTCTTGCAGAAAAGAAGTATGTAAATTGTAAAAAAATTACTTCTTGACTGAAAGATAGTCCTTCGAAATTCTTGGACCAGTTATCGATTGATATGGTTTGATCCGTTGTTTGTTTTGGCAGCAAAATCATAGAACTAAGAAGCACTGAGTTGCAAAAACTCCAATTTGAATTGCAGAAAACCAGTCAACAAAACTGGCAATTGGCCCGGGCTAACTCACACATGCTAGCGGTCGATTCCTTGTTCATTTTCTTTATTGTTTCAGTTCGCAAAAAAGATTTATTCTTTATCTGTTTCGTCTTTTGATTCGCAGGAGCTCAACTTGGGGAAAGATAGAGTATGTTTTCTTGTCTTATGGTTTGGCTCATTGTGATTTTCGTTTGCTATAATAGGCGATTTAATTTGATTTACTTTGTGTCAATCGATTGAAGTTGCATGTCAAGTTATTTTGATTGATAAAATTTATTTATTTATTTCATGTTGCAGCTAAATGTATTACAACATGAGCTTGGTTGTATCTTATCAATCCTTAAACTAAAGACTTCAGAATTAGAGGTAAGGGGGATTATTTTAGTTTCATAATTTGTTTGCTCCTCTCTTAATCTCTATAGTGATATATAATTTTTCTTTACTCTAACTTAGGAGAAAGAAAAATTGATCAAAGATCTCCTTAACAAAATTGGCTCAGAGGTATCCAATGGCTTGTTTTGTTTACATTCAGGCTGCCTTTTTTTTGCTCATACTGTTATTTTTCTTTCTACAAATTGCAAAAGGTAGGAACCACCAAGTGTTAAGAGGTTGAAGCAAATGCAACTCAACTTGCTAATGACAAGAAAATCTGTAGTCCCAATAAGAAGCACGAGTTAAAACAACAGGGTAATTCAACTCACCACTATGAGTGAAATAAGTGGTTCTGCATCTGATTTCAAATCTCTATGTATTTGTTCTTCATTCTTATATCAGTTGTATGGTTCTGCAGCTTTAGGCCCTACCACTTTGGTTCATCAAGTGGCATCAGAGGGAAAGGTTGATGGTAGAAGGTAATTCATGTTTTGGATAAGCTTTGAATAATTTGTTAATCTTTAACGACAATGTAAATTCTGATGCATTCTAATTAATGAAGAAGGAGGTCCTTACGAACAAAATCCAGTGGCTTGAAGTCTGAATCATGTGAATTTGTGAATGACCTGCTCAAAAGAGATGATGGCGGATCTCCAGTGACCCATCAAGTGGGCCTAGAGGAAAAGGTTGTGGGAAGAAGGTAATGCACATTCTGATTAAGCTATAGGCCCCCCCCTTTTTTTTCTCTGGAGAGCATCATTGAACTCATACCTATTTTATTTTTGCAGAAGTTCCTTCCGAACAAGATCCTGTAGTTTGAAATCTGAATCACATGAATCTATGGAGTTGCACAAGATTGATGATGCCATACTTCCAGTGACTTGTCAGGTGCCATCAGAGGAAAAGATTGATGGAAGAAGGTAATCCATGTTTTATATGGCTTTGGAATGGTTCCTGCTTTTTAGTATTTAAAATTTGAGCATTTTTTTCTAGAGCAGAAAATCCTTGCGGAGGAGATCCGGTTATTTAAAGTCTGAATCATGTGAGCCTACTGAGAACTCAGTCAAGATGGAGGATGCCAAGTTTTTAGTTTATACGATCAAGAATGAACGAGTAAG
Organism: Musa acuminata AAA Group; assembly: GCF_036884655.1. Lineage (NCBI taxonomy): Eukaryota > Viridiplantae > Streptophyta > Magnoliopsida > Zingiberales > Musaceae > Musa > Musa acuminata. Next base: position 9,686,413 of record NC_088330.1, read on the forward strand.
CTATTGCTCATGGAGATTGTTATTCTTCTTCCATATCAAATATTTCTGTTGAACGAGTAAAGAATGAGAAGCATAATTCAATTGGGTCTTCAGAACTCGGGAATCGGGAGTGCCAAAGAAGATCCTCTGTTGGAAGGCCATTGAGAAGGTCGGTTCTTACAAAGAAATGAATCTGAATGTAAAAATGTGAAGATCAGAGTACGATTCTGGGTTATCTGCTTACATCACTAAAATTTCAGATGGTGCTAGCTGAGAGCTGCTGATATTCTTGGATCCACTTAATATATCTGCTAGATGAGAGCTGGACATGCCAATGTTTTCTATGTTCTTGATATTTTGTGATGACATGGTGAAATGTATTACTGTATTGTAAGATTAATTAGTAGGAACCCATAGCTTAGTTTTGTAGCTTCTTTCCTTCCTTTTAGTTTGCCCTGCACAAAACAGGGATATTTTGAGACAAAATAGTAGTAGCATTATATGTTGTATGATTTGCTACGATTGAAATTTATACTTGTCTCAAGGAAAAAATGGTGCTTTGTTTTTTCTTGTTTAGTGATTTAGTTGTATGACATACTACATCCAACATGAGAAGTTTTACATTATGATAAAATATTGATTGATGAGCCAATAAAGTTGACTTGTCTCCTGTTGTCTGTGGAATGTTATTGTCTTTAAAATTTGAATGCTCTTTAAGAATGTCTAGAAGAGTTTGTCCTTCTTGTTTGGTATCCTCAAGAATTTATTTGTTAGCATATAAAATTAGTTATTTTTAAAATTTTATAAAAAGTATATAAACATGTTTTAATATAAATATCATAATTTAAAAGGAGTTTATGATTTAGATAAGAATATTTATCACTCCTCGATTTTAAAAAAATCCATAATAAGATAAAAATTATTGAGAGAAAAGAAATAGTTTATGGAAGTATTGTTTGAGTCGAGACCTAATAAATAACTAATGAATTTTCTCTAAATGTACATTAAAAATATAAATATATTCTCTATATAATCCAAGAGTTGCAGTTGTGGTTGTCTTACTGATATGACCACATTGAGGGCATATGACTAACTTAAGGAAAGCACAACAACTTTGAGCCAAACTGCGGTCGCCTTGATGATGTATTGTTATGTTAGGGAAGCATGGCTAACTTGGAGTTGCAATCGTCATGATGCGATCGACTTGAAAATGCACCTTTTAAAGCCTTGGTTGACCTAGAGTCACAATCATCTTGAGGATTTATAATTGACTCGAGGAAGCAATCGTCTTGAAGAAGCATGATTGACTTCAAGTCAAGACCCCGTCTTATTAACGTGACTTCCTTATGGCTTGACCAACTTGAAAATATGGCAAGCGTGACTAACATAAAGTTGCAACCAACTTAAAGAGGCAATGTCGTCTTAGAGTTGTGATTGTCTTGTCGATGTGGCTCTACCATTTTGAGGACACATAACCGACTCGAAGAATCAAAGCTGGCTTGGAGGTTAAGGTGCATATATCTTGATGATGCATGAGCGATTTGATGAAAGAATCAACTTGAAGAAGTATGCCTAACTTGGAGTTGCGGTTGCCTTGACAACACGACTGCCTTTAAGGCTTGACCGACTTGAAGATGCAATTGACTTGAAGAAGTATTGCCGACATGAGTTGCAAACAACTTAAGGATACATGATTGACTTGAGGAAACAATTGACTCAAAGAATCATTATTGACTTCAAGTCATGGCTAGTTTTATGATGTGATTGCCTTGAAGGCTCAACTGACTTGGTCGCATGACTGACTTAAGAGGCACAGTCGACTTAAGAGGAAAAACCAACTTTAAACTAGGTTAGAAGCCTTGTTCAAGGACGGTCATTGTTTAGAGTAGCTCTCAGTTGGGACTTGTAAGGATCTTCTATGAAGCATGACTTCTTATATTCCCCTCACTTTGTAGATCTTATCTAGCAATGGCAATCTTATGCACCTGTTTAAACTAGTACCAGTTATATCTCACTCACCTATGACTTCTTATGAAGTTAAGGATATGAATTCAAAGGACCTTGAGGCTGCTACACATCTTGTATTTTAGTATGGCACACATCAAGGGAGCTAAAGAATAACAGGGTTGAGGCAGTATTTTTCTTCATGTGTGAAGAAGAAGAGAATAATGGAAGAGTAGAGAAGAAGAAAAAGATCTAATTCTGATACAGACTGAGATAGAAGGCCACTTCATTTTTTATATTCTTTGGATGATGCTATGTTTTACTCAGATTTCATCTCCTCTTTCCAATTCTCCCACTCTGAAGTGTAATCTGATCTGAGACATCTGTATCTGCCTATGCCAACCTCCCATATGTTTCTGCAACCTCCCTCCATCAACTAAGCCTGTTTTGGACCAGATATCCTATGATCATGATGAGAAGAACATTAGAAGAATCCTCTCTCCATGTTGCCTCTAGTGAACATTAACAAGACAAGGACATGCATCCAATCCACTGTGACTCATCAATGTGGAAAGCTCTGTTGAGTGCTTTGCTGGATAAGGCCTTGGCTTGGATGGAAAGTTCTCTTTTCTTATTCTGATACGCTTGTATCGCAGGGAATCATCTGCCATTAGCAAATGTTAATAAGACTACTAGAATCTTTAATGCTAGAACTTGGAGGACAACTTGAATGATCTGAAGTTTGCCAGGGCCATCTCTAAGTTCAGTTGCTGCACATCTGAAGCTTTGTCTTCTTCATGTCAAGTAAAGTTGCTAATCATAGTGATTTGAGCAGTATAAGCAAAAGAGACATCGGAGCCCATCTTTTAAAGACTGTAAACAGGTTTATGGTAAGGATATTATTTAGAGGAAATCAGATTGCTCCGTTTGATGATTTAGGTCCATATTGTTGGTGAACCCTTACGCTGTGGCTGAGGAATAAGTACGGCTTGGTCCAATCCCGGATGTGCATGGTTGCCCACGCGGAGACTCGGGTAGCAGAAGTGAGTGTCGGGTCAGATTGGGTCATGGTCCTCATTGCTTGCTTCGTCATTGCCAGCCCATGCACTCAGGTCGGGGTCGGGAGAGAGATTTTCCGACTCGACCCCTCCGAAGCTTAAGTTAGAGTTGAGTGGAATAAGAGCGAGTTGAATGTATGAAGTCCTCTCTTATTGGTCAGAGGGTTGACTTTTATATCTGCGAAGGGGGTGGTTAGTCGTACATGGTCCTTTAATGGTTGTCAACTCCTCGGGAGGGTGGCTTGTACATAGCGGACGGGTGCCGACTAACCCGTATGGGTTGGCGCCGTGTAGTGCCGCTCTGAGTTTTGTGGTATGACTGACCGAGCAACACTACTCGAGCACTAGGAACTGCCCTGGCCGAGAAATGTGGCTCGGGCACTGGCTTGTCGAGCAGCACTGATAATGATAATGATCGAGCCAAGCAACGATGGACAGCACGTGGCTGGCCGAGAAATGTGGCCCGGGCTCCTATTTGGCCAGAGTAGTTGTTCTGATAATGATCGAGCCAAGCAACGATGGACTGCACGTGGCTGGCCGAGCAACACTGCTTAGGCACTGGCTTGGCCAAGCAACATTACTCGGGCACTGGGAACTAGCCTCGCCGAGCAATGTGGCTTGGGCACTGGCTTAGTCGAACAACACTACTCGGGCTCCTATTTGGCCGAGCAACACTACCCGAGCACTTGGGACGGGCCTGACCAAGCAATGTGGCTCGGGCAATGGCTTTGTCGAGCAGCTGCTCTGATAATGATCGAGACAAGGACGATGACTGCACTTGACTGGTCGAGCAACACTACTCGAGCACCGGGGACTAGCCTAGCAGAGCAATGTGGCTCGGGCACTAGCTTGGCCGAGCAACACTACTCGAGCACTAGGGATTGGCCTGGCCGAGCAATGTGGCTCGGGCACTGGCTTGGCCGAACAACACTACTCGGGCACCTAGGACTGGCCTGGCCGAGCAATGTGGCTCGAGCACCGGCTTGGTCGAGTAGTTGCTATGATAATTGAACCAAGCGACGATGGATTGCAGATGACTAGCCGAGCAACACTGGTCGGGCACTGGCTTGGCAAGCAACACTACTCGGGCACCTAGGACTGGTCTAGCTGAGCAATGTGGCTCGGGCACTGGCTTGGTCGAGTAGCACTACTCGGGCATTGGGGACTGGCCTGGCCGAGCAATGTGGCTCGGGCACTAGCTTGGCTGAGCAACACTACTCAAGCGTTGGGGACTAGCCTGACCGAGCAATGTGGCTCGGGCACTGGCTTGGTTGAGCAACACTACTCGGGTACTAGGGACTGGCCTGGCTGAACAATATGGCTCGGGCACTGGCTTGGTTGAGCAACACTACTCGGGTACTGGGGACTAGCCTGGCTGAGCAATGTGGCTCGGGCACTGGCTTGGTCGAGCAACACTATTCAGGCCTTTATTTAGCCAAGCAGCTACTCTGATAATGATCGAGCCAAGCGACGATGGACTACACATGTCTGGTTAAGCAACACTACACGACCATTGGCTTAGTCGAGCAACACTACTCGGGCATTGGGGAATGACTTGATCGAGCAATGTGGCTCGGGCATCGGCTTGGCCGAGCAGCACTACTCGGGACCATGTTTGGCATAGCAACTGCTCTGATAATGATCGAGCCAAGCGACGATGGACTATACAATACTAGCCGAGCAACACTACTTAAGCACTAGGGAATGGCATGGCCGAGTAATGTGGCTCGAGCATTGGCTTGGCCAAGTAGCACTCCTCGGGCTCCTGTTTGGCCGAGCAACTACTATGATAATGATCGAGCCAAGCGACGATGGACGGCACATGACTAGCTGAGCAAAACTGCTCGGGCATTGGCTTGGCCGAGCAGCACTACTCGGACCCCTGTTTGGCTGAGCAACTACTATGATAATGATCGAGCCAAGCGACGATGGATTGCACATGACTGGTCGAGCAACACTACTCAGGCACTGGCTTGGCCGAGCAACACTACTCGAGCCCCTGTTTGGCCAAGTAGCTACTCTGATAATGATCGAGCCGAGCGACGAAGGACTACAAATGACTGGATGAGCAACACTGCTCGGGCATTGGCTTGGATGAGCGAGGGGAAGGTACCGACCCCTACAAGATGCCTTCGAGCGAGAAATTTTTGATTTTCGGCTTTTTGGGAGACGGAGCGAAAGTTGACTTTGACTTTGGTGGGAATTTTAGTTTTTGACCAAATCTTGGATCTTTTGGGTGGGATTTTTGAGTTTTTTTTGCTTATCTTCCCACGGCCATGCTTGGGAGTTTGGGTTTGGGAGTCGACTTGTACAACGCCGAGTAGGATGACGCATTTCCTGTAGACGAGCACCGACCGACCCATACGGGTTTTGATCGTGCGGCGCCATTCAGAACTTTCTGAAATGGATCCGTAGTGTTCAGCGCCGACTTGTACGGCGCCGAACAACGTGGAGGACGTATGGTCGCCTACGTGCATAATGCTAAAATGAGCCATATCTTATATTCGACAATGATTAACTAGGTTGTACGTAGTTGACGCGATAAAAGAAAAAAAAGGATCCCAATTCCACTTTAACAATGCTTTTGCCATCATCAAACAGCGGAAGACAAAAGGACTTTTGTTTTTGTTTTCCTTTGGAAGCATCATCACAGTTCCGGTGGCTCCATCCAGGTGCGAAATCTCATATGGCAAATTACTAAGAGTGATCCATGCTTCATCGTAATACCATGACAGCAACCATTGATCACCACATTATTAAACTGATAATATAAACAGGAAATAGGAGAATCTTACTGCACACATTTCACGGACATCTGTTATCTTCTGTGATCCATTCTTGATTAACGAAGTGCTTTTCTAATGTAGCTACTGGGCCTCTCCTGCAAGTACTGGTCTCCGAATGTGTGTTTGTTAACTATAGCAACCAGGTCAAATAGTTGTTCTCATAAACTACTCCAGCTCTAGCAGAAAAAGGCCCGCCCTTGGCTTAGATTGACAAGTTGAGACATCAATCATGGGGGAAAAGGGCGCACAGTGGGGGTTAGGAACCCATTAGAGTTTGACCTTTATCACTCAGATGATAAAAAGTGAGCAATGTGATCAATGATGGATGGTAATTAATTTCCCTAGTGGAGCTGTTCTCCATGTGACTCTGTGCTGAGGAGAGGCCACCATTGCACACCTTTAAAGAACCCTAGGGGAGACAGGAGGCTTTTTGTCCTTTCCATGTGAGTGTGTTCTCTTAATCTTCCCCTCTCCTCTTTCTGCTCCCCTTATCTTGAGATCTCCTTTGCCAAGGGATGGGCCTTTTTGTGGAGCTGCCTTACAGATCAAAGGTGTTGCTGCCTAATCTTTCTCTCTTGAGTGTCCTTCCTATGGAGTGACCTCACCAGGACCACTTCAAGTGGGGAAACAGATGCTGAGAAGCCTAAACTCTCAACCATCTGCTTTCACTTGGAGAAGAAAGATCAAAACCAGTATGGATTGTTGATTTGCAGAAAGCAGATGATGCAGATAAAAATGGACACTCAATTTATCAAAGTGTTTATCTAGTGAAGCCACAGATACACGTCATAAGATGGTGAGTGTGCTGTGTTAGAAGTCCATCTCACCAAAGTGTGGGCAAACATGAATTCAACATAGATTTCTTCTGTGTGAAATAAATCAACATTGACTGCATTGTTGATCGATTGTGTTGACCCCCACAAAATATGATTTGACCATGGGTTCGAGAATTGGACATGTTTATTACGTGTTAGAAGCCCAGCCCAAAGTTGTGCATCGAAGCTTGCTCAACCAAGTCAACCAAGCTTTACGATCTGGGCGGATGAGAAAGGACGGCTTCGATGCGTTTGGGGATTGTTCGAGGAGGATGCAGTCGATCAGTTAAACAGATGCCGTTCGTTCGACAAAGCGACGGTTCAGAGTTGGGCACGTGGTAAGAATATTTATTTTTTAATCCCATATCGGTAATGAGGCGATTGGTTCGCGTCTTCTTATACCGCAGAGTTGGCGATGAGGTTGTCTCTTCGGAGACATCCGATAAAATTGGAACGATACAGAGAAGATTAGCATGGCCCCTGCGCAAGGATGACACGCACAAATCGAGAAATGGTCCAAATTTTTTTTCGCTCTCGGCATTCTTTCCTTGTTCGATCGCGATCGGGCTGCTCTTCTTATGCTCTTTTGTTCTTTCTTGCTTCGTGTTCTTCTGCTCTCTCTGTCCCAAAATCTTCATCTTTTTCCTTCTTATTTCCTTGATCAAGGCACAGGGAGGAAGAAAGCTGCTTCTTCGGAGTGCGGTCGTGTTCCTTGTCCTCGTTGGTCAGTCCATGGACGCTGGTCCTCTTCCTCGCTCGCTGATCCACACCAATGCGGACGCCTCCGGTGCATTTTTCTCTCTTCTCGATTCATACAGTTTGATCCTCGGATTCTTCCCTAGTATCCGAGTTAGGGTTAGGTTTAGCGTTTGATGCTGGGTTTGCTTGCCTTATAGTAGAATCAAATCGCATGATGTGCTGCCCTTGGTCCGAAGCGCCGCTGCGAGGAAAAAGATTGTCCGACATCACCAACACGGTGAGTTCGGGGACTGCCGGAATGATGGGTGCCGATGTCGATCGAGGTAACTCGAATGTGATTTCTTGCCCGATCTCCAAAGATTGCATCGTCCAGCTCATGAAGCGCCGCTGCGAGGAAAAAGATTGTCCGACATCACCAACACGGTGAGTTCGGGGACGGCCGGAATGATGGGTGCCGATGTCGATCGAGGTAACTCGAATGTGATTTCTTGCCCGATCTCCAAAGATTGCATCGTCCAGCTCATGAAGCGCCGCTGCGAGGGAAAAGATTGTCCGACATCACCAACACGGTGAGTTCGGGGACGGCCGGAATGATGGGTGCCGATGTCGATCGAGGTAACTCGAATGTGATTTCTTGCCCGATCTCCAAAGATTGCATCGTCCAGCTCATGAAGGTACCTTTGGAGATTTTCTTTTTGGTCTCCCTTTTTCATCCTTCTTTCATTCTTCATCTGCATTTAGTGTTTGTTTCTAAAAAAGATGTTTGAAAATGCTTTTTTCTTTACATGATCAATATGAATTCCTGGAAAATACTGCCTTGTTGAAGCTTCTTGCAGAAAAGAAGTATGTAAATTGTAAAAAAATTACTTCTTGACTGAAAGATAGTCCTTCGAAATTCTTGGACCAGTTATCGATTGATATGGTTTGATCCGTTGTTTGTTTTGGCAGCAAAATCATAGAACTAAGTAGCACTGAGTTGCAAAAACTCCAATTTGAATTGCAGAAAACCAGTCAACAAAACTGGCAATTGGCCCGGGCTAACTCACACATGCTAGCGGTCGATTCCTTGTTCATTTTCTTTATTGTTTCAGTTCGCAAAAAAGATTTATTCTTTATCTGTTTCGTCTTTTGATTCGCAGGAGCTCAACTTGGGGAAAGATAGAGTATGTTTTCTTGTCTTATGGTTTGGCTCATTGTGATTTTCGTTTGCTATAATAGGCGATTTAATTTGATTTACTTTGTGTCAATCGATTGAAGTTGCATGTCAAGTTATTTTGATTGATAAAATTTATTTATTTATTTCATGTTGCAGCTAAATGTATTACAACATGAGCTTGGTTGTATCTTATCAATCCTTAAACTAAAGACTTCAGAATTAGAGGTAAGGGGGATTATTTTAGTTTCATAATTTGTTTGCTCCTCTCTTAATCTCTATAGTGATATATAATTTTTCTTTACTCTAACTTAGGAGAAAGAAAAATTGATCAAAGATCTCCTTAACAAAATTGGCTCAGAGGTATCCAATGGCTTGTTTTGTTTACATTCAGGCTGCCTTTTTTTTGCTCATACTGTTATTTTTCTTTCTACAAATTGCAAAAGGTAGGAACCACCAAGTGTTAAGAGGTTGAAGCAAATGCAACTCAACTTGCTAATGACAAGAAAATCTGTAGTCCCAATAAGAAGCACGAGTTAAAACAACAGGGTAATTCAACTCACCACTATGAGTGAAATAAGTGGTTCTGCATCTGATTTCAAATCTCTATGTATTTGTTCTTCATTCTTATATCAGTTGTATGGTTCTGCAGCTTTAGGCCCTACCACTTTGGTTCATCAAGTGGCATCAGAGGGAAAGGTTGATGGTAGAAGGTAATTCATGTTTTGGATAAGCTTTGAATAATTTGTTAATCTTTAACGACAATGTAAATTCTGATGCATTCTAATTAATGAAGAAGGAGGTCCTTACGAACAAAATCCAGTGGCTTGAAGTCTGAATCATGTGAATTTGTGAATGACCTGCTCAAAAGAGATGATGGCGGATCTCCAGTGACCCATCAAGTGGGCCTAGAGGAAAAGGTTGTGGGAAGAAGGTAATGCACATTCTGATTAAGCTATAGGCCCCCCCCTTTTTTTTCTCTGGAGAGCATCATTGAACTCATACCTATTTTATTTTTGCAGAAGTTCCTTCCGAACAAGATCCTGTAGTTTGAAATCTGAATCACATGAATCTATGGAGTTGCACAAGATTGATGATGCCATACTTCCAGTGACTTGTCAGGTGCCATCAGAGGAAAAGATTGATGGAAGAAGGTAATCCATGTTTTATATGGCTTTGGAATGGTTCCTGCTTTTTAGTATTTAAAATTTGAGCATTTTTTTCTAAAGCATAAAATCCTTGTGGAGGAGATCCAGTTATTTAAAGTCTGAATCATGTGAGCCTTCGGAGGACTCAATCAAGATGGAGGATGCCAAATTTTTAGTTTATACGATCAAGAATGAAAATTTGCATGTAGAAGCTATTGCTCATGGAGATTTTTCTACTTCTTCCATAACAAATGTTTTTGTTGAACGAGTAAAGAATGAGAGGCAGAATTCAATTGGGTCTTCAGAACTCGGGAATCAGGAGTGCCAAAGAAGATCCTCTGTTGGAAGGCCATTGCAGAAGGAGGCTGAGAAGGTTGGTTCTTACAAGGAAATGAATCTGAATGTAAAAATGCGAAGATCAAAGTAAGATTCTGGGTTCTCTGCTTACATCACTAAAATTTCAGATGGTGCTAGCTGAGAGCTGCTCACATTCTTGGATCCACTTAATATATCTGCTAGATGAGAGCCTTGACATGCCAATGTTTTCTATGTTCTTGATATTTTGTGATGACATGGTGAAATGTATTACTGTATTGTAAGATTAATTAGTAGGAACCCATAGCTTAGTTTTGCATCTTCTTATTAGTTTGCCCTGCACAAAACAGAGATATTTTGATATAAAATAGTAGTAGCATTATATGTTGTATAATTTTCTATAGTTGAAATTTATACTTGTCTCAGGGAAAAAATGGTGCTTTGTTTTTTCTTGTTTAGTGATTCAGTTGTATGTCAAACTACATCCAACTTGAGAAGTTTTACGGTATGATAAAATATTATTAGTGTCAAAAATGACTTGTCCCTTGTTTGGTATATTATTGTCTCTAAAAATTGAATGCTCCTTGAGAATGTATAGATTAGTTTGTTTTTCTTATTTAGTATGCACTTAAAATTGGTTATTTTTAAAATTATATAGAAATGTATAAACATGTTTAAATTTAAATTTCATAATTTGAAAGAAGTTTATGATTTAGATAAGAATATTTATCACTTATTAATTTTATAAATTTCATAATAAGATAAAAATTATTGAGAGAAAAGAATAAGCATACAATATATTACAAGAAGCATAGTTTATGGAAGTATTGTTTGAGTTGAGACCTAATAAATGACTAATGAACTTTAAATAAATATACATTAAAAATATAAATATGTTCTCAAACATAATGATAGTCAACTTAAAGATGTGATCGATTTGGTGTTATGATTATCTTGAAGTCACATAGCTAATTTGAGAGAGCAATTGACTTGAAGAAGTGTAATCAATTTAAGAGTTGGGCTATGATAATCTTGTCAAGACTTGGAGTCGCGACCACCTTGACAGCAAGACCACCTTGAGGTCATGAATGATATAAAGATGCAAGAGGCCCAACCAACTTGAAGAAGCAAGAGTTGGAGTTGTGGTTGTCCTACTGATATGATCACATTGAGGGCACATGACCAACTTAAGGAAAGCACGATAACTTTGAGCCAAACTATGGTCGCCTTAATGATGATGTATGGTTAACTTAGGAAAGCATGGCTAACTTGGAGTTGTTGATGCGACGACCTTTGAGGCTTGGTTGACTTGGGGATGCGATCGACTTGAAAATGCACCTTCTAAGTCTTGGTTGACCTAGAGGATTTACAATTGACTCGAGGAAGTAATCGTCTTGAAGAAGCATGATTGACTTGAAGTCACGACAGCTGTCTTATTGACGTGACTTCCTTGATGGTTTGACCAACTTAAAAATATGGCAAGGGTGACCAACATAAAGTCACAACCAACTTGAAGAGGCATTGTTGTCTTAGAGTTGTGATTGTCTTGTCGATGTGGCTCCACCATTTTGAGGACATATAACTGACTTGAAGAATCAAAACTAACTTAGCGGTTAAGGTGTAGATATCTTGATGATGCATGAGCAACTTGATGAAGGAATCAACCCTAACTTGGAGTTGCGGTTGCCTTGACAACACGACTGCCTTTAAGGCTCGACCGACTTGAAGATGCAATTGACTTGAAGAAGCATTGCCAACATAAGTTGCAAACAACTTGATGACATGAGTGCCTTGAAGGCACAATCATCTTGAGAATACATGATTGACTTGAGGAAACAATTGACTCGAAGAAGCATTGTCGACTTCAAGTCATGGCTATTTTGATGACGTGATTGCCTTGAAGGCTCAACTGACTTGGTCGCATGACTGACTTAAGAAGCACAATCGACTTAAAGAGGCAAAAACAACTTAAAATTAGGTTACGACCATCTTGACGATATCATTACCTTAAAGGCATGACCATCTTAGAGATGTTGCTGACTTGGTTATGCCGAGGTGCACCTATATTGTCAAAACAAGACATGTCATGGTTTGAGCATGATGACGTGTAAAGGTTACCATCTTAGAGATGTTGCTGACTTGGTTATGCCGAGGTACACCTATATTGTCAAAACAAAACATGTCATGGTTTGAGCATGATGATGTGTAAATGCTACCATCTTAGAGATGTTGCTGACTTGGTTATGCCGAGGTGCACCTATATTGTCAAAACAAGACATGTCATGGTTTGAGCATGATGACGTGTAAAGGTTATTAACATCTCGTCATCACGTGGTTGATACCTTAGTGCTATGTGACTAATATCTCTCAGTATCACATGGTCAACATTTTGACAACACGTGGTTGATGCAATATCATTTCATGGATGTTATAATCACATTCACAATCTTGATATATCCTATGAATTTAGGGTGTCATAATTATACTTGGTCTCGATGAAGGGCGTAACTGCCCCCAACATTAAGTCACATCCCAAGCAAAATAGTTTTAATATCCCATTATAAAATATCATTTAAGTGTGTTCCCTAGCTCTTCATGTTTTTAAGCTCCACTATATTTGACACTTAGAGGCTTAACATTCAGCCGACGCCTTATAGCCAAAACTAACTTAAGCATTGAAGGGGCTTTATCATGACGTAGTTTTTATGGGGTTTGACACATCCTAAATCGGATGGATTTAACACTTTTTGAAACCAAACTAAGATAAACATAGATATTTTGAGATAAAATAGTAGTAGCATTATATGTTGTATGATTTGCTACAGTTGAAATTTATACTTGTCTCAAGTCAAAAATGGTGCTTTGTTTTTTCTTGTTTAGTGATTCAGTTTTATGTCAAACTACATCCAACTTGAGAAGTTTTACGGTATGATAAAATATTATTAGTGTCAAAAATGACTGATGAGCCAATAAAGTTGACTTGTCCCCTTGCTGTCTTTGGAATGTTATTGCCTCTAAAAATTGAATGCTCCTTGAGAATATCTAGATTAGTTTGTCCTTGTTTGGTATCCTTAAGAATTTACTTCTTAGCACATAAAATTGGTTATTTTTAAAATTATATAGAAATGTATAAACATGTTTAAATTTAAATTTCATAATTTGAAAGAAGTTTATGATTTAGATAAGAATATTTATCACTTATCAATTTTAAAAAATCCATAATAAGATAAAAATTATTGAGAGAAAAGAATAAGCATACAATAGATTACTAGGTGCATAGTTTATGGAAGTATTGTTTGAGTTGAGACCTAATAAATGACTAATGAACTTTAAATAAATATACATTAAAAATACAAATAAGTTCTCAAACATAACGATAGTCAACTTGAAGATGTGACCGACTTGGTGTTATGATTATTTTGAAGTCACATAGCTAATTTGAGAGAGCAATTGACTTGAAGAAGTGCAATCAATTTAAGAGTTGGGCTATGATAATCTTGTCAACACGCATCCGAGTTGAAGAAGCACGATCGACTTGGAGTTGCGACCACCTTGACAGCAAGACCGCCTTGAGGTCATGAATGATATAAAGATGCAAGAGGCGCAACCAACTTTGAAGAAGCAAGAGTTGGAGTTGTGATTGTCCGACTAATATGATCACATTGAGGGCACATGACCAACTTAAGGAAAGCACTACAACTTTAAGCCAAACTACGATCAACTTGATGATGATGTATGGTTAACTTAGGGAAGCATGGCTAACTTGGAGTTGCTGATGCGACAACCTTTGACGCTTGGTTGACTTGGGGATGCGATCGACTTGAAAATGCACCTTCTAAGCCTTGGTTGACTTGGAGGATTTACAATTGACTCGAGGAAGCAATCGTCTTGAAAAAGCATGATTGACTTCAAGTCACAACCACTGCCTTATTACGTGACTTCCTTGATGGCTTGACCAACTTGAAAATATGGCAAGTGTGACCAACATAAAGTCACAACCAACTTGAAGATGCATTGTCGTCTTAGAGTTGTGATTGTCTTGTCGATGTGGCTCCACTATTTTGAGGACACATAACTGACTCGAAGAATTAAAATTGGCTTGGCGGTTAAGGTGCAGATATCTTGATGATGCATGAGCGACTTGATGAAGGAATCAACCCTAACTTGGAGTTGCGGTTGCCTTGACAACACGACTGCCTTTAAGGCTCGACCGACTTGAAGATGCAATTGACTTGAAGAAGCATTGCCAACATGAGTTGCAAACAACTTGATGACATGAGTGCCTTGAGGGCACAATCATCTTGAGGATACATGATTGACTTGAGGAAACAATTAACTCGAAGAAGCATTGTCGACTTCAAGTCATGGCTATTTTGATGACGTGATTGCCTTGAAGACTCAACTGACTTGGTCGCATGACTGACTTAAGAAGCACAGTCGACTTAAAGAGGCAAAACTAACTTAAAACTAGGTTACGACCATCTTGATGATGTCATTACCTTAAAGGCATGACCATCGTAGGGATGTTGCTGACTTGGTTATGCTGAGGTGCACCTATATTGTCAAAACAAGACATGTCATGGTTTGAGCATGATGACGTGTAAAGGTTTTTAACACCTTGTCATGGTTGATACATTAGTGCTATGTGACTAATATCTCTCAATATCACATGGTCAATATTTTGACAACATGTGGTTAATGCAATATCATATCATTGATGTTATAATCACATTCACGATCTTGATATATTCTATGAACTTAGGGTGTCATAATTATGCTTGGTCTCGAGGAAGGGCGTAACTACCCCTAACATTAAGTCACATCCCAAGCATAATAGTTTTAATATCCCACTATAAAATATCATTTAGGTGTGTTCCCTAGCTCTTCATGTTCTTAAGCTCCGCTATATTTGACACTTAGAGGCTTAACATTCAGCCGACGCCTTATAGCCAAAACTAACTTAAGCATTGAAGGGGTTTTATCCCGACGTAGTTTTTGCGAGGTTTGACACATCCTAAATTGGATGGATTTAACATTTTTTGACACCAAACTAAGATAAATATGGGATAAGACTTCGGTCGACTCTAAATCAACATCTACTTTTTGACACCAAACTAAGATAAATATAGGATAAGACCTCGGTCTCCGAATCAACATCTCAATCAAATTATACTTATATTTTTATTTGGTAATAAAATATTTCAATGTGTTCTCCAAGGATATGGGTAAAAGTGTTTGATACTTTGTTCCAAAGCCGAGGCACATCTTGTCTCCCGAAATGATTCAACTTCTCAAGATAACATAGGCTAATGTTGAGAAGGTTGGTTGTTTTCTTATCACTTCACCTTCTTCTTCTTTTTTTTTTTTGGCATGAGGCTTTAATGGGAATATGTTAAACTACCTTTAAAACAAGTCATGGAGTGTTACTAGGGGGCCTCTACTTGACCATCAACTAGAGGAATCTGGATGGTTTTAGCCTATATACATGGACGAACACAAAAGGATGAGGTTCAATCACTTGTCGGGCTTCCTTATTGAACATCGAGGCATAAGATGCCAAAGTTTGATCTTCACCTTGCTGATCGACGAGGAGAGTCACGACAATCCTCTTCGGGTTATGGCTACTGATGAACTGGAGTTTAAATGTTATTGTCAATTATCGAAAGAGCATGAAGGAGGCTAGTAGCATATTGGAATATCATTCCTTACATTTTTCTACAAAAAGGTGTAGATAGAGTCATACTTATGTGCATTAGAAGTTGTATATAGAGTGATTTGTGCTTTAAGGTCCACTGTATGATGTATAAGATTTTAGATTTTTGCTTCCATCAAATGATGTATAGGATATTAGAAGTTGTAGGCTACAACAACCGGATCTCCTGAGAGAAGGAGATGATCCACAGGCAACCTCTTTTCTAGGTCGACTTATATGTCTCATATCATTGAGATCTACTATGTGCAATCACCAGTTATAGAAGGAAGATTGTGAGTGTCTATATCATGCAGGTCAAAGCTTGGACTGATTGCATAAGTCAAAAGAAAAAAACAGACCTCGGTAAATATAATGATTTGGGTCATTGAAGTCAACACTAGTAAAGGCAAACGAAATTAGGTGCCAGAATCGAAACCAAAAGTCACGCGAGAGTTTCCTGATCGACTCACTCTTGGTTTCTTGATTTTGACTTTTTTATCGTATTCATTTTCAATTGCTTTTTCTAGAATCAATCTGTTATATTCGACTCCTTTCTCAAATGTTGTAACATTTGAAAGCCTCTCGATAAAAGAGGATCTCTACTCCCCCATATTGGTACATTTGTACTAGATCATCATCTTCATAGATCATATAAGTTCTCTCTAGACGACATGACGCATAGAATGTCATGATGTTTTGGTAAGGTTGAGCCTATATCTTGCAAGTCCATATGGTACGATCTCCAATATGACGACAAAATCTTACCGTATCGACTTGTGACACTAGAAGAGGTTAATCATCGCTTTCCTATTATAGTCCTACTCTGCTTTAAAACAACAGGAGTCTTATCGGGATAGGAGTTTCCTTCTCTTACCCCTACAACATCAATCATATATCACAATTCTCCGCACATAAATCGTACGTAAAAGAGACATCATTCTCCTTGATGCGATAATTATGCACCAATAAAACAAAATAAAAGTAAAAAAAGACTCGACGCTGATGGACACTTCCTCTCTTTTCCTTCTATCCTCGAGTATCTCCTTCTAATTCTCGAACAAATTGTACTTGGAGAAGATACTTGCACTAATTAGATCAAATGCATCTGAAAGATGCATTCTCCTCCTCCCCCATCTCGATACGCATCATTGACAATGCTCACATGCAAATCCATGTGTGGGTTTTCTTCTTTTATCTGCATTAGTTCCCATACTGGTACGTAAAACCTCGACATGTCCATAGTTTTCCGCCCCATGTTTTATAGGAAATAGAGACATAGTTTTTGCAATCACTGCTTGCCATCCCAATTGCACCAACATACTTTCCATATACATATATTTTGGCCAAATGTCCTTTAACATGAGCAACTTGTGTATATACATATGTCTCCTGACCAATATTTTCATTGCAGATGTAAGTATAATTCCTGAAGACATAAATTGATGGACAAATGGCAAAGTTTATATGTGAATGAACTTGAATTTAGTCCTGGCGATTGCAAGAACACTGCAAGGAGTTAAAGACATGATCCCAAGAAGCACCAACAAGTAATATTAATTGCGTGGATTGCAGAATTGGCAAGTTACTTTGCTGTTATGTCATATGAAACATAAGCATGGAGTTACTAAGACAACTATCAGCGGGAGTAGAAAGGGGATGAACGTATGGTTTAAGGAAAGAATAGGTGTCCGGATTTACAAATCCATAGTGTCTAAAGATTTCCTCCGATCGCTGTAGGATCTTCTTGCAATCTAGACATGTTTTGTAAGCTTTTTGTGTTGGCATGCGGCAGACACCCCTTCGGAACCAGTGGGTTTCCATTCTTTTGAGCTTGCCATAATCCTCCACCTCCTAGTATAAGAGGAGATGACTGCCACCATATCTCATCACCCACCAGATACTGCTTCTCCACTGGCCTTCCATCATCATCATCGTCACAGTGGTGTGTCTTGTCTTCTGTTATCTACTTTTCCTTGGTCTCTTTCTCTTTCAGTCTTTGATCTAATCATCCATGTTGGTCACATGTCCATGGAGCGTTTGATGTTCAGGTAAGTTGGTGCAGAATCTCCTCACTGATGTTTCTGGGGAGATTCATCTGATGCACATGTACTTGCGATGCTGCATTTGCATGCATTTACGACGTGAATCATGTCTTACTCTCGGGGGTTGTGTGTTCTGATGTACTTGTCGTGACCTAAATGTTTTATTACCTTGGGTGTCTTTCGTCTATGAATCATGTAGCCAATGTGACTGCATTAACCTAATCAGTTGGGCTTCAGATTGTTGCAGATCGAAATGCCGAACGAGGAAGAGACGGCGAGGGGCGAATTGGTAGAGCAAGCAGAGACCAAAGAGGAGGAGAAAAGGACGTTCAAGTGCCAGTACTGTGACCGGATGTTCACGAGCTCGCAAGCCTTGGGCGGCCACCAGAACGGCCACCGCAGGGAGCGCGACGCTGCCAAGAGAGCGGAGCACGAGGCGGAGTTCTACGGCATGCAGGTACCAGCGGTGCCCATGCTGCCGTCCACCCCATATATGCAACCCCATCACTCGTACATGCACGCGGCCAGAGCGCAGTACGTGCCGCCCTTGCACCCGACGCCGTACCGCTCCATGCCGAGGCCTTCCGCCGGCTACCAACCTCATCTTCATCATCATCATCATCATCAGCATCATCCCTACAGCTTCCACAACTACGGCGACGCGACCATGAGGATGGATCCGAGGTACACCTCAAGGCAGTCTTTTCTGGCTTCTCCCTACGGTGATCATCTGTCGAGGGAGGAGGAGCAGTGGAGGATCGCGCAGTGGCAGAGGAGCTACCACCCTAGATACGGCGGTGTTCTTAGGGCGACGAGGCCTGAGATGGCACAAGCGAGAATGGAAAGGCCATCGGCACCCACAAGAATGGATGGGCCATCAACATCCACAAGAACGGACGGGCCATCAACTTCCATAAGAATGGAAGGGCCATCATCTTCCACAAACTTAAGCCTGGCATTCAAGCAAGACCGTGTGGGGGCTCCGGATGCCAAGAACGCCGGTGACGAGGAGATAGACCTCACACTGCATCTTTGATGCCACTCTATTTCTACTGTGACTGACTCATTTGTTTCTCTCTGCTTCTGGTTGTCATAGTTCTCCATCATGAATCGTCGCTAAGATCATTCTTGTAAGAGCAATCGTGTATTACATCTTCAAAACATTGTTCTTGCGGTATACACTAAGATACTCATTATGCATTATATATAATTTTCATCATTTAAAGAATAAGTTATTCGAGATGGGATTTGATTCAAACATCGCACAATTTAGACCAAGAAACTTACGATAAACTGCTAAAGTCTTTACATAATTATGATTAAATAAAATATCTAATGTACTTTTTCTTCGTTTTGTCTCGCTTAACTTCAACTATTTCCTTATATGAATAGTTGGATATTACATAGTTATTATTGGCTCAATTGCATTTTTAGCCCCTACATGTTCATATTTTTCATCTTTTCTCTCTCTCTCTCTCTCTCTCTCTCTCTCTCTCTCTCTCTATATATATATATATATATATATATATATATAATTACATTACTTGGTTGTTGTTTGATTGAAAGGATATTAAAACTTTGATGGATATTAGTCCCTCTGAAGACTATTAAAATGGTAAAATGTTAAAGGCATGCTGTCCTTTTTATGTTTTGAATTTTGAATTAATTGTTGATAATTATGATTAATAGTAATTTACTTTAAGTTGATGTTAACGACAAGTTATTTGTAGAGAAACTTAATAAGAGGGAAATTATTGTTTTATGACTTTGCACGGATAAAGATGAAAAAAAATAGTATTAAATATTTATATAAAAATTAGGCAATTTTCGAAAAAAAAAGTCCTATTTTCATAATGCTCAAACTCAGCCTATCTTTTTCAAATGATCAAAATATCCTCATATCAAAAAATAATCACATCAGACTAATTAGTCAAATCGGTCTAATATTAAATTAGACTAATTATAATATTTTTGAATACAATTATAATGTTCTAATTCATTGAAACAGTTACAGTATTTTTAGATGAAGCTACATGGGGTTCATTCATTATAATGTTCTAATTCATCGAAAAAGATGACGAATCTTTGCATGCATTAATTAAATAAGGGACACTACACAAAAAAAATAAAAATAAGAGATTTTTTCATAGAAAACTATCGATAACCATTTGTTATCAAAATATGCAATTCATGTAATATGTGTATATCTATATTCCCCTTCAGTATGGTCATATCCCCTTAATTTGTACATTGTACATTGCATTCAAATCTATATCTATCTATGACTTTACAAATATAAATACAAAATTTATTACCATTCTATTATGCTGATTCGAGTGTATAATAACCATATATTGTTTCCCAATATCCCATTCATAATCAATATGTTATTATTTGGTACATTCACATCTAAGTATCTCGTGATAATTCTTTTATTTTTGTTAAATTCTTGGAAATTACATAAAATTTTAGCTTTCGAAAATATTTATAAGTGCAATAGCACAAACCATCAGGTTTAATTTGCAATGCAAGTAATGAGCCACAGTGCCATTGTTTAGGAATGCTGCAACATGATGCAAGAAAACACTCCAAGCCTATTCAAAATTCTCTCTATTTGATTATTCTTATTCTTAATCCAATAAAAATACTTATTTGAAACCCTATTTTTATGTATAAACTAGTCTTTTTATTAGATTTTGAGTCTATTTATCTTGATTATTGTGAGCCTATTCAAAAATATTATAATTGACATTGTAAATCTTAAATATTAGGGATTTGATGGATTCGTAGCATAGCAATAAATGGTTGATCTTATGGACCGATCCGTATGATGTAACATGCTTGCTCCAATTATATTATTATGAGGTATTTTAAGGATTATGATGTATAGAGACACCTTTTGAAATATTAAGATCGGGTGTCTCCCAAACACATCATATTTTTTTTATAAAAAGATGAAACGAAAAGGAATTAGATGTCATGTTTTATCTCATCATAAATTACCATAATATTAGTATGATAGATGAACTATGTTAGGCTAAGGTAAGGAGGGCAAATATACACCCATATCAGTGATTAAGAGAGCAAGTCTCAATGTCAAAGATTGGATAAACTATAATCTATCCATATAATCTTGTCTTGGCAATAGCCAAAAGTGTGGAGTGAATGGTATATTGACTTAGGTATACAAGTTGTCACATAAAACCCCCACCAAAACCAGAGTTATAGACATCCATATAGGTTTAATCTATGCTTTGTGAGTACCTACTAGTTGCTTCAAACATGTTATCTTTATAATATAAATATTGTTTAATTTAATATGTACTTTAAGGATTATTTTCTTAGTCTATTTGGTACAACGTTTGTTTTGATTAGTTCATATTTGGTAATCAATATTTGATAATCAAAACTTAATTAGTCAGCTTAGTCAACATGAACTAAAGAGAAGAATATTCTCTAGAATACTTAATATTCAGAGAATATTTTCTTACCATTTTATGACTATATTTGAAAATATATTTATTTTTTAAATATATAATTGAAGAAAGGAATTTGAATGAATATGCAGTTGTAGAACATCTTATATTTTAGATATGTTTTGGCGTAAGTGTTGTTTGGTAAAATTGTATTTCAAAAGTCTATTAAATATTTTATGATATGATATAATGTATTCATAAATGAATACATATTTTTATTTAAATTAATAAGTAAATAAATAAAAATAAATAAATGCATGTAATCTTAAAAAATATATATGGACCAAACATATAATAAATAAAAAATATTCATATAAATAAATTTTAAAAATAAATAATTAAAATTTTATCTTATAGAAAGCATAAATCATGTTAGTTTATTACTAAATCATTTTGATAAATTTAAAATTTTATATAAAGTCATGTGGTACTTTTAAAATTTTAAAATTTATATTAACATCCCGTAAATGTTGAAAAATATAGCATTAGCATCTGAGCTATTTTTAATGTAGCATCCAAGCTTGATGTAATTTGAAAATAATTTACCAAACACTAATTCACATTTCAAATATGTTTCCAAATGCACCATATAAATTGTAGCCTCTATATATAATTTAAGAGTAGAAACTTTATTCTTAACACTCATATACAACCTCAAAGTGACCATGCGGGCACATTTCCGATGTTAGGTTTATAGGTGATACTTATTATGTGAGGGAATAGTCTTGAACAAATATATGCCTCCCTTAGGTTTATCGGTGATACTTATTATGTGAGGGAATAGTCTTGAACAAATATATGCCTCCCTGAAGATATGTTTCTCAAGATGTGATGACATTCAAGAAGTAGGCTAGGTTGGCTTAACTCTGTGATTTGTCTTGATGTCTAATTCTAACAATAACAATTTGGTATTAGAACGAGGGCTTGTACCTCCAACATTCTAAAGCATTTATAATGTTTGAAATCCTCCACGTGGTTAGTTCAAGTAGGCGTACCTTTATACCCTTGAGTGTGTCCTATGTCTGACACTCTTTTATGGGTGATCCATGCTGACATGGTTTAGTGCCCTTGTGCATATCTTGCATTCAACACTTTATATCTAAAAGGTTAAAGTTGTAATTGTTGAAAAATTTAGGGGCAACAACATAAGTGTAGCGGAAGAACATAAAATAAAACTCCTCAAATTTCTCATAAATTATATTCATCTTTGTGCGAAAATTGGTATACAAAAGCTACAAAATCAAAAATTATGTATATGAAATATTGTGTTTTATCTAGGGAGACTATATATCTCTAAATCTCTATAGATCTATAGAAGTTGATGAATGAGGTTAAGCATCCTCCTCTCTAGCAGTGATTCACACAGTAGGGTTGCGGTGACACTCCTCAAATCTCTAGGCCTGCTATCTATGGAGGAGAAGGAGAAAGGAGAATAGGAGATGACAACCAAGAGAAGCTCTAGCCTATGAACCTTTGGTTCCCTTCTATTTATAGAAGCCCTCTATCAACTTAACCCTAATAGATCCTATCCTATTGGGTATTGGATCTTCATCCAACTATCAAAGCCTTTTAGATTAGTGGATCTCTATCCAATAATCTCTCATTGGCTCTTATTTGATCTCATCCATATGATCCAATAATTCGAGGGCTTATTGGATATCCAATAAGATAGCGGCTCCGACGGATATCTCATATCTAAACCTCTACTCGTTGTAATGCCTACTATATGTATATGACCCTCTAGGCCCAATATCGAGCTAGTCGTAAATCATACCTATCAGAACTCCTTTTAGCTCGGTGAATTATTATCTCCATAATAATTCGCTTGACTCATCGACTAAGGACGTACTTGGCCCTTATCCATCTAATACCCTTGAGATTGTATACCATGCATGGTACTATCAGGCCTATAAGTTTCTACTCAAGTCTTGCTCTAATCGGATTCTCCCGGAGAACTTTTTCTCTCTCAATCCAAATGACCCTAGCTAGAGATTTATCTGAGCAAGAATACATGAGATATTTCTCTCATGACATCGAGAGCGAATGATTCTCTATCGACACTCAATAGCCCTCGTAAGGTTGGTTACTACTCCCGATGATCGATTGTGCTACATCTCAAACCTTCAGACCTATAAGTCTGGTATCAAAGAGTAAAACACTCATACAGGAAATCCTTGGTATCTCAAGTCCAGGGACCAAATACACTATTAGGACTACAGAATCACTATATGACAATAAGGCATCATCAACCATCCAACATTTTATGAGCGGATCAATCAGTGAACTTATTCTCTAATGAGCACCTGCACTGTATCCCTAGTGTCCCCACATAAGCAGCTATGACCGAAATTATTTAGGGTCTGTGTTTAAAGGCATTCGGTCTCATTATCATGCTTTAATCATGATCTGATTCTTATTGCACAGATTTATAGGCATCATAATATATTCATGCAACAAACAATATAAAGTAATAAAATAATAATATATAATAAGCAAAAAGAGTGTGTGTCATGTCACACGTACCATCACTCACGTGATTAGCTTGCAGGGCACCTATGACTAACAGGCATAGTTTCGACACCATCACACGTCTACTACATCTGAGAGACTACGTGGGGGATTCATGCTAAAATGTCTTAGTGCTCTCACATGTCTCTTGCGTCTGATATTTTCTATATGAGTCTTTTGTGTCCGACAATCCCTATATGGGTATATCAAGTTGGCACACTTTGACATTGTCATTATTAAGTCTCAAATTTTGATAATGAGGTTAATTGATAAATTTGATGAACTAATATTATACTAAATAATGTAGAAAATATTTTAACTAAGGATTAGAACCACCAAGGGGCAAATGTCAAGAGAGTCGAGCATTATGCTAGAAGATTGTCATACCGAAAATTAGACTTTATGCTAAAGGTTTGAGCATCATGTTAGAAGATAAGATATCATGCTAGAAAATCAGATGCTATGGCGAAGTAGATACTAGTCATAGGTGCCCTACAAGCCAATCACATGAGTGATGACATGTGTCACATGATATGTATTATTTTTTATTTATTATATACTAGCTTTTTTATCACTTTATATTACTTATTACATATATGCATATATATTGTGATGTCCGTTGATTTATGCAATGAGAATTAGATCGTAATGAGATCATGATAATGAGATCGATTCACCTTTAAATATAAGCCCTAAATAATCCTAGTCATAGGTTACTCGAGAGGGACATTGAGATAATCGAATAGAATGATGTATTGTATACCCGTCCATATGATGGAGATAGCTGGTCTCATAGCTACTCGTGTGGGGACACTAAGGATATAATGCAAGTGCTCATTGGAGAATGAGTTCACTGATTAATCCGCTCACGGAATACTAGATGGTTGATGATGCTTTCTTGTCAAACAGTGATTCCATAGTCTCGATAGTGTATCTGGTCCTTAGACTTGAGACACCAAGGATGTCCTGTATAAGTACTCCACTCTTTGATATCGGACTTATAGGTTTGGAAGTTCTAAATCTAGTACAGTTGGTTATTGAGAGTGGTAGCCAGCCTTACGAGGGCTATTGAGTGTGTCGATAGAGGATCATCCACTCTCGGTATCATGAGAGGAATATCCCGTGTATTCTTGCTTAGATAAATCCTTGGTCAATGTCATTTGGATTGAGAGAGAAAGAGTTCTTTGAGAGAATCCGATTAGAGTGAGACTCGAGGAGAAATCGTATGGGCTTGACAGCACAATGCTCGATATATGGTCTTTGAGATATTAGATGGTTGAGGGACTATAGGTACATGGTAACTGAGGACAAATAGGTCCAAATGATTGAATTCCCCTATATCGTTTGAGGATTATGGTGTAGTGGCCTAGTACATCCATAGTCGATGAGTCAAGTGAATTATTATGGAGATAGTAATTCATTAAGCCAGAAGGAGTTTTGATAGGTATGACTCATGACCAACTCGATATTGGGCCTAGAGGGTTACACATATGGTAGGTGTTGCGACGAGTAGAGATTCGAATATGAGATATTCGTTGGAGCCCATATCTTATTAGATATTCAATAAGCTCCTGAATTATTGGATCCCATGGATGAGATCCAATAAAAGCTAATAAGAGATTATTGGGTAGAGACCCACTAATCTATGAGGCTTGGGTATTTGGATGAAGATCCAATACCCAATAGGGCATGATCCATTAGGGTTAACTAGGAACCTCTATAAATAGGAGGGAACTAAAGGCCCATAGGCTAGGGCTTCTTAGTAGCCACATCCTATTCTCTTCTCCCCTTCTGCTCCTAAAATAGTAGGCCTGGAGATTTAAGGAGCATCGTCACAGCCATGCCGTGTGGATCACCGCTAGAGAGGAGGACGCTTAACCTCCTTCATCCTCTCCAACATATCTATATGGATTCAGGGATATACAATCTCCCCTAGGTAACACAACTATCTCACACATGGTTTTCTGTGTTGTAGGTTTTTGCACACCAATCTACGTACGACGACAAACACATACTGGGAAATTTAGGGTTTTTGTTTTATGTTCTTCAGTTACACATGTGATGTCTCCTCTAGATTTCCCAACAGTGGTATTAGAGCTAAGTTGTTCATGCAAAAGATTGGTTTTGAACTACGTGTGTTATGTTTTGGAGAAGCTTTAGACGTTAAAATCGTTGACGTAAAAGTGAGAAAGGACAGTAACTATTATTGCCCTTGCAGATGGCAGATTACTGCCATATGCATGTGTGTAGCTGCCTGCAGCGGTGACCACAGGCAGGCAGCACAACACTGGCGCTATGCCTGCAACAATCGGTCGGCGACCTGCTTGCAGTAGGCTTACGGTTGGAGGGGGGTTGCAACTCGCGGGTACCCCACCTACGAGCACTACTTGAGGGCACCCCACTAGTAGGGGTAGTGTAGCCTACGGGTGACCCTTCTGTTGGGGCGACGCTCGCCCGTGTGTGAGCCGCCTGCTAGTCATAGGTGCCCAACAAGCCAATCACATGAGTGATGACATGTGTGACTTGACACGCTATCATTTTATTTATTATATTTTGGCATTTATCACTTTATATTGACTATTGCATATATACATGTATATATTGTGATGTCCTTGGATCTGTGTAATGGGAATCGGATCGTAATGAGATCATAATAATGAAATCGATTTTCCTTTAAATATAGATCCTAAATAATCTCGGTCATAGGTTACTCGAGAGGGATATCGAGATAACCGGACAGATTGATATACTATATTCTCATCTATATGATGGATGCAGCTGATCGCATAGCTGCTTGTATGGGGACACTAGGTATACAGTACAGATGCTCATTTGAGAATGAGTTCACTGATTGATCCGCTTATAGAATGTTGGATGATTGATGACACCTTATTGTCAGATAGCAATTCCATAGTCCCAGTGGTGTATCTGGTCCTTAGACTTGAGACACTAAGGATGTCATGTATGAGTGCTTCATTCTTTGATATCGGACTTATAGGTTTGGATGTCCTAAATCTGATACAACCGGTCATCGGGAGTGGCAATCAACCTTACGAGAGCTATTAAGTGTCGATAGAGGATCATCCACTCTCGGTGTCATGAGAGGAATATCTCATGTGTTCTTGCTCAGATAAATCCCTAGCTAGAGTCATTCGGATTGAGAGAGAAAGAGTTTTCCGGGAGAATTTGATTAGAGCAAGACTTAAGTAGAAATTGTATGGGTTTGACAGCACCATGCGTAGTATACGGTCTCTGGGATATTAGATGGAAAAGGGACTATAGGTACATGGTAATTGAGGACAGACAGGTCCAATGGATTGGATTCCCCTATATCGTCTAGGGACTACGGCATAATGGCCTAGTACGTCCGTAGTTGAGTGAATTATTATGAAGATAATAATTCACTAAGCCAAAAGAAGTTCTGACAAGTATGACTCACGATCAGCTCGATATTGGGCCTCGAGGGTCATACATATATGGTAGGCACTGCGATGAGTAGAGGTACATATATGAGATATCCGCTAGAGCCATTGTCGTATTGGATATCCAATAAGCCCCTGAATTATTGGATCCTATGGATGAGATCCAATAATTGCCCATGAGAGATTATTGGATAGAGATCCACTAATCTAAGAGGCTTGGGTAGTTGGATGTAGATCAAATACCCAATATGGGAGGATCCATTAGGGTTTGACAGGGGACCTCTATAAATAGGAGGGATTCAGTGGTTCATAGGCTAGAGCTTTTGCTTGTCTCTCCTATTCTCCTCCCCCTCTCTACCTCAGAGCAGGCACAGAGTTTTAAGGAGCATCATCGTAGCCCTACTATGTGGATCACCGCTAGAGAGGAGGGTGCTTAACCTCCTTCACCCTCTCCTAGAGATCTGAAGGGAAATAGGGATATACGATCTCCCTAGGTAACACAATCTATTATATACGTAGTTTTAAGTTTCGCGGATTTTTGCACATCAATCTTCGCACGACAATGAATATCTCTTTAGGAATAAGAGATTTTGTTTTCTGTTCTTCCGTTGCGTATGTAATGTCGCCCCCAAATATTTTCCAACACTGCCCGCAAGGGGTGACGCTTGCGAGCACTACTCCAGCAAGGAGCAGTGATTGCGGGCGCTACACCCATGGGGAAAACCGCCTGTAGGTGTAGTAGGGCTCGTAGAGGTGTCCTTTATGGACGGATGATCATAGACCATGTGATGTGTGTACTTATGATTATTATTATTGGAGTCTGCTAGCCTCCATTTTATTTCTCGTTTATTATCAAGCATGTGCCTATGATTAAGTTGTAATCACACGAGGAGGCGCAGCGGGAGCATGGAAGCGATAGTGGGTCCCACGAGACGGATGATCGCGATGTATGAAGATGCATCGAGATGTCAACAGAATCGACGAGGACGAGATGGATGATTATAGGGCATAGAGATACACCGCTGCACATATAGATCTTGATGTGAGTGATTATGCCCACCAACTCTAGCCTGATCACATTAGGATGTGGTCCATGATCATCTGGTGTGATTGCTCATTTGATGTGTGATTATTTATACATATACTAGATATATATATTTGCATGTGATGTAGATATATATTAAATATGTATGTGTATGACATGTTATATTACGAGACCAAATCAAAAATCTTCTCTCTTTATAATATTAAGTCGGTAAACGTGAGGTAATCAGATTGACCCACATGACCTTTTATTGTTATAGGTAAGGACCAATTCCCGATGTAGGTTGAGTTGGTCGAGTCACTCAAGGCTCATCTATTTCGTGATTCGCTATCTTGCCTACGACATAGAGATGTCACCAATGACTTAAGTGTTAGGAACGAGTCGGCACTAAGAGGGGGGGTGAATTAGTGCAACGGATAAAAACATCGGTTTGAAGAAAACTTCATACGATAAAAACTGATTTCGGAAATGCTTAACTTGAAAGCATGCCGAGTGTAGTAAAAGTAAGAATTTCATTTGCAATAAAGGTAAATGGCAAGAAATAAATGTAAACCAGATTTTTATAGTGGTTCGGTCGTCGTGACCTATATCCACTCTACCGATTCATCTTCTGTCGAGACCACCAGTATCCACTAATGATCTTCCTTCAATAGGCGAAGATTAACTACCCTTACAACTCAATTCTTCTTTTGACAAGTTCAGGAGAAAACCTTTACAACCCCTTTTAACAAAGCTTCTCTCATACTCTCCCTTATAATGATCTCTAAACTTTAGGAGGAGGGATTTTACACTTTACAATAGTTTTCAACTTTAGAAACATAGAGTTTTTTATTACCTTTCTTACTACTCCATGTAGGAATAGCTGGGGTATTTATAGACCCTAAATGACTTCAAAACTTGGAGCCAAAATTTAAATCCCTAAAATTTTAGGGTACGGGCGGTACCACCGCCTGTAGCCTGACACTAGTCAGTACCCCTGCCCAGACTGACGGTACCACCGCCTGATAGTCTCAGAGAATGAGTCTGGGTAGTACCACTACCCAGACTGACGATACCACCGGTTGACATAATCTCGGAGATTGTGTCACGTCGGCTCCACCTGTTGGGTCACTGTTTGGGCCTTTCACTTGGCCCAACACAGTTGATACATGGGCCCAACTGGCCCTTAATTGGGTTGGCCCAATTCCAATCCCAATTATGTACTAACTTCGAATTCTAAGGCATACACTAAGCAAATCCGGTCCGGTTAGTCTTGGTTTCTTCCAGCGATCTTCTGGCGATCTTCCGACGAACTTTCGACGATCTCTCGACAATGTTCCAGTGGACTCCCGGCAAACTCTTGGACTTCATGACGATCTTCTTGGCGAGTTCCGACGAGCTTCTTCGATAAGCTCCTGGACTTCTCGATTAATTCCGATAGAACTTTCGACGAACGTTCAGACTTCCGACGAACTCTCGAACTCCCAACAAAATCTATTTCTGGACTCGGGGACTTTATTTTGCTTTATACCTTAATCACTATTGTAGTTAATCCTGCATAAATAAAATCTACTTTGATCTAGACAATTATTATAAAGTTTGAATTATGTTGTCCGGCGTGTCATTGGTTCATCGACGCTTCGTCCGATTCTTCAACGCATCATCCTCTTTTATGGCCTATTGCTCAATCGGTCAGTTGACCTCTGCAACTCTGATTTCCTTGGCACAATTTTCACTCTTCTTGGCCTACTGCCTAAACCCATGGCCCGAAGCCTTCTGTTGATACGTCGACCGATCCTCCAACTCGACGTCCAATCTTCTGACATATTTCATTCCAGCCCAACTTGATTCTTCCTGCCTTAATTATCTCTCCCTAATTGAAGCTTCATGCGTCACTCAAAATGTAGATCGAATCATAAACACTATCAATTGGCTTCATCATCAAAATCTGAGATTTAATACTGAGGACATGGTATGCTTGGTCGAGTCACTCAAGGGCATATTGTCGAATCAGACTCATCTTGTAACAATGGTGATAACTTAACCGAACACCATGGTTGGTCGAGTCACTCGAGGCCATGGTGGTTCGGAGGTCGAGCAAAATAGGAATCACAAGGAGTTGTGATTGGCAAGAGTTTCCTACCTTTACGGGCTTAATGTAATTGGTCGAGTCACTCGAGGTTACGTTAAGATGCCGATTGGATCCCGATCCCCACTAGAGATCTGTCAGGGGTCTCCAATTCACATATCGAAGGGAGTTATGTGATTCATGAGAAAATAATAGGAGTAGATTAAAATAGAAGTCCTTATCTTACTTATTTATTTTTATAAAATATGCATGTTATTTATTTATGCTACATCTTTATTTTCAGAAATATGTCGCATTCAAATCTCTTACATGACATACTTGATATCAACCACCTCACTAGTTCAAATTACGTTGCTTGGCTCCGCATCCTGAGAATCGTTCTCATGACGGAGAAAATTGCATATGTCCTTGACATAGTAATGCCTACGCCCGAGGAATGGGCAAGAGAGGATGAGATTGCTCGCTACGTGAAGTATATTGATAACTCTACTCTTGCTCAGTGTTACATGTTGGGCTCCATGACTCTTGAGTTATAGAGACAACATAAAAAGATGGATGTTATATCCATTATTCTACATCTTCGAAAATTATTTGAGGAATAGGGAAGGACCCAACAATATGAGATATCCAAGAGTCTCTTCCATGCTAGGATGACTAAGGGGATACTAGTTTAGAACAATATCCTTAAGATGATTGAATGGATCGAGAAACTCACAGGTCTAGGAATGGTCCATTATCCTAGAGGATGACCTATGTGTAGACCTTGTACTTTAGTCGTTACCAGATTCTTTTTCTCGGTTCATAATAAATTTTAATATGAACAAGCTGGAGATGACTCTCCCTGAGCTCCTCAATATGTTGAGGGAGCCAAAGAGCACTTTAAAGAAAGAGAAGCTAGTTCTCTATGATAGTGAGGCCAGAAAGAAAAAGAAAATAGAAAAGTTTCTTAAGAATGGTAAAGGCAAGGGTAGATCGGGTAAAGTAAAGATTACTAAGAAAGACCCAAAGGTCAGTGCTTCCATTATGACAAAGATGAGCACCATAAGAGGAACTGCAAAAGGTACTTTGTAGAGAGGGCGAAATAGAAGCTTGGAGAAGTTTCAGGTACATTCATTATCAGTCTTTAGTTATAAGATTTTTGTGATAGTACTTATCACATCTGTAATTTGTTGCAGATTGTGGCAAAGCCTAGGAGATTGGTGTAAGGATCTTTGCATAATGGTTTGTTTATGCTATACGTTGCTCCACATATCATGAATGTAAATGTGTCCAAGAAGAAACAAGATGAGGTGAATAGTGCATATCTATGACACTATAGGCTAGGTCACATCCATGAGAGAAAGATTCAAAAGTTGCTAAAGGATAGATATCTAGATCCATTCGACTATAAGTCATATGCAATTTGCGAGCCTTACCTTCGTGGAAAACTAACCAACTCTCCATTTAGTGGAATTGAAGAGAGAGTTACTGAGTTGTTGGAACTCATACATAGTGATATATGTGGACCCATGTCAACTCATGTCATTAGTGGTTACTCCTACTTCATTATCTTTACCAATAATTTCTTAACGTATAGACATGTGTACTTAATGAAGTACAAGTCCGAGGCCTTTGTGAAATTTAGGGAGTATAAGAATGAAGTGAAGAACCAGACTGGAAAGAATATCAAGACTCTTCGATCAGATTGATGAGGTGAGTACTTGAGCACAGAGTTTACCCAGTTCCTCAAGGACCATAAGATATATCCCAATGGACACCTTCTTATACACCTCAGCTCAATGATGTATCTGAAAAGAAGAATCGTACACTGTTAGACATGGTGCGATTTATGATGAGTTTTGCTAACTTACCCTCATTCTAGGGATACGCCCTAGAGACCGCAGCTTACTTTCTGAATAGAGTTCCAACTAAGTCGGTAGTGTCTATACCATATGATATATTAAAAGACAAGAAGCCCGATCTTATGGTTGTTAAGATTTGGGACTACCCTACCTACGTTAAAAAATATAACTCCGACAAATTGGAATCCAAAACGGAACGGTACATATTCGTAGGATACACTAAGGAAACTATTATATAGGCTACTGTTTAATTATTATGATCGAGATATTAAAAGTGTGATTGATATTATTCGCTCTAAAGGCTATTGAAATGGTAAAAATATTAAGGGCATATTGTAATTTTTATATTTTAAATTTTGAACTAGTTATTGATAATCATGGTTAATAATAATCTCCTTTCAGTTGATGTTAACCGTAAATTATTTGTGGAGAATCTAAATAAAAGATATTATCCAAAAAAATCCAAATAAAGAGGGCTTTTCTTAAAAATCATCCATAATTATTTGTTATTGAAATATGCAATTTAACATGTGTATATCTATGTTTCCCTTGAATTTGATCAAATCCCCCATCCTTTGTTCATCGGATTCAAATCTATATACATCGATAACTTTACAAATATAAATTCAGAATTTATTGCCCATCTATTATGCTAGTCGAGTGTATAATAACAATACATAGTTACCTAACATCTCATCCATTATCAATTTACCCGTATTTGCTACAATCACATCTAAGTATCCCGTGATAATTCTTTAGCCTTCTTCTTGTATTATTTCAAAGTTGTTTTTATTTTTGTTTAATTCTTGGGAGTTACATAAAATTTTAGCTTTTGGAAATATTATAATATTTTAGACATTATTTATAACTTCAATAACATAAAACACTATAAATAAAGTTTTCTTTGCAAGACAAGTGATGGACCACATGTCACATTTAGGAATATTGCAATACAAGTGACAGGCCACATCCAATTTCTTAATTATAATGTTTTAGAAAAACACTCTAAGCTTATTTAAAGTTCTTCCTATTTATTTTTTTATAAACCAATACATATAATTATTTAAAATCTTATTTTTATATATGAACCATTGTTTATTAGGCATTGAGTTCATTTGTCTCTATTATAGTATTTCTGAATAAGCTTAAAGTGTTTTCATGGGGTGCCAAAATACTATAAGTCGATTCAGATTCAAAACAACTGTAGTTCACATTGGGTCCATAACAAAGTGACAACTTGTTCATCCTATGGACTAATTCATAGAGTATATAATATATTTGCTCTAGTTTTTAGGGGCACATTCTAGGGATTATGGTAAATAGAGATATCCTTTGAGAAATATGTAAAAGGAGTATCTTCCGAAAAAAAATATATATGCCCAATAAGTTACTCATTAACCAATGAAGTTTGTATCATCTGTAACAATGGAGGAAGCAGAGAATGCTAAAATGGGAGGAAATATGTCATCCAAGCATAGATGCATTTTCCTTATAAGGAGATGAAACAACAACGTCCAAGAAAGCCATTGACATAGAAAAAGAAATCTGATGCCATGTTTTATCTCATCATAAATTACCAATAATATTAGTATGATCGTTGAACTAAGGCTAGAGCAAGGAGGTGTCCCCTACGGTTTGCATCTATCTCTCCTAATAAATATGCAACAATATCAGTGATCAAGAGAATAAGTTTCATTGTTGCCAAATAATCTTATCTTCGTAATAAGGGAAACTTAGCCAAAAGTGTAGAGTGAATGTTATATTGACTTAGGTATATAATTGTCGCATTAAACACTTAACTAGAAGTGAGAAGAAACCACCAAAACTAGAGTTATAGGCATCCATGTAAATTTAATCTACATTTTGTGAGTACCTACTCGTTGCTTCAAATATGTTTTCTTCATAATTTAAAGATTTTTTTAATTTAATTTACACTTTAAAGATTATTTTCTTAGTATATTTAGTATTTTGTTTGTTTTGATTAGTTGATATTTGTCTATCAATATTTCGTTCTAGTATGATTGATATTTCCCACCAATTACGACTCAACAAGCAAAGCCTAATTAGACTCTTAATTAACGTGAGCTGAAGCGAAGAATATTCGTTAGAATATTTTTTATCTTTAGAATATCGACTCATCATTCCATAAATAGGAACCTCTCATGTATGATTTAAGAGCTAAAATTTTGTTTTGACACTCATGTACGATCACAAACTAATTTAAGTATCATAGTAGTCACGTAGGATACACTCCAAATGCTATGCTAGGTTCTTATGTGACACTTATGATGCTAGGGACTTAGGGTAAGTCATTATGAATGAATAGCTGCTTCCTTGAATAGATGTTTCTGAAGATACAATGAAATTTAGGAAGTGGGCCAGGTTGGCTCAACTCTATGATGTGGATTGACAATCAACTCTGATAGTAATATTTTAGCATTATGAGAGTCTCAACCTCAAACGCCTCATGTATCTCCTAACCCTCTACATAGATAGTTCATGTAAGGCACGTGTCAATGCTGTTGTATGTGTACTATGCTCCACACTCCCTATATGTGGGTGATTCAAGCTAGCATGCCCTAACTTTTGTGCATATCTTTTATATAACACCCTATATCTAGATGATTCAAGTTGATATGCTTGGATGACCTCATTTATATGTAGGATCTGACACCCGGAACATGACCAATTTAAGCTGGCACGACATAAAATTATCATGTCTCCTACATCTGAGAGCCTTTACATGGGTGATTCATGCTAGAATGCGTTGACACTCTCACATGTCCTTACACTTGACACCACCTATATAAGAGTATCCTTGTAACACCCTTACACGAGTGGTTCAAGTTGACACATTATCATGTGTCTCCTACAACGAACACCTTTATGGGTGATTTAAATTAGTATGCTATGATAATCAAGTATAACAACCTCTATTAAGTTCAAGTTGCATGCTTTGATGCCCGTGTGCATCTTCACACCTACTATACAAGCAATTAAAATCAACATGTGACCTAGCATGTATTCAGTGTTCAACACCTTATACATAAATTATTCAAGTCTACATACTCTAAAACCGTGTATGTCTCCTACATTCCACACCTCCCACATAGATGGTTTAAGTCAATATGCCACGATGCCCTTATGTCTCTCTTATGTCTGA
Source organism: Musa acuminata AAA Group (assembly GCF_036884655.1). Classification (NCBI taxonomy): domain Eukaryota; kingdom Viridiplantae; phylum Streptophyta; class Magnoliopsida; order Zingiberales; family Musaceae; genus Musa; species Musa acuminata. The sequence goes on from NC_088330.1 coordinate 9,721,567, forward strand.
CACCCCACTATGCAAGTTGGCATGCTTTGATACCCTCACACATCTCTAATATTCGACATCCTATATACAAGTTGTTTAACTCAGCATGCCTCAAGAACCTCACGCATCTCCTATATTTGACATCCCCTACATGGGTGGTTCAAATCAGCATGTTAGAATGAATCTTCAATGAGTGGCACATATGTTGTTCACGTTAGCATGCTATCATACTGTTGTGGTAAACAACCTGGGAGCCATGGCCTCGGGATCGACGCGGCTCGGTTCGGGTCCGGACGATTGGGATCTCCCGATGGTGTCCCTCGAGCCCGCGGGGTCGGTCTGATGCGATGGTCCGATGGTCCGATCGGGACGGGGTCGCCGTCTCCTCCAGGCAGGGACTCGTCGTCTGCGTGTCCGGTGGGGACCCTCGGCTTCGCACCTGCACAAAAGTCGGGTCGGGAAGCTCCACCCGACCCCTCCGACTATCAAGTTAGAAGAAGATGTGGATGGGGTTTCAGATGAAGAAGTGTTTATGTATGTCTCCCCTCCCTTCTTTGATGAGCGAGAGGGTATTTATAGGGAAGCTTACTGTTATTTGATGTGTCCGCCTGCAAGAGGCAGGCTGATAGCGTCTGACATGGGCGTTGGCGTGGCGTGAAGAACCACGCCTGAGTAGGCGTTAATGTGCCTCGGCCGGTATTCCGGTTCGGTTGACCGAGTGCAGTCACGCCGATCGAGGCATGAGGCCTCGGCTGACGTCAGCCGAGTCTTATCGTAATTACTATCCTCATCATATTCTCCCCCGGAAAGAATCGATGCGTCGGACATTGTAACGGGAGTCCGAGGCATGGCTTAAGTTTTCAGACGGGCTGGCCGCGTAGGTGCAGTCTCGGGGAAAATGGAGCCGAGGAGCACGACGCAGGCGGGCTAGCCGCGCGGGTGTGATCTCGGGGAAAATGGAGCCGAAGAACACGACGCAGGTGGGCAGGCCACGCAAGTGTGTCTCGGGGAGCATGGGGTCGAGGAGCCGAGGAGCACGACGCAGGCGGGCTAGCCGCGCAGGTGTGTCTCGGGGAAAATGGAGCTGAGGAGCACGACGCGGGCGGGCAGGCCGCGCAGGTGTGTCTCGGGGCAAGGGGCCGAGGAGCACGACGCAGGCGGGCAGGCCACGCAGGTGTGTCTCGGGAACATGGAGCCGAGGAGCACGACGCAAGCGGGCAGGCCGCGCAGGTGTGTCTCGGGAACATGGAGCCGAGGAGCACGACGCAAGCGGGCAGGCCGCGCATGTGTGTCTCGGGGCAAGGGGTCGAGGAGCACGACGCAGGCGGGCAGGCCACGCAGGTGTGTCTTAGGGCAAGGGGCCGAGGAGCTGAGGAGCACGACGCAGGCGGGCAGGCCGCGTAGGTGTGTCTCGGGAACATGGAGCCGAGGAGCACGACGCAAGCGGGCAGGCCGCGCAAGTATGTCTCGGGGCAAGGGGCCGAGGAGCCGAGGAGCACGACGCAGGCGGGCAGGCCGCGCAGGTGTGTCTTGGGACAAGGGGCCGAGGAGCACGACGCAGGCGGGCAGGCCGCGCAAGTGTGTCTCGGGGCAAGGGGCTGAGGAGCCGAGGAGCACGACGCAGGCGGGAAGGCCGCGCAGATATGTCTCGGGAACATGGAGCCGAGGAGCACGACACAGGCGGGCTGGCCACGCAGGTGTGTCTCGGGGCAAGGGGCCGAGGAGCACGACGCAGGCGGGCAGGCCACGCAGGTGTGTCTCGGGGCAAGGTGCCAAGGAGCTGAGGAGCATGACGCAGGCGGGCAGGCCGCGCAGGTGTGTCTCGGGAACATGGAGTCGAGGAGCACGACGCAAGCGGGCAGGCCGCGCAGGTGTGTCTCGGGGCAAGGGGCCGAGGAGCCGAAGAGCACGACGCAGGCTGGTAGGCCGCGCAAGTGTGTCTCGGGATAAGGGGCCGAGGAGCACGACGCAAGCGGGCAGGCCGCACAAGTGTGTCTCGGGGCAAGGGGCCAAGGAGCCGAGGAGCACGAAGTAGGCGGGCAGGCCGCGCAAATGTGTCTCGGGAACATGGAGCCGAGGAGCACGACGCAGGCGGGCTGGCCGCGCAAGTGTGTCTCGGGGAGCATGGGGCCGAGGAGCACAACGCAGGCGGGCAAGCTGCGCAGGTGTGGTCTCGAGCATCATGCGGCTGAGGAGCACGACGCAGGCGGGCAAACCGCGCAGGCGTGGTCTCGAGCGTCATTCGGCCGAGTAGCACGACGCAGGCGGGCAGACCGCGCAGGCGTGGTCTCGAGCGTCATGCGGTCGAGTAGACCGTCGCAGGTGGGCAGACCGCGCAGGCGGGCAGACTGCGCATGCGGGCAGACCGCGCAAGCGGGCAGACCACGCATGCGGGCAGACCGCGCAGGCGTGGTCTCGGGCAACAGGCCACCCTAAGGTAGTCTACGGCCGAGGGATGTGGTTCAGACGGGAAGGCCGCCCTGAGGGGAGCTCGGCAGTCTACGGCCGAGGGATATGGCAAAGGCCGGGGGACTCAACTCAGGCGGGCAGGTCACGTTGAGGTGGGCTCGGCAATCTGTGGCCGAGGGACATGGCTCGGGCCGAGGGACACGACTCAAGCGGGCAAGCCGCCCTAAGGTGGGCTCGGCAATCTGTGGCTGAGGGACACGACTCAAGCGGGCAGGCCGCGCTAAAGTAGGCTCGGCAATCTGTGGCCGAGGGACGTGGCTCGGGCCGAGGGACACGACTCAGGCGGGCAAGCCACGCTGAAGTAGACTCGGGTAGTCTATGACCGAGCCGTTTAGATTCAGAAGGGTTTAAGCCGGGGCCAACCGTGAGCCGAGAGGGGGTCAGGCAGATACTGAACCTTCGCTTGGAAGAGACTAAGGCATGGCTTAGATTTCTTTTCATGAGGACTACATCGGGTAGCCATCGCGGGTGCTTGACCCCTTCTATAGAGCCCGCTGCCGAAAGTCGTCCCTTCTCTTTACGGCCGCCTAGGCCTCCACCGCGATGAACTGGTTAGCCCGCTGGAGCATCTCTAGCACCGTAGTGGGAGGTTGCTCCGCGAGGGACCAGAGGAATCTGGAAGGTCGTAGGCCTATCATAAACGCCTGCACTAACAGAGAGGGGTGAGTGTCTGACAAGCCCTGGATTTGCGTGGCAAAGCGATCCACAAAATGTGAGAGGGGCTCATCCTCCCTTTATTTCGGTCCGAGGAGCAGTAACGCGGAGGGCTTTGGCCGTGCATAGGCTACGAAGTGGAGCTCGAAGTCATTGGCGAGCTGGCCGAAGGAAGCGATCGTTACGGTCTTCAAGCCGCCATACCATGCGTGGGCCAGTCCTCTCAGAGTGGTAGGAAATGCTCTGAACATCAGGGCATCAGAGGTTCCATATAGCGCCATTTGGGCGCGACAAGCGGCTACGTGGTCCGCCGGGTCGGTGGACCCATCGTA